>NC_143580.1:85396051-85706342 GCF_048544385.1 Mastigoproctus giganteus | reverse complement strand
TTGCTGTTGGTAACATCATCAGTTGGTCCCACTGTATAGAATTTAAATACTGTCTCAGACCATCATAGTCGCCTTTACGATAGCAAAAACCCTTCCCTTTACCCCTGATGGTAGTTACCTCCTTGAGTAAATCCCACTTCAGCACACTGTGATCACTGCCACCCAGTGGTTCCTTTATCTGCAGATTCCTAATGCATGAAGAATCACTACTGATAATCAGATCAAGAGTATTACTCCCTCTAGTTGCCTCCCGAACATGCTGGTGTAGAAAACAATCATCCAATAAATCCACAAAAGCCTTGCTAGTGTGTGAGTGACCAACCCACAAATTCCAGTCAATATCTGGGAAATTAAAATCCCCCATTATAAGACTCTCTGATTTACTGGCCCATTCTATTTCCCTGTACAGTATCTTATTATACTCATCGAAGTCATTAGGCCTATAGCACGCTCCTACTCTCAATTTTGATTTACCTATGCTTATGTCACACCAAACTGACTCGACACTGCCCTGTCCATCAATGTCGACTGGCTTCACTTCCTTGGATTTTATGTGTTTTTTAACTAATAGTATAACCCCTCCTCCCCTCCTGCCCTGTCTATCCTTTCTATACACATTGTACTCCCCAAATTCCAGTTCTGCATTCCTTATATCTGTGTGACACCACGTCTCTGATATCCCAACAATATCTGCCTTTGATGTTTTGAGCAATACCTCAAATTCATCAAATTTATTTACTAAACTCCTAGCATTGGTGTACACGCAAGTATACATGCACCTGTTTCTATTCTTAGCTACCCTAACACAACCCATGTGTTTACTTGTACCGCAATGACTTCCAGCAGTCTCTGAAATATCCTGCATCTTGTTTTTCAGGCTTCTGCTCATTCCAATAGAAGCAGTGCAAGAATCTCTTTCACCTCTGCCAGTGGCTACTGTTAATCCATTAGTCTTTGTCTCCCCCTAAGCTAGCAGTTTTCCGACCCACCTAACACTGCCTCAATAGCATCAGCAAATATTCTTGCACCCTTTCTATTTAAGTGTATCCCATCCCTGTAGAAGCAATCTCTCCTGTTAACAAGTACATTCCAGGCTGAAAAAAAATTCTACCCCTTGAGCCTTGCACAATCTTTCCAGGGCCGAATTGATCGACAAGGCTCTCATCATATACTCCCTCCTATCGTGTCTGGGCAGAATTGCAGACACTTTCAAATTCAACCCTACTTCATGGGTTTTTTTCAACAGTGACCTGTACTTGTTAAGTAATTCCGCTGGTGTCCTACTCTTAATATCCTTAGTGCCAACGTGTACAACTATATCACCTTTTGTGCCCTTAAAAGATGATATCTGCTCTACAACATCAACCTTTGCCCCTGGCAGACATACCCTGGTCCTGTTCCACCTATCCTTTTTACAAAGCATGTTCCCCGTTTCCCTGACAATAGAGTCACCAACAATTACTAGTTCCTGTGTGACCAGCGCATTCTGCCTTGGGGGCTGCCTCTGTGTTGCAAGCTCTGGCGTTGATGTGGGCAGCTGAGAGCTTGATGGGCCCCTCAATTTATTTCCTTCGAGGGCATCCACCCTGTCCTTCAAGGTCTCATATAGGCCCATAACAACGCCGAGTTGTCACCTAATTTCCTTGCACTCCTTGCATCGTGCACACACAAAGACATCCCCCATGGCAGTATCATGTCCCGTACCCGATTGCTCCGCAAACATCAAGCAAACAGTGCATCTTAAAAGTCTGTGATTCAGAGGGCAACTGCCCCCCTCAGTTCTCCCCTGAATCACAGCACTCCCATTAGCTTGAGCCTTTTGCTTTGCTGCTCTGGTCAGAGTCATGATTTCGATTTAAATATCAATAAAATTACAATTTCAGAACAAAATTAAAACCTTAAACTTGTATCTTAACACAGTTATAACGCTATATTTATTTTTCAGTATCGAGTGTTATCTACGAGTTCCCTTTATATAACTTCCGTATCAAGTATGTATTAATTATTTGTTACGTTTGTACTCTAAGTCGTTATATATATATATAGTTAAAAGTACAATTTAATTGACAATGAAGTTTAACAAGATTAATAGATCTACTGATTAATTGACAATATTATATTATGCACTATACTATACAAAGCTAATGCTATCGAATTCCGGATATGCTGTATCGCGTTTCAGTAACGAGTGTTATCTATGAAATTCCTTTCTATAACTTCCGTATCAAGTTATGTATTAATTATTTATTTTTACTAATTATTTATGTTCCGTAACCTAAGTGGTTATATGTATAGTTAAAAGTACAATTTAATTGCCAATGAAGTTCGACAAGATTAATAGATTTTACTGATTAATTTTCACATAACAATGGCGGCTGTTTATGAACGGTAAACACGTGGATTTGATACCCTTTCCGATACTAAGTAATGCCTACAAATCTCTATCTAAGTTACTTTAACTTTAAGTACCGTAAATAGGAATATAAAGCTACTCTAGAAATAAGTTAATATGTCAATTTAAACTAATAAAGCAGAAAATAAATCAGAAAAAACTTCTCTGTTCCAAGAGCGGCAGAAAGGCACGTCCGCACAGGAAACTCTCGTCCTCAAACGACAAGAATGCCGAGTTGTTGCCTGATATCGATACACTCCTTGCATCGCGCGCACACACAAAGACATCCCCCTTGGCAGTATCATGTCCCGTACCCGATTGCTCTGCAAACATCAAGAAACAGTGCATTTTATAAGGCTGTGAGTCAGAGGACAACTGCCCCCCCTCAGTTCTGCTCTGAGCCACAGCACTTCCATTAGCTTGAGCCTTTTGCTTTGCTGCTCTGGTCTGAGTCATGATTCTATTAATTTATTAATTAATTATAATTAATTATGTTATGTTATTAATTATGTTAAATATAATTAATTATATTACGTTTGTAATCTAAGTCGTTATATGTATTTATTTAAACATACAATTTAACTCCTAACGAAGTTCAACTAACGCTATCTAGTACAGTATATAACTATCGTATCACAAAGGCGGGAAAGTTACGAACGGTAGCGGAGTTGAAACATGTGGAAACCCTTACCGATACTTTTATGCAATTACAAGGCCGAGTAAAGAATAAATACACCAAATTAATCAGAAAATCACAAAATAATGTTATACTACTAAATTTAAATCAGAAGCTTTAGAAAAACAATAATTTCAAATCAATAAATAAGAAAAATCCACTTAGCGGCTTTGAACACGACCATCTCCTAGTAGCCTCGTCAGCAGACTGATTTAAATATTCTTCCACCCAAACTTCTCTAACCACTGAAATAAATGAATTAACTACAAGAGTCTCAAATAGGGGTTACCCGCTAACCTATATAAACAAAGTCAAAACAATAGCCCGTGATAAAATAAATAACAACAACCTCGCAACAAACATTGCACAAAAATCTGACAAGACCAAAATACATTTCATCACAATTCCATATGTCGAGTACTGGTACAAGAAACTTAATCAAATATGCAAGGGAACCGACATGAAAATCATAGCAAAACCCATGAACAAATTATACGCATTCTTCAGAAATCGACCTTCAAACACCACATTCCAATCACAGCATGACCTCGTATACAGCATCCCATGCAAATATTGCGACGCTGTCTATGTGGGATCTACCATGGGAGTGGCACAGCTTTGAGCAAAACAACACGAAGCTTCTGTGCGGGCGGGTTGTTCAAATGCATCGGAACTTTCGTTCCACACAATAAATGAACGAGATTCATTCAGCTTTAATGAAACAAAAATTATAAATATTCAACACAACTATCACAAACTACTTATTGCAGAAACCTTAGAGATGAAACTAACTGGAGACCCATAACGTTGGCTAATTGTGACTACAAAATATTTGCAAAGATTTTGACAGCTAAGTTAAAACGCGACGTAACCCAGGTAGTTAGAAGCACACAGTGCTACAGTATACCAGGGAGGTAGATAGAATTTAACCTTTGGCTATTAAAAGATATATTAGAATATCGGAAACGAAAGCGTTACAATTTAGCATTAGTAGCAATCGACCTAGAAAAGGCTTTTGATAGAATTGACCACCTTTTCTCTATAATTAAAGATACGAACATAGGATCTAAGTTGTTTATAGTCCTGAGAAATCTATATACACGTAGTAGCACACGACTTTTGATAAATGTAGAAATTTCGAAAAATATTAAAATTGATAGGGGAGTAAAACAATAATGTCTGCTTAGTCCTTTGTTATTTACATTAGCACTAGAACCACTACTGGGAAGAATAGACAGAACTGAGGCCATTCAGGGGACACCGTTGCCAAAGCCAGCAGAGCAGTGTAAATGTATAGTGTATGCGGATGTTACCGCCACTCTCACTACGAGTTATGCGGTGGAAGAATTTATGTCACTCATTACTTCTTTTGATAAGAAGTCGGGGTTAAACATAAGCGAAGATAAAACTAGGATCAAATTGTTAGGGGAATGGGTACATCGGCCTTTACCACAACGAGAAGTGGAGTCGGATAAATCGATTCAAATATTGGGAGTTCCGTTTAGAGAGAGTCCCATGCTACCTGTAGGAGGGCTCACCACTAAAATACGGGAAAGTTTAAAAGAGTAGGAAGTGGGACAATTTTCTTTTGAGAACAATTCCATTATTGTTAGAACCGTAATTCTTCCTAAAATCTTATACATGGTGTTTATAACAGGAATCACAGCTAGGACAATGAGACGATTTTATGTTCCAACATTTCAGTTTCTATGGGGAGGAAAACGGCAAGAGATAGCGCAGAAATCTTTATTTTTACCGTGGGAAGATGGGGGAATAAGTATTCCAAAAATTAATTTGAGGTGTAGCTGTAAGAGACTGCTGGACGTGGCTAATATGATGCAATCTAACCATTTAGTAGCGGTACTGATAAAATATTTTATGGGATTTAATACAACCTTAATTAAAGACGTCAATTATCTAGGGCCAAAAGCAGAGACGATTCCTATATATTACAAAAAAATTCGGGATATGTGCATGCAGTTAAGGGAGAAAGATATAGATCCTTTTAAGGGTGGTTTAAAACGATTCTACTGGGTACTGTTTAACTCAGAAAATCCAGAAAAGCCAAATTTAGGAAACCATAATGCGCAGTGTGTTTTAAAAATCTAAAAATTGGCGGAAACTACCCATCGCAAATTGATTTTTCATGGAGGATTGGTTACGGAAACATACCAGGGAACGATATCACATATAGATTTAGTCAGACAGGCAACAGATTATGCGAATTTTTTACCGAAATTGAAACAGTGTACCATTTATTTTATTACTGTCGATTCGCGCAGGAAGTTTGGAAGAGAATTTGTAGATTTTTGAGGATAAGACAGTTCACACTGGAGGAGGTAATTTACTTGCAATTCAATCATCCCTTGGGCAAGAAAAAAAATGTTCATGATATTTTTAATTACAGAGGCAAAATATCGTGTGGAAGCTTCGAAAACGGAAAAGGTTTGGGACCTTTAGGGGATCTCTTTGGGACTTGAAACAAACAATATCTGCTTCCATTCAAAGGTTTTTAGAGTTGGAAAAATGGCGTTTAGTGTCTGATAAATTTCTGAAAAGGTGGGGAGAGCCACTTCTTCTGTGCAGTTTGGTTGGAGATGAGGTTCATCTTAAGTACTGGTTTTAGTTATTTGGAGAGGGGGAAAAAAAAAAAAAGCACCTGGGTTATTTTTCGTTTAATAGACCTGGTCTAATGGGTTATTTTTCACATTAAATTCACAAATAGCTTTGAAATGATCGTCTGAATTAAGATTTTTCATGATTTAGGTTTGGATTTTATAATTCATTTGTTTAGTTTAATAGATCTGGTCCAATGGGTTTTTTTTCACATTAAATTCACACTAGCTTTCAAAATGATCGTTTGGGTGGTGGTATCCTCTAAAAATAAATAACAGTAGTCTTCTCTACTAGAGAAGTGTTATTTATTTGAAGTGGTGCAATACCAGCTATCTCGTTGTGAAGGCACCCACAATATGAGATACAATTAAAAACGATGCCTTTTACACTCGTAGTTCAAATTTAGGGGTAAACTATGGTGTATCTACACCGATATTATATTTGTAACTAATGCGCATTTAGGGCTAGAGCGATGCTAAAGCACTTTATATATACATAGTCCAAATTTGTAACTAATGTAACACTTGATGAATGGCAGCCATATTCTTCCCCAGAGGTAGCTATTTGTAATTAGCATTCCACTGATATACTATTTTATTGAATCTCTAGCTGAGGGGAGAAACTCTGTGTCTACAGTAATTAGTCTCTGTGAGTCCTGTTGTTTACAGAAATTACTTTGCAACTGAATACATCAAAGAGAATATACAGCCAATTTTTAGCTAATTTCCCCTCTTGGAAATATGATAATAGAATGTATAATAGATACAAGTATCAGTATTTCCTTTTTCAGTTTCCAATATGAAATTGCTAGTTCTTTGAGCACAATTCTTTTTTTTGTAATTAATTTTTGAGAACATGATCATACCTGCAGTGTATCCAAAACTGCAGTATAAAGAGGTGCACAATATCGAGGTTCACTGTACTTTCATCTTATAATAATTCAGTTTTGAATTTATTTTCTATATCTTTGTTTATTTTTTGCTTTTTCTTAAAGGATTCTTTAAATCTGAATTTTCCCACTATTAATGTATAATCAGTTCCAATATCCAATTCCAATGGTGCTGGTTTTACATCCTTTATATTTTCTGGTTTTATATTTCTCTTAGTGATTATATAATCAACTGATTTACTACCCTATTGTTTGTCCCTGTTCTCTGTGTTCAAAAAAATTGTTATTAATTCTACATTCACAGTCTGTATGAAATTGTAATAATTTATTTCCATTTTGGTTCATTGTCTTTTCATTAAACCATGACAAATTCGTAATATTTTATTTCCTATTCGGTATTTAAGTCTCATGCTATTATTACTAATTTGTTCTTATTATCTTTTAGTTCATTATAGAATTTATCAAGTTCTTTAGGTTTTTCCCCTCTTTTGGGGCATATGTGCTTAATGTGTTTAATGTTTTCTTTTGCAGTTTCATTTTTATGTGTAATAATCTTCCTGGTTGTAGATTATACTGGTCTATGTTTTGTTTCAATGATTCATGTATTAGGATTGCTATGTCATTAGTTAGCATCTCTTTTAATTTTCTACACCCTACTATATATTAATATATAATTTCCCACAATTATTATACCTTTCCCTTTCTTTTAGTTTGTTAGTGCATAGATCTTAATTTTTCCATCCATTTTTTTTTTTTAATTCCCTACTTTTTTTTTTCTACAATTAAGAGATCTTACATTCCATGTTTCTACAATTATTATTCCTCTTTTCTTATTGATTCCCCTAATCCATTCTTGTTGTCGGTCCAGTTTCTAACCTTTAATTTTCCCCGAGTATTCTAATTTTACATCTGTAGGTTGAGTTGCTAGTCCTCTCTTCGATGGTAGGCTACACTTTGTCTCGCTCCTGCCAGCATAGCTCTTGGGGTGGTCGTTGGGGTACTCAAACCTCCTCAATCTACTAAGGTGATAATCCATGAGGAATTTGGGAAGTAGAATGTGTACATGCCATCTTTATTATAACAATACTGTTCATATTTTCTGAAGAAAAAAATTATTAAAATGACTTTTTTTAATAAATTTTCTTTTTAAAAAAAATCATCTCTTAACTCTGCAGTCATGGCACCCCAAATTGCTACAAAAATAGGGGCGCTACGCCTGCCAGGTGTAAACTTTCTCTTTAATTTCTGAAAAAAAAATTTTTTTTTTTTTAATTTTGCTGATCCAATAATTAGAGATACAGCCATTGGTATGGAGATTTCAGGTTCAAGCCCATAAGCTGAACAAAAACATGCTCTGTTGTGAACTGTGGCAGTGAAAATCTGGTTTCCCTTAATAATAATTCAATATGTATATATAAACTCTTCTGGCATTAACCACCATAAAAATAAACAGAAATTTAATTTTATGCAGGTGGAACCACTTTTAGCTGTTCTCCAGTTTTACCATATACCATTCTTTATTTTTCTATAACCAGTTGTGTAGACCATTATATGTAACTCTAGTTTTGGTCCTATCCTATAATCATGCCTTTATTAGATGTGTTCATTAATTATTTAACTATTATAGTTTATTTGTTAGTATTATTATTACATACTCTTTAACCCTACTTCATGTTATTACTTAATTGTCTTGAACCTTTTCTGTATAACCTCTTGTAGCCAATAAAGTATAAATTATCCTGTGTACATTTTTAAACTAAGTAATAACAATCTCTTATAAACTTATTTTATCTTTGTTAGAAAGAAACAGAACTTACTACTACAAGTGGATGGTTCTCAATATCAAAGTCAAGTAACAGGAGATTTCCAGGAACTAAACACTCATGGTCATTACTATTTTGGTAAGTTATGGTTCCTATCTGCAATATGAGGATGCAAGATCCTGTTCAGTAGTACCATGCTGAAAGATGTACTTTCAGCAGAGAAGAAAATTTGAATGAACTGCAAATTTTAATCAATCATATTTCAATATCCATTTAAAAGCAGCGCTTAATGCAACTATACACTACCTTGTTGCATGCATTCATAATGGAAGTTAATTTGCTTTTAACAGTGAAGCTTGCAGCAAAGTACTAATGTGCAGTTTGCCAAATGAGCACTCCACATCACAATTTATTCTTATTGTGCTGTTATGACAAGTTATTTTCTCTTGGAATGCATTAGTATTAACAGTTGCAAGAAAGCAAGTTCATACAATAACCAGACAAAAAATGAATAAATAAAACTCCCTACATCAGCTGTCCATCCCTTCTAGTAGTTTGTCTAGTTTTTCCTTGAATTTAGCATTAGTTGAGGGATATGATGCAAGAAAGCAAGCTTATATAGCATCAGCCAAAAAAAAAAAAAAACCTTCCCATCTGGTCACCCCAAATGTTATAATTATTAGCCATGTAGTGCAAGGAAGCCTGAGGCTTATGTTGCACCAGCCAAAAAAAAAAAAATTCTGAATTACTCTGAGAGAGAGAAAAGATTGTCTAGTTCAGCCTTAAATTTATTTAAGCTATCAACTTCCACAACAACAGATGGAAGTCTGCTCCAGCAGTTAACTACCTATTGACTAAAGACAAACTTCCACGCATCTATTCTACAACTGTCTTTCCTTAAATTGAATCTATGCCCCCTCAGATTCTTAATCTGAGCAAGCAGAAGTATCTCATCAGCATTGGATTGTAGACACTTTCAAATTTAACCCTATCTTGCAACTTTTTTTAAACATTGACCTTTACTTGTTAAGTAAATCTGCAGATCTCTTACTCTTAAGGGCAATAGTGCATTACAACAATATCACCTTTTGTGCCCTTAAAAGATGATATCTGCTCTACAACATCATCAACTTTTGTCCTTGGCAGACATATCCTGGTCCTGTTCCACCTATCCTTTTTGCATAATATATTCCCCATCTCCCTGACAATAGAGTCACCAACAATAACTAGCTCCTGTGGAGCCAGCGCATTCTGCCTTGGAGATTGCAGCTGTGTTGCCTGATGCACAGGAGTGAGCTCTGGCATTGAGTTGGGCAGCTGAGAGCTTGATGGGCCTCTCATATTAATTTCTTAGAGGGCATCTACCCTACACCTCAAACTTGCATTAGATGCCCATCAGAATGCTGAGTTGGCACCTAATTTCTTCACAGTCTCTGTACTTAGCACTCACAAAGACAATCTCCTTGGCTAGATCATGTCCTGTTCTAGAAAGGTCTGCAAACATTTCACACATTTTTTTAGACTATGATGCACTGGAGGATTTCCCCCTTCGGTTCTCCCCCGAGCTACAGTACTGTCGCTACTTTGTGCTTGTTGCTTTACTGCTCTAGTCTGGGTCATGTCATGTTTCCGTTTAAGTACAATTTAATTAACAATGAAATTTAATAAGATTGATTAATTGATAATACTATACTAAGCTAACAAATTTCTAATACAGTGTTACATATTTTGCTATCTCTAGTTTTTCGATAAACCTTACGATATCAAGTTTGAGATATATGTTACGCTATTCTGTATCATATAACAATGGTGGCAAGTTACGAATGGTAAAATCTATGGACACTAAGTATTAACTTTCAAAATTGCTATCTAAATTCAAAATAAACCAAGGAGGTTGACTAGGACTCTAAAGCTTCTTATAGAAAATAATTTAATATAACAATTAAGTTAATAAAACGGCTAAATATAAATAAAACCTTAGCATTCGCTGGAGCTGCAAAATCTTGTCCAACACGTGGATAACCTTATACCCAATTCCCTCATTTATTCAAACTTTCCACTTTCCCAACAACACATAGAAGTTTGTTTCAAAAATCGACAACCTTCCACACATCTATCCTGAAACCATCTTTCCTCAATTTGAATTTATGTCCTTTCAGGATCCAGGTTTTGTGAAAGGACAACTGAGAGCTTGATGGGCCCTCTTCAAGAAAAAGAATACAAAATTAAGTATGAAAGTGAATATTTATTTAGAATGCAAAAAAAAAAAAAAAAAATCCAGAAAAATAATATTTTTATTAATTAACTGCCTGACACACCTTGATAATACTTTTTGGCTTCATCTCTTTGATTGCCTCTTCATATGACAATGATTTTGTAATAGCATTTTCTATAAAGAGAATAGAAAGATAATTCAGTCTTTCTTCTAGCATGGTTGGTCGAAATTTGTTTTTCATTATTGATAGTTTAGAAAAGTTTCTTTCAGCTTCCAAACTCATTATTGGTAATGTCATAAATTTTTAGGATTGTTGTCAAATTTGGGGGAACCTCTCAGAGCCAGAACTAGGCAATCCTATGCCTGGGGCAAAAGTGTTAAGAGTACACCCCCATTATATGCAAGTAGTCAATTTATTCAGTAGTGTAGCTAGGCTTGTCGACACCCAGGGGAAACATGTCTTCCTAGCACCCATGATTACGATAGATGATTCCTTCAGTTTGCGCCCAGGTGAAATTCCCCCTGCATCCCCTGTGGGCTATGACCCCACAACCTTTATGAATTTATAAAAATTACTATTGTAATGGTCTACAATTTGCATATATTTATTAATAAAATAATACAATCAATATAACAATATCAAAGAAAAAGAAACTTACAAATATTCGTTCATATCTACAAAGAATTTAATTCTATATAAACTACAAAGAAAGTACATATAACTACAAAAAATTTAGGAAACCAGATAGTTTGTTTGTTTCTATGATTTTATACTAGATATATATCTAGTATAAAATCATAGAAACAAAATATTGCGAAATATAGTACTTTTAACATTATAACATAAAATATGCAATGAAGGTGTATTATTTGAATTCAGTTTTTCTCGCTTTGAAGGACCTTTCACAAGAAGCTACTGTTACAGGCAGGGTAAGAAAAATTCATTGCGCTATTTCTATATTTAGATAAGATTCTAAAACAATACTCATTGAACAAATTGTAAAGGGGTTACAGGTTTTACATCCTGCAGAATTGATAAAACAAAATTTTTCAAATATCTGTTGATATTTCAACAGATATTTGAAAAATTTTGTTTGTTCTCCACTGGAGGACAAGTCAAAAAGCTCAGCGGTGTGACATCATGAAATGGGCTATACTTTATAGAAATTTGTAATTGGAGTTTCTCTGTTATTTTTGAAATTTATAAAGCACTGTTCCTCCCTGATATTTTTTTCGTAAGTGATTATAATTCCCCTTTTTTCACTCACAAAAATTTCTGGAATCATAAGTAGCACGTACAAAGATAATGCAGTATTTCTTTTAATAAAATTTTTATTTTTATTTTAAACAAAGAACAGGAGTTGACCAGAAGCTATTATCCATGCCTGGAATATGCCTTAATCTTTTGACTGGCTATAGAAAGAAGTTGACTAGCATGACTTCTCAGTATGTGGCTGCATATGTTTTTTGTTCCACTTACATTATGGAAAGGTAATCCCTTTAATCCTTAATTAGCACTTTCTAATTGCTAAATGGCCTAAAGGCCAGAGGTGTTAACAAAGAATACAAAGTTAAGTCTTTCATAATCCATTATATGGAAATTTTCTTCATAATTAAATGTAATTACCAAAAGGAATTCAAAAAATTTTTTATAAAGAAGTTCGTTAAACACAGGTCCAACTGTAATTAAATCAAAAATGAAGCAATTTTAAAATATATAACTGGTTGAATGTGCCCTTAAAATGCTGCACCTGGGGCTGGCACCCCACGCCCCACCCTAGTTCCGCCTCTGAAACCTCTATCAAGTTTCTTTTGTATATGAGCTGTAAGATTTCAGGGCATTTCAAGTTTTCCTGTGCAGTTGCTAATCTTAAATACTCTTTGAATTGACAACACTCATTAATCAGTTTGTCGTCGATGTCCTCGTTGTAGTGATGTATCATGAGTTTCATATTATCTTCATCTATGTCGGTATTTCAGTCAAAACAGCAAGAAATTTAAATCTTTTTTCAGTGTGTTCATATGATTCACTTCTCTTCATTAATTGGATTATCAAACAATACAAGAAAAAATTCATTACTTCTGTTTGAAATTATTTATCTCTTCCTCTTAATGAATTACTACTTTTGGTATGATCTGAAAAATTTTTTGTTACAATTTACTTCTCGATGGCAGAATAATTTTTATTGATTTTATCACTTTTGTTTTATATTCCATTAATTTTTTATCTGAATTTTCTTTAATAAATAAATTTAAAGATGACAATAGAAGGTACCCTTCATATACATCTAAATCAGCAGTCTAATTTCTCACTTGTTTCCTACACTGGGATGGCTAGCAATAACTTAACTATACATGGAAGTGACTGCAATCCATATAAGTATATCCTTAACTCAACTTCCCTTTAGCCAAATCCCAAAAATGCTCACAGCCACTCCAACATCACCCAACATGAGAAATGTGACAGAGAGGAAGTCGAAGAGACCTCATTCTTAAACAGTTGTGGTTAAAATATTTTACAAAATCATGTGAACACATTTCTGAGGCCTGTGCAAATGAGGGGCCCCTGAAGCTTAAGCTTCATTAGCTTCACAGTAAATCTGCCTCTCTCTGCATGTGTGTTGTCTCGGCAAGAGGAAGAATGCCATCAGCACTGAGCTGGCTCAATCAGATTACCTCACAGGTGCCTAGTCTCCAGACACTTCAACTGAAGCCCTTCTTCATAAGATCACCCTTTTCTTCATGGCCCTTTTCTGCAACTGTTCCACAAACTTCCTAAAATGAGACCTCCAGATCTGTGTACAGCTGTATGCAGTACTCAAGATGCAGCCTAACCATTGCCTTATACAATTGGATAATCACCTTATCCCTGCTAGTAAAATTCCTGTATATCATTGACAAAACCCCATTAGCTGTCCTGGCAGCTGGAGATTTCAAATACAGTGGATTCTGGTTATTTGGGCCACCGGTTAATCGGGGCAAATATTAAAAAACAGAAACCAATCAAGAAAACAGCCAGGGTTTACTTCGCTTAATTGGGACAGGAGACTGCAGCACTGGAGATTACCCTACAATTGTCTCTGACGTTGAAATTCTGGAAGTCACAACCATAAAACAATTAGTAGTCACCTGTTTATTGGGCTTTTCTGTTAGTGAAATCTATCATAAACAGACAGTAAACTCGATCTTACTGAATTTGTAATAATACTGACAGCTGGAATTCTGTGTGTTATTATGGTGAAATGTGTTTACACTTCCATGAAATTTTCAGATCTTCTCTTCATTCGTATTTTTAAAGCTTTGTAACTCGTTACTCCGTTCTCACTTGTGCGTATTTGCAATTTGTGTGTGCTGTGTTCTTTGTTATTGATTGCTTATCTTTTTACTGTTTTAAATTTTAATCCCCACCCACAAATGTCAGTGAACAGAAATTTCAATTAGTTCGTATGTACATATTACAGTACGTATTAATTATTCCGATTATCACGTATATTCTTCCGATTTTCACGTATTTTTTTAATTGGTAAGGTAATAAAGGGTAAATTTGTGCTTAATATATCTTTGCTTTTATAGCCTGTGGATAATATTCCTCCTATTTTCGCTAATTAGAATTGCTGTTTAATAGAATTAAAATTCAATTTGCAAATGTGATCACAATGGCCGGCGCTTACTGCACATCGTATAGTGAATGGTACTTTACTATGCTACCTATCAAATCACGTTACGATGGTGACTCCATCGTAACGTGATTTGAGTGTACAGTGAACCAATTGTAAAGAGGGGGGGTACATTGTATTTTTAAATATTTACGTGAAACTTCGGATAATTGGGGCAGCCGCTTAATCGGGCCAAAATGCACTAGTCCCGATGTGCCCCAAATAACTGGAATGGACTGCTTCATTCCTGACTGCTCAATTATCCCCAGGTCTTTTTCATTTTCCACTACCCTGTGTGTAATAGTACACAGCTTTCCATTAATCTGATAATATTGCTTGCTACTCATATGCAGTACCTTGCATTTGTCATTGTTACCAATTTGTCCATTACCATTTCTCAATCCACTGCCTAATTTTTCTAGATCTTGTTGCAGTAACATACAATGATTACTGTCACCTTCCCAACCTCTGTATCATCTAGCAGGTTTCAAACCCATAAATCATATTTTAAGGGCACATTTTTTAGGCTGTGATGCATTGCAGAATCGCCCTCCCCCTCAGTTCTCCCCCAAGTCACAGCACTCCTGCCACTTTGTGCCTGTTCTTTGCTGCTCTAGTCTAGGGCATGATAATTAAAAACAATACGATCAATACTACACTATCTAATAGAATCCTAAATGCAGTTTTAAATCTAGTTTTAAGTTAGAGCTACCACAATTAAAAATTTGAATTCCCTACCACTCTCTATATAAAAACAACAATGGCTGCAAGATTCGAACAAAACAACAGTTTACATATATTAAGTAATAACCTACAAAAACTATCTAAAATAAAAATAACCAGCTTAACTAGAACTATAAGGTTACTTATAAAATACAATATAATATAATAATTAAGTAAATAAAATTAGAAGCAGTGCAATAAAACACACTGCTTTTTTGGAGCCTGTAATTCACAGCTGGAATTTGTAAAGAAAGTCTGTGCCCTCCACTAGTTAGTCACAAGTTAAATTTGAAAGTGTCTGCAATTCTGCAGAGAAATGATAGGAGGGTGTATATGAGAGTCTTGTCAATCATTTCAGCCCTGGAGAGATTGTGCAAGGCTCTTGGGTAGAAATTTTGTCAGCATGGTCTGTGCTTGTTAAAAGGAAAGATTGCTTCTACAGGGATGGGATACACTTAAGAACATTTGCTGATGCTATCGAGGCATCGAGGTGGGTCAGAAAACTGCTAGCTTGGGGTGGGGATATATGGACTAATAGATTAACAATAGCTGCAGAAAGAGGTGAAAGTAATTCTTGCACTGCTTCTGTTGGAATGAGCAACAGCTTGGTTGACAAGGTCATGGGGATTTCAAAGAGTGCTGTGAAACATCATGGAACAAGTAAATACATGGGCTGTGTTAGGGTAACTAAGAGTAAGAACAAGTGCATGTATACTTGCATATACACTAATGCTAGGAGAATAGCAAATGAATTTGAAATACTAATTAAGTCATCAAATGCAGATATTGTAAGGATAACAGAGACATGGTGTCACTCAGGTATAAGGGATGCACGATTTGAATATGGGAGTAAAACGTGTATAGACAGAATAAGGGGGGAAGGAGTTATGCTCTTAGTTAAGAAGCAAATAAAATCTAAGATAGTACTTCAAGTGTATGTTGAGTCAGTTTGTTGTTTTTTTTGGTAGTTATTGGCGCATCGGCTTCTGTGGCCATTGTGCACCTCCCAAGATTTTTTGCAGTACTTTGATCCAAGCCCGAGGCAGGATTCGAACCCGCGACCTTTGGGTTGCCAGGCAGGCGCTTTACCCACCCGGCTAGCCCGGTCGGCTCAGTTTGTTGTGGCATAAACTGTTGTTGGTAATGGGGTTAATGACACAAGGGCTACTGAAGCCAAATTGTGTGTGTTCATAGTTTTTTTTAATCAAAGCATGCCATTTGTAGATGTTAAATTAAATGCTACTGTATAGGCCAGTACATTTTAAATAGATTATTAATATTAGTAATGGCCGCATGGTGCAAGAAAGCCTATGGCTTATGCTGCACCAGCCAAAAAAAAAAAAAAAAAAAAACACAATGATAAAAATAAATAAATAAATAAATAATAATACTTAATAAAAAAAAAAGGAAATTAAAAGGAAATTTTCACTGCATCAGGACCACCGCTGTTCAAATCTTCTGCATCGGTGGTTTGATCTGAGGGAGGGCTGATCTTTCGATCGATTCTCCTTTGCGGCGATTTGTCCAGTGATCGAAATGCAGCAATTCCTTGATCATTATTGGCCTTGTGGTCCTCTATCGAGATGGGGCATAATGGTCAGTCTATTTTTGGTTTATTTTTGTTTTATTTTATTGTAGTGGTTAACACCTCTGTTGGTGATATTTCACATAAATTTGGACCTGGTACCTATCAGAGGGGGTACCACTAAATTTCTATTTAATTGGCTTTCAAAATTCAAAATTTCTATTTAATTGGATTTCAAAATTCAATGAATTATTATTCTTTCATTTAGATTTTCTAAATTATTTTAGAGAGTTTCTAGTGAAATATTTTTACTCTTGTTACCCTTCTCTTCTCCCCAGTTTGATTTAGGTTTAATTTTGATTATTTTTGCTCTTGTCTTACCATACTGCTGGCATTATTTTATTTTAACTCTTAGAAGGAAGAGAGAATGTGGACTGGGTAAGTATTAGTATTAGTAATGGCTGCATGGTGCAAGAAAGCCTATGGCTTATGCTGCACCAGCCAAAAAAAAAAAAAAAACCCGAACAAAACAATGATAAAAACAAAAAAAAAAAAATAAATAAATAATAATAATTAATAAAAAAAAAAGGAAATTAAACCTATCATCCTATGCGCTTCCCTTACCCGAAAGTACTATCCAGATGACCTTTGAATTTCCCCAAACTGTCGGCCTCTACCACCCATGAAGGCAACTTATTCCAGTAATTTATAACTCGCTGGCTAAAATAAAACTTCCTGCAGTCCAGTCTAAACATTTCCCCCCGTAACTTGAATTTATGTCCCCTAGTTCTAGCATCATTTATAATCTTGAAAATTTTGTCCTCATTCATTTTACTGATGCCTCTCACAACCTTAAACACCTCAATCAAATCTCCTCTAAGGTGTCTAAGTTTCCAAACTCTGCAACCCACATATTCAAAGTCTTTCTTCATAAGGATGCCCTTTTGCCGATCTCACCAGGTGAGTTACCCATCTTTGCACCCTTTCAAGAAGCTCGATGTCTTTCTTTAGTGCGGTCTCCATACTTGAACACAGTATTCCAAGTTTGGTCTAACATAAGCCTTATATAATGGGATCATCACGTTCCTATCTCTACTTGCAAAAGTTCGATAGATCATCGAAAGGACACCATGGGCCTTCCTTGCAACCTGTTTACAATGCTCAGAGAATTTCATGTCTGACCGTATCGTAACACCCAAGTCCCTTTCCTCCAGTACTGGGTTTAGTTGAACTCCACCAAGTGAATAAGTTATTTTGGGATTACTGTTTCCCAAGTGTAATACCTTACACTTTGTTGGATTAAAGCATAGATGCCAAATTTCTGACCATTCCTGAAGTCTATCTAGCTCTCTCTGAAGAAGCTCAGCTTGACAGTGACTACTCTACCAATTTTACTCATTAACTACTCTACCAATTTTAACATCATCTGCATATTTAGACATCACGCCCTCTATCCCTTCATCAATGTCGTTTATGAAAATTAAAAACAACAGTTGTCCTAATACTGATCCTTGGGGACCCCACTTCTTACATCAACCCAATCTGAGGAATAGCCATTTATCACAACCCTCTGCCTCCTGCCCTGAAGCCATCCTTCTAAGGATTTTCCCAGTGATTCCAACCTGTTCCAGCTTATAAAGCAACCGCTCATGTGGGACTGAGTCAAAAGCTTTGCTGAAATCTAAATAAACAATGTCAAAATTATTCCCTAAATCCAGCTCGTGAGTGACCCTTTCGAAATAGCGAACCATATTTGTTAAACATGATTTTTCCTTTACAAAACCATGCTGAGTATCCTTGAGAATTTCAGTTTGATCCAAGTAATCCTGAATTCCACCCTTGATCATTGCCTCCATGATTTTCCCTACTAATGAAGTCAGACTGAAAGGTCGATAATTTCCAACTTCACTTTTAGAGCAACCCTTATGTATGGGAGATACATTTGCACTTTTCCAATCCAAGGGAATCTCCCCAGAGTCTGGTGATGCTCGCAGAATTAGCCTCAATGGTTCAATGCACTCACTTGCCGCCTCCCTTAAGATTATAGGGTATATTCCATCAACTCCAGGAGCCTTACTGGTCTGTAGGCTTGAAAGTTTTTTCATTAAATAATCTTGCGAAATTTCAATATCAATAATTACATATTTTTTAACTTCGCTCCCACAATTTCCCATTGCCACAAAAGGTTTTTCATTTGTAAATATCGATGCAAAATAACTGTTGAGTTCATCTGCAATGGAAGCTGGTGTATTTAATACTATCCCCTTTCCCTTACGTAAAGGTCCGATCTGGTTTGTCCTGCTCTTCTTGGCATTTATATATGTGAAGAATTCTTTATCCCCCCTCTTTGCTCTGTTTGCTAGTGATTTTTCATAAACTGCCTTTGCCTGTCGAACCTTTTCTGTGGCTCTATTACACATCACCTTGTAGCTGTTATAGGCTTCAGTATTTTTTATTGCTCTGTAACCTTTCCATGTCACCTTTTTCTGCTCAAGTAATGTGGCAACTTCACTATTCATCCAAATTGGAACCCTCCTCATGGAGTATTTTTTTAATGGTATATACGCATTCAAGGCATCTGTGATTAATGTTTTAAAAGCGTACCACAGTTCAAATGTATTCATTTTCTGCACGATATCTACCCAGTTAATAGAGGCCATGTAGTACCTTAAGGCATCATAATTTCCTTTTCTGAAATTAAAACCCATTCCTTTGCCTTTTACTTCTGCTACCTCTCTCGTCGTCATCCACCATAGAACTCCGTGATCACTTCCTGCTACTGGTTCCTCTACTGTCAGCCCTGTTATGTCATGTGTGATGATGATGATGAGGTCTAGGATATTCTTTTCTCTAGTACTTTCCCTGACATGTTGATACAAATAACAGTCATCTAGTTGATTTAAAAATTTTGTTCCACATGTCAAGTTTCCTTCCCATTTACTCCAATCAATTAGAGGCAAATTGAAATCACCCATAATAAGGCATTGAAGCTTACTTGCCCATTCCATTTGCATGTAGAAGCTTTTGTCATAATCTTCACAATCACCTGGTCTGTAGATTACTCCTACTCACATTATACCTTTGTTTCCAACTATCTCACACCATACAGACTCTATATTAGCATGTGAAATGTCTGAATCTGGGAAAGCTATCATCACACTCAGACTGTTTCTGATAAGAAGCATTACTCTACCACCCCTTCTATCTACCCTATCCTTCCTAAATACATTATACAAGCCGTACTTAAACTCATCATCCCCAATTTCTGGGTGGCACCACGTCTCTGTAAGTCCTATTATGTCCGCGTTACTTGTTTTAACCAGCAGTTCAAATTCGCTCATTTTATTGACAATACTTCTAATGTTACTGTATAAACAATTAAGATTTACTGTTCTTATATATTTAACAACCCTAACACAACCCTTGACGTTTTTTAGGCTCTCTTCCCTGATATTAGCTACCCACTCACGTGAAACGTTTCTGCCCCCAGAACATCTAGATAATACGTCCAGTTGGAGTAACAGATTAGAACTCTTAAGGTATGCGCAAGAGTTACTTTGACCAATATTATCAGATTAGCACCCGTTTTTTTCAGGGACTCAAATTGTTCCATCAGTACACCAAATTGTAATTTAAGATCGGTGCACTCCTTACATCGATCACAAAGAAAAGAATCCCCAGGTGAGGTAGGATTAGAACCTTGGAACAACCTTGGAAAACATTCCACAGGTTCCACAATGGATTAAATCATTACTAGTAGTAGTAGTAGTAGTGGCACTTGATGCAAGAAAGCAGTGTAGGAGCTTATGCAGCATCAGCCAAAAAAAAAAAAAAAAAAAAAAAAAATCACACCATACCCTCCAATTGCCTGTCCAGTTCCTCCTTAAATTTATTTAACCTATCAACTTCCACAACGACAGATGGAAGTTTGTTCCAGCAATTAACCACCCGCTGGCTAAAGGCAAATTTCCGCACATCTATTCTACATCTATCCTTTCTTAATTTGAACTTATGTCCCCGTAGGTTCGTATTCTGAACAAGTGGGAGGATCCCATCAGAATTCAGCGTGCTCAACCCATTCAAGGCCTTATAGACCTCAATCAGATCACCGCGCAGGTGCCTAGTCTCCAGCCACTGCAATTTGCAGAACTTAAGCCTCTCTTGGTAAGAGGATCCCTTCATTCCCCTCACCAATCGTGTTGCTCTTCTCTGTACACGCTCAAGCAAATCTACATCCTTCCTAAAATGAGGCCTCCAGACCTGTACGCAGTACTCAAGGCGTGGCCTGACCATTGCCTTATACAGAGGGACAATCACCTCCTTTTCCCTGCTAGCAAAATTTCTATATATCATTGACAAAACCCCATGACCTGCCCTAGCAGCCTGTCTACATTGCTCAGAAAACTTCATATCTGACTGCACAATTACTCCCAGGTCTTTTTCATTTTCTACCACCTTAAGTGTAGTACTACACAGTTGGTACGTTTCTCTGGGGTTACTTCTACCCATATGCAGTACTTTGCATTTGTCAAGGTTAAACTTCAGTTGCCACTTCTTAGCCCATCTGCCCAAATTATCTAGATCCTGTTGCAGTAGCACACTGCCATTACTGTCATTAACAACCCTGCCAACCTTCGTGTCATCTGCAAACTTCGACATTAAGCTTGATATACCTTCATCAATATCATTGATAAATATACAAAACAACAGTGGCCCCAACACCGAACCCTGTGGGACTCCACTAATAACATTAGTCCACGAAGAGCAGCACCCATTGATTACCACCCTCTGTCTTCTCCCACTTAACCATCCTTTTATCCATTGTAGCAACTTACCCTTAATACCATTCTGCTCCAATTTGTACAGTAGTCTTCCATGCGCAACAGTGTCAAAAGCTTACCTGAAATCCAAGTATATGATATCAAAATTATTTTTTGCATCCAGTTCCTTTGTGACCACATCATAATAACCAATCAAATTTGTCAGACAAGACTTTCCCTTAACAAACCCATGCTGTGTCTGAATTATTGCTGCAGTCTTGTCTAGATGATCCTGCAATGCATCTTTAACCAGTGACTCCATTATTTTACCCGGAACAGAAGTTAAACTAACTGGTCTGTAATTATTCGTGTCACCCTTCGAACCTCCTTTGTGAATTGGGGATACATTTGCACATCTCCAGTCCGTGGGAACCTCCCCTGAATCCAAGGATGCTCTCATAATTATGGCTAAGGGTTTGCTTAGTTGCTTTGCCGCCTCCTTTAATATAACTGGATAGATCCCATCTGCCCCAGGTGCCTTTCTTATGTTTAACTTCAACAATTTCTCCTCCACTTTGCTCTCAGTTATTACAAAATCATTAAGCACACTGCTACAATTTGATAACCTTCTTCCATTTTCAAACTGTAATGATTCCTCACGTGTGAATGTAGATGCAAAATACTCATTCAGTTTGTTTGCTATCTGAGCAGGATCATCAACAGTCGAACCATCGATGTCAAGTGGACCAATCATATTCAGCCCCTTCCTTTTAGAGTTTATATAAGTAAAGAAATCCTTGCTGTTTTTCTTAGCATCTTTTGCCAAAGATTTCTCGTAATCCGCCTTTGCCTGCCGAACCTCCTTTGTGACCTGATTACAGACTAGCTTATATCTGCTACAGGCTTCTGCGTCGCCGGATAATTTATATGCATCCCATGCATTTTTCTTCTCTGTCACGAGTCTCATTAGTTCATTTGATAACCATTTAGGCCTAAACCTTGAACAATATTTCTTCATCGGTATGAAAAGTCTAGTAGCTTCCACGATTAATTCCTTGAATGCTTCCCACTTAGAATTTACTGTTTGTAACATCGTCAGTCGATCCCACTGTACAGAATTTAAAAACTGTCTGAGACCACTGTACTCCCCTTTACGGAAGCAAAAACCCTTTCCTTTACCCCTGACGGTAGTTACCTCTTTGAGTAAATCCCACCTCAGCACACTGTGATCACTGCCACCTAGTGGTTCCTTTATCTGCAAATTCTTAATACACGAATGATCACTGCTGATAACCAGATCAAGAGTATTACTTTCTCTGGTTGCCTCTCGAACATGCTGCTGCAGAAAACAATCATCCAATAAATCCACAAAAGTCTGACTAGTGTGTGAGTGACCAACCCACAAGTTCCAGTCAATATCTGGGAAGTTAAAATCCCCCATTATAAGACATACTGATTTACTGGCCCACTCTATTTCTCCGTACAATTGTTCATTGTACTCATTCGAGTCATTAGGCCTATAACACACTCCTACTCTTATTTTTGCTTTTGCAGTGCTTATGTCACACCAAACTGACTCAACAGTGCACTGTCCATCTATATCAACTGGATGCACTTCTTTTGATTTTATGTTTTTCTTAATTAACAGCATAACACCTCCTCCCTTTCTGTCCTGTCTATCCTTTCTGTACACATTGTACTCCCCAAATTCCAGTTCTGCATTCCTTATATCTTTGTGACACCACGTCTCTGCTATCCCAACAATATCCGCCTTTGATGTCTTGACCAACACTTCAAATTCATCAAATTTATTTACTATACTTCTAGCATTGGTATACATGCAAGCATACATGCTCCTATGCCTATTCCTTATTACCCTAACACATCCCATATATCCAACTATTCCAGGATGACTGCCATCCGTCCCTGAAACCCCCAACACCCCTCGCTCCAGGTCGCTTCTTATTCTAATAGAAGTTGTGCAAGAATCACCTTCACCTCTGCCTGCGGTTACTGTTAAACTATTAGTCTTTGTATCCCCCCAAGCTAGCAGTTTTCCGACCCACCTAACACTGCCTCGATAGCATCAGCAAATATTCTTGCACCCTTTCTATTTAAGTGTATCCCATCCCTGTAGAAGCAATCTCTCCTGTTAACAAGTACAGTCCAGGCTGAAAAAAATTCTACCCCTTGAGCCTTGCACAATCTTTACAGGTGAGTAAATCGATGCCGATTTACTCACCTGTAAATCGGCATCGGCTATTTCCATGTGAGTCACGATACCCTGTGACGTGTTTAAGGCAGATCTCGTAACTATCATTATAAAATTAAATAAATATCAATGAAAGTTAACTTTCTAAAATTATATCTATAATATTATTAAAATCAAACTGTTTCAGGAAAACCTATAACAAAATAATCCAACAATATCTAAATAAATCAAATATTTAAAAGCACTATCCAAAAGTAAACCACTTAACTGAGGAGCCCTGACTAAGCGCATCCCCTCACCTGGAATGCCAACACTGAACTCAAGTTCTATGTTTTCATCATTTCCCAGGATATGAGTGAAATCATGTGAGATGTTCAGCCTAGAGTTTGACTGATGGTTGAATATAAGGGACAATCAAACAGAAAATGCCAGACCATAAGTTGACTGTGACAGGATGAGCACTGGGGTGGGTCTTCTCCCAGTAACAGGAAGAGATGGGTATGATGAGTGTGTCCAATTCTGAGACTTGCCAGTACCACTTCCTCTCATGTTGTAACATGTTTTTCAAATGACAGGCTTATGGTCAGTGTAAGGAACCAGTGGATATTGGGATAAAGTGGGTTGAGGATGTTTAGCAGCAAGGTCAGCACTTTCATTTTCCAGAATACCAGAATGGCTAGGGATCAAGCAAAAGCTGAGAATGATTGTATTTCGAGATAAGATGAGAAATTCTTCCTTATGGCAGAGGCAGCACTGAGGGAATTGGTGTAAATTATGGCAGGTGAGATGGAAAGCTCAATGATTTTACTAAGTGCTAATTTGACAGCATATAATTCAGCTGTAAAAATGCCGCAGGCTAATGGTAGTGAGGCTGTAACTGTAAGAGGTTTGTTTGTTTGTTATTTGGTTTTAAGGAGCATTAACAACTAAGGCCATATTGCTCCAGGATATGCAGTGGTCATTCCCTGACCTTTCCGCATCCTCCGTATTTGGTGGTGACGGGCTCGAACGCCGGTCTAATCAAGAAACGTGTACTATGCACTGCTGCTCCTTTTCACCTGGCTACAGAGGCGCCAGTGTAAGAGAAGGAAAAACTGCAGCAGCACCTGCCGTACTGACAGCTTTGGCTCTGTTGATATAGATTTTACAGGCACAGGAGTTCAGAGTTGTGTGCAACTGCTTGATATTGCAGGGAGGTACAGTATTCTTCCCCCACTCCAGAAAATGTATCATGAGAGGCAGAAACGTACATCCAAGGCGGAACGTGTGCAGTTGTGTCCTGTATCACTTAAATTGATATTCCAATTCTAAAAAACCTTTAATCCTGAGTGAAGCAAGACTATTTTCATTTGGCTTGCTCTCATAGAAGAAATTCCACCGAGTATTATAAATATACAGCCAACTGGGGTGCAACAGAAGACTCCGGATCTTAGCAGCATAGTGGAGCAGTAATGATTTCCTACAAGACTGTAATGGAGGATCGTGCACTTCAATATAAAGACTTTGGATTGGAGAAGTCTGACAGTGCCCAATGCAGTCCTCAAAGAGCACTGTGCTGGATGACATTTACACGTTGTAAAGTAGTGCTCCTGTCAGAGTCATGTACTGGACAATCATAATCTAGGTGTGAACAGATTAAAGTTCTGTAAAGATGCAGTAGAGTATACTGATCAGCTCCCCTTGATATGGACAAGACTGATTGAGGTATATTCAAATGCTTTAGACACATAGTACTTAAATGAGTGATGTAAGCTAGAAAAATTCAGCTTGCTGTCTAATATCAGTTCAAGGAATCTAACAGTAGTAACAAGTGGGATTGAAGTATTGTTTATTTGCAATTCAGGATTAGGATGGAGAGCCCGTCGCTTGCAAAAGTGAGTGGCAGTGCATTTATTTTCTGATCGTCAATAACCATTCCATAAATTATTTTTAGAGCTGCCATTTGTTGGTATTTATACTTTAAGACTGACAGGAAATTGTAAGGTCGTCTGCATACATGTATGTTTCAACAGTTTCTGGGATATCTTGTGTCATGCTGCTAATTCAAATTGCAAATAGTGTTGAACTAAGTATTGATATCTGCGGGTCTCCTTCTTCCTGAATGTGAGATGCAGAGAGTATGTTTTTATATCGGACCTGAAAAGAATGCAATTGTAGGAAATTGAATTATTTCAGGCAGATGAGCCCTAAGCGCCAGATGGTAGAGATCCATAATAATTCCATGATGCCAGGTAGTGTCAAATGCTTTTTCGTGAGATTCAGTTTTGATATGCACATCTAGTGTTGATCTATTCTTCCGAAAACCATACTGATGACCGGGCAGGAGATTCTGTGACTCCAGGATGTAAGTGAGCCTTATGTGAATCATCTTTTCGAAAATTTTTTCCTAACAGCTCATGAGAGATGTGGGCCTATAATTTTGAACCAGGGAAGGATCTTTCCCTGGTTTTGGTAAGGCGATATTTTATAGAAATAAAAAATTTTTACTAAACAGGAATGATTGTTTTTATTTCCTTGAAAGGTGATCTTTCAGTGCAGGCATATGTCTTGAATGGATGACAGATTACAAGAAGCTCTTATTTATTTATTTTTGAAAATTGTATTACAATTCTATCTAATCAAATTTTTTCCATGTTGCTTTGTACAACACAGAGAAATCCCTCTAATGTTATTTTGCCCTGAAAATTGTGATGGTGATATCATGGGCATAGACTCCAGTGAGTCACATTGCTTGTTACCTCAATGGTGAGGCAGCCCACCAGTAAGTCACTGCAGTTAGCACTTAGTGCAAAAATTAACCCAAAATCACACCAAATCTCATTTTGGAATTAAAAAAAAAAAAAAAAACATCCTATCAGGATGGATGAATTTAGTGCATCTACCTGTATGGATAAATGTGCTACTTGCACTTACAGCCTAGTGTAAACATGCCAATGAAGGATGTGGTAATAATATTATTGGTTTGGCGGCACATTGAAGTTTTTGTCCTGATGCTTAGCCACAGTGAAGCTTTCTACATTTGAAGAAAATCTTATATTTAAGTGTATAGATGTAATAAATAAAAACTAAATCTCTCCTTGCTCATATAACAAGTGTCTGTTACTAGTTACAAACACTTGCAACAAGTAACAAAATTAAACATTATTATACCACATATAAGAATTGCTTCATCAGGGCATCCATAGTTAGTAGGGCATGAAAAATGTGTTTGGCAATTTTTAATAGTGTGTGATACCTTCCTGATGGAGTTAATATTGCGGTTCCCTTGAACTTTGTGTTGTTTTGTAGTTTCAGCCGATTGGGTTGGTGCAGTGGGGGGGGGGGGAGAGGAGATTTAAGGTAGCAGTTACCATGCAGTTGCAGAATTAAATTATGCTATTGTGTTTCCTTGGGTGAGTGTATTGATGTTTTTTTTTTGTTTTTTTTTTTTTTTTTTTAACTGGTTACAGTTAATATCTCAGGTGAATCCATTCTGAACAGTGACTATTGACTCATAGTTCAATGTTTTATGAGTTGCTTTAATTGACTAACATACAGTAGAATTATAGTCAGTTATAAGAACTGCCTGATTATTAAGTTTTTAACAGGAATTTTAAATATTAAAACAAAAAAATATATGTATTTGCTTCACTGTTAAAAGGGTATGAAACACGGCTGAGAAATTCTTAGGGAATGAAATAGATCAAATGTGATTATTCAAAACAACTTATATATATATATATAAAAATTTATGAAAGTTAGGTTTTTGGAATTTTGGAGTCTCTAAAAGTTATTACAAAAGCAATACAAAACCAGTTAATCCCATCAAATGTAGTACAGTATATGAAAAACCTTTTGATCCTATAACCACTGCAGATACAAAATAAACCATTGGCTTAGATGGTTTTTGTAAAAAATACATTATAGGCAACACTTGTCGGTTCTTCCTTTTTATATGCCAGTGCCACAAGCAATTATTCAAAGGTTTTTTGGGGAAGTGCAACATGTTACTATCAGACTGTCCAATAGTAGTTGTGGGTTTTTTTCCTTTTTTTAGATGTAATAAATTGCTGAGAAAGATTACTATATTGCACAAAATCACAGAAACCTGAGAATGTCAATGGTGCAGATTACTCCTGGAAGGAAAAGCCTTTATGACAAAAAGGAAACATCTAAGGTCAAAGCAACACTGCCTGAAGTATGCCACCATATTGATGAACATATGTTTTCATTTCCCTATGAAAATCCATTTTACTAACAAGAATATTAATCAATTAGCAGTCGCAAAAAGTATTGCTCAAAATCAAAACACAAGGGGCCACTTCAATCCCACATGCCTATATTTGAAAAAAAAAAAAAAAAAAAGGCAAAATCTAAATTGTTCACTTTTTTTTATACCAGCTTTATTTTTAATTAATTTTTGAAATTAAAACTCCCTTTAGACCTGTCAGCAAAAAAAAATGCAAATTGAAAAACATCCAAAACTGGACACCAGCCTGTCAATATTCTCATGAAATGCATGAAATATGAATCATATGCATCCAGATAATACCTCAATGTCACAAAGTTAAAGAGCAGTACTGATTGGAAGAAAATACATGTCAGCAAAGCCAGCTTGTTAGCAATAACTATATGTGACAGATACTACTCAACACATGAACAAAATTAGGTTTAACTTAATTCATGAATTTTTCTTACTTGTCCAATAAATAACAGAGATGTGGAGAAATCAAAGAAAACATTGCCCCACACACTAGACTCAGGGTTAACTTCCAGATTTAATGTAAAAATAAGTTATGTCATATTTAAATTATTTAAATCATTTTTAAAATGAAACAGAAATTTTATCGACCAGATTTGCTAGGTCACAAAGTGATTCTTGCAAAACATGCAAATGACTCAAAATAAGTGCAAAATTATTCAAACACATAAAATGTACTTATGTGCAGGAGTAATGATACACAAAAGGAGAGCCAAGAAATCTCAAAAATCCAAGTTACACAAAGAGAAAAACAGTGTGGCAGCAGTCACTTTTAATTAAATGTAGAATTTTTCCACTATCAAAATATCTCTTGAATATACCCATTCAAGAGATATGCCAAGCTAGTGCATTGTTTTGGATTAAACACTTAAAAATTACCATAAAAAGGATGAATCAGTATGTTTTTTTTGTTTTGTTTTTACATGTCATATTTCCAAGAGAGAAATAAATTAAGTATTTTCCAGGCTGCTGCATTACATCAATAATATTGACCTAAACATAAGTCCCTAGCCAAAATAAAAATCATACAGATATTATATTTTTGCTATCTTTCAACAAACATTGGGTGATTCAATAAAATATTTTTCACCATTTCCCTGTACAAATAAAATCTTTTCACAGGGAAATCCACTCCTTCCTAACTAAACTATAAATTGGTGTGTTGAAGTTAAAAAAAAAAAAAAAAAGTTCTGGTCAGGTATACATTCCAGATGAATATTACAAGATAATGAAGGATGAATATGAGGTGCCTCCATAGCCAGGTGGGAAGGAGCAGCAGTGCATAGCACACACTTCTTGATTAGACTGGGGTTCTAGTCCGTCACCACCAAATACGGAGGATGCGGAAAGGTCAAGGAATAACCACCGCATATCCCGGAGCAATATAGCCATAGTTGCTAATGCTCCTAAAAACCAAATAACAAACAAACAATGATGAATATGATAAATTTACTATTTTACAGCTTCAAACCAGACAAATTCTTGAGTTCAAAAAGTGATGGCCCTGATAATTCTTATGGAAAATAAATTTCCATACAAGCTTATGGAAAATAAATTTCAATGGAACAGAAAGTAACATTTGCTCCATCTTCCACCATAAGCTTTGATTATAAGGAGTAAAATGGGACTGTAGTGATTTAATTAGTGAATTAAAGAAACATACTTTGTTGGTAAAACTCCAGATCTTGGGTACTAGTCCATATTTCAAAAATTGTTTCAAAGATTGTTTCAAAAATTCATGGAGTTTTTGAAACAATCAATTCAATTAAATACATTTTACTACCAGCAAAACCATACATTATTAGATTTTAAAAATCCAAAATTTTTGAAATTTAGTGTTATTTATTATAGACTGCTTTGAATTATAATATTTTATGCATTTTTTCCCTAAGAAGTTCTTAAGAAAAACAAAGACAAATTTTTGTGGTTACTTTCTTCTTAACTTGGATAGAAGTACAGTAAGTGCCGATTATAGTGATCGTGTTTTAGATAGTATGAATCAGAGCTGTAATACTCAATATGTTCTACATTGATATTAATATTTGTAAAATAATAAGAGGAGTTTACCTCAATATAGTACATAGAACATTTCAGTATAATACTCTCCAGAAATTAAAACGAAAAAATCGAAAACTTTTTAATTACATTAAATTGATTTTTAATTATTTATTTTTTACTCTAATGCAATTTTTCGAATTTTTTTGTTTTAATTTCTGGAGAGTATCATACGGAAGTGTTCTATGTACTATATTGAGGTAAACTCCTCTTATTATTTTACAAAGTGATCATGTTTGCAAATAGGATTTTGATTCTAATAAGCAAAAATCGATGAATATTATCCACAGGTTAGCAAAATAAAAATAAGTTTGTACTTGCATACATAGCTTAATTAATATACATATAAATTAAACATAACACTTTGTAATATGAATATAATTTTAAATAGTCACTTATTTTAGACTGCTTTAAATTATCACTACCCGGTCTGTTTATAAATTTTTCAAAATTTTATAACAATCTACATTCACAATCACTTGCACTAGTTTCTTTCAACGCTTTCCTCGGGATGACTATAGTTTCATGAGTTTGCCGTTTTGTAACTGGAATTTGTTTGGGTTCATCTTCATTTTCCTGCTCCTTGGTGAAATTATCAGTAATGGCTGGGCAATTTCTTCTGTTAAAACTGTAGTAACTACCTGTTTATAACAGATTTTACAAACAAAAAGGCCCAATAAACCAAAAACTGCAATTGTTTTTGTTTTATGGTTGTGACCTCCAGCAATGTACTTTAGAAAAATATCACAGAGGCGTTCAAATTGATTCTAATAAACGATGAAAGTGTAGTGCATTTTATTGATTTGAATCGGTTCTTTGAAATTTTATTCTCTAAACCAGCTGATTCTAATAACCAGTGATCACTATAACTGGCACTTACTATATATATGATAAAAATGACAATAATGCTATTTATAAAATTGGAAAAGGCTCAATTATATTATAATAGTCTTATAATAGCAAATATTGTTACAGAACATATTTATTTTTCTTTCATAGGAGGCTTTTCAAGACACCAAGATATAAGTGAAGAAACAGCAGGTTATTTTTCAAACTATTTTGTTGGATGTTTTAAAAATATAATTATTTCCACTTCAAAAGAAGTACTGGAGTTAAAAGCAGCTGCTCAGAGTGGTAGTAATATCAGAAACTGTGGTTCTGGATGAAGTTATTCAAGGTCACTGCATTTACACTGCCTACTAAAAATTTTAGAGGATCTGTAATTGCAGTTTACATCACTATGTGCTTTTGCATAAACCAGAATTTCTTACTGATATGAAAATCAATTGAGTAAAAAAATTTATTTCATTTATATAAAACTTCAAGGCAGGGGCAGACTTATACAGTAAAAAAAAAAAAAAGAAAAGTGTTCTTGAACAAATTACTATATTTTACTACTGTTGGTTGCTTTTCTAAAAAAATTAAAACAATATTCTTGGGGTTTAGCCCCTTGTTCCTCTATGGGTGCATCAGTGCTTAAAGATTACTTACGCAAAGAGCAGTGTATCACATGAGTACATGGAATGTAACAAATCATATCTTACTACTAATTATAGGTACACCAGTTACAAGCAAGTAACTTGTGTATTGCCAGATGAAGTTTAACCATTAGTATAAATGCCACTGAATCCTAATTAGGTATATCTTGATATGGTGCAGATCACTAATGTTCTTATCTTCCCAGACAACTGCACATGTTTGATTTGACTTAAATCATAAAACAGGGTTTAAGATATTGTATGGTTAATATAATATATCTTGTACAAACCTTACAATCTTGTATAAACCTGCTTGTATAAGATGTGCTACTGTCATTCTAGAAGAGGCAGTTCTTCCCCCTTCCCCAGTGTAATAGGAGCCATTCTCAGAGTTGAATTTGGTCAGTAACCTGATACACTTATGTTATTGATTCTTTCAGAATTTCCCAAGGATTTAAGTGTTCTGGCAAAACATGCCTATGGTAGTAATAGAAAACTTTTTAAAAAGAGTATCACTTTTGTCAAAATACATTTAGAAATTTGTATTACCTTTCTTTTATATTTTGATGAAATGCTTAAATATATAGATACAGTCGATCTGCCAACCTGCACTGGACCATCATGGCAGATTATGGTCAATTTCCCTCAACATGAATTGTTGAGGAGGCTTCCATCCTGCAGTGGGTTGATAATGGCTGCAGTTTACCTTTTATAAAAAAATAATTGATTTAGGAAATGGTTTGTAAATAATAACCAAAATAGTTTGAAGACACAATGTATATTATATATTACATTTATTTTGAACTTACTTAATTGTTTTACATAGTTTCAACTATAAATCACACTTTTTTTTTTTTTTTTTTACATAAACAGACACAAGTAACTGAACACAAATAAGAGTATAAAGAATCTTGGGAAGGTTAATTTTTTTTTTTTTGAACCATGCAAGATTGTCTTTTTTTGTGGCTAGGTCTCTCGTCCTCTTTAATCTCTGTTACTCACACCATGCCATTTCAGTTTCTAGCCAGTGAAGGCCTCTGTGTGAGTGGGCCCTCCCTCTTCTTATTCATCATCAGAATCACCTTGGTTAAAGTCAGCACATTCTTTATCCTGGACATGCAACAATTTCTTCTTCAGTTAAAATATGGATAACCAGGATCATCAGCATCATTGTTTAACCATGCCTCTGCATCATCTTGCCCACACTTGGAAAACCCAGGAATCCCTTGAAATAAAGGGACAATCTCACCTACGTCTTCATTCAAACCTTGCACGTGTGTGACCATCTCTTCGGCAGCACCTCACACTGCAGTGACTCGCAGCAGACTGAGTAAAAGCTAACCGACCCCCCCCCCCCACCATACTCCTGAGCTGACAACAGACAATGATGCAACAAGGTCACTGGAGACTGTCCTGGTCCTCACAGTAGTTAAAGCCAACATTTGATTTTTAACTCCTGTAATGACAAATTAAGACTATTTCTATGCTATCTGTATATCTTCAAATAAATAATTGGAAACGAATGCATCAAGCGACAGGGGTAATATTTCAGCATTACAAGCACTGCACTAAAAATAGATACTGTAATATTTTTTTTTTTTGGGTGGTGGTTATTCAGATAATTGACTGTTCAGATAACTGACATTCGAATGATGAACGTTCTGCTGTAGTTTTTTTTTTTTTGCAGCACCTTTTAAAATATCCTGCTGGTGCCCATCCCAACCTTTGTATCATCTGAAAATATAGACATTAAGCATGATATACCTTCATGAATATCATTGGTAAATATTGAAAACAACAATGGATACAGTACTGAACCCTGGGGAACTCCACTAATAACATTAGTCCATGAAGAGCAGTGCCCACTGATAACCACTCTCTGTATTTTTCCACTTAACCATCCCTTTATCCAAAGCAGTAACTTGCCCTTAATGCCACGTTTCTCCAGTTTGTACAGCAATCGCAAAGCCTTCCTGAAATCCAGGTACCTGATGTTAAAATTATTTTTTGCATCCAGTTCCTTGGTCACTGCAGCAAAAAAAAAATAAAGGTAAATTGCAGCCGTTATCAACCCACTGCAGGATGATGGAAGCCTCCTCAACAATTCATACTGAGAGAAATGGACCACAATCTGCCACGCTGGTCCAGGGTTGGCAGATCGACCATATTTAGCAGTCATGGGCTTGAACCCTGGTCTACTCAAAGAGCGTGTGCTATTGCACTCCCACTCCTGACCACTCGGCTACAGCAGCCTTTAGCATAGTAACCTATTAGATTGGTTAGACAAGACTGCCCCTTGACAAATCAATGCTGTGATTGCAGTATAATTGCATGCCTGTCCAAATGGTCCTACATTACTTCTTTAAGTGATTCCTTTATTTTCCCTAGAATGGATGTTAAGCTAGCAGGTCTGTAATTACTCATGTTGCCTTTTTGATCCCCCTTTATGAATTGGGATATATTGGCAAATCTCTATTCCATAGGAACCTCCAATCCAAGAAAATGCTTTCATAATTATGGCTAAGGGTTTGTTTACCTCCATTGGTATAATTGGGTAGATTCCATCTGCCCCAGGGGGATTGAATCTACCCAATAATTGACATGCAATCAATTTTTTGGATCAGCGCAACCAATTTTGTGACATTTAAAACCTGCTGCTGTTGATAACAGCTTCCAACATTCAACTTGTCTTCTTCTACAGACCAATTGGTACAGAGTGTAATATATGTGTTATTCACTGTCCAAGTACTATATGATATGCAATACATTGTGAGGTTTTTATCATCACTAAAAAAAGGCTTTTTGAAAAGTGTATGTACATATGCAATGCATATTTTGAACAAATAAATGCATAACTCAGCATAATTTTCAAACTTTCCTTCCTTACAAAGGGTACAAATGTTCTCACAAACTGTATCCACTAGAGGGACAGGTCACTTAGACATTGAATTATGCCTAAATAAAACATTACTCAGTCTTCACATTTAAAGTATTGGATGAAAGAAAACTCTGATTTTACAGCAGACAGAGAAAGATAGGAATGTTTTGTCAGGTTTGTCCAAAAGATATAAATTAAAACAAGAATAAAGATAAAATACTTTAGTCTCTATTGACCGAGAATAAGCCAATTCCTGATTTGTATCAACGTTTCGGCAGTTTTTGACACTGTAGTAGTGTCAACCTTAAGTCTTCTAAAGATAATTTTTCTACAGGTTGGCTATTATTAGATTTAATTTCTGTTATTAGAGAATTAACTTCTATTATTAGAGATAAGTTTAGTCTTTTGTTTTAATTCAGAAGGTAAGTGTATTACTAGAGTTGGTCTACCTCAGGGTAGACCAACTCTAGTAATACACTTACCTTACAGCAGACAGAGAAAGATAGGAATGTTTTGTCAGGTTTGTCCAAAAGATATAAATTTCTTCATTTCAGTTGAATCAACATGTAAACACACACTCCTCAAAATACTGAAAACAAGAATAAAGATAAAATACTTTAGTCTCTATTGACCGAGAATAAGCCAATTCCTGATTTGTATCAACGTTTCGGCAGTTTTTGACACTGTAGTAGTGTCAACCTTAAGTCTTCTAAAGATAATTTTTCTACAGGTTGGCTATTATTAGATTTAATTTCTGTTATTAGAGAATTAACTTCTATTATTAGAGATAAGTTTAGTCTTTTGTTTTAATTCAGAAGGTAAGTGTATTACTAGAGTTGGTCTACCTCAGGGTAGATTTGTCTGCTTTTCTACCTTCAGTCATTTTACTCCCTTTTTCAGTCTACTAGGTTGTTGGATTTTTTACCCCACTCCCTTGAAGGTAACAAATTTATCAGATTCTTCCTCAGTTGCTAATAAATCAGTAAATGCTATTTTAACATCATAAATTAGTTTGGGTCTTTCTGTTAACCCTGCTAAATCCTGATATGTTCTTTTATATTATTGAGGTTATAATCAACTGTGTTCCTTTAGTCTCTAGTCGGTCAGTTAAATACCCAAGTTATTTTCGTTGTAAAATTATCATTTCACTTATATTTTGCTAGACTTAAAATTACCCTGCTGTTTTTTTTTTTTTTTTTGCCTACTTAAAACTGTTTTACTTCTAATTTCAGACAGTAAAACTGTTTGAAATACTTTTCTTTATATGTTTTGCTTCATTTTATGTACTCTGCTGTAATTTGGTCTTCAGCTCCTAAACTAGTACTAAAACCGGTTTCAGCACTATTTTAGGATTATATGCTGCAGTGATTGAATTATAAATTGTGCATCTGTATTTTCAAGACAAGCTCTTGTAACAATTTGGGAAAATAAAGCTTGTGGAAGTAGATTGGAGGATTGAACTTATATCATGAATTTCCCAACTCAACTGGGGTTCTTAGTGGTTTCTTTGCCATAATTATTTTTGTTGGGAATTCTGTTTCATACCTCCAGTTCTTCCACTACTGGTTCCCGTGTCTAACAGAATGAAGAAGATTACTGAAGTCACTTAATGATTATTGCATGGTGTATATTGCATATACATCTTCTGAAAACAAAAATAGCTGTTTTGGTGTTTTGTTTCTTAAGAAGACAAAACAAAGAAAAGCAATACTTTTGCTTGAACCATTGAAATATTTGTCCTTTCTGTTTGTTGAATTTTGCCTAAGGAAAAAACTAGTCTTTTCATTTAATGCAGTGATTGACACTGCTAGTGTAATTGATCTCAATAAAAAAAACTGGGAAAATATTGATATATTTTCCCAAAGTTTCCTCTATGTGAGACAAGGTAAAAACTTCTTGCATAATGTTGCTCTGGTCCCTTGCTAATTCTGTCTAGCAAGGGTGAATTACTTAGCTAAAGCTGCTTAATTTCACTGCCAACACTTCAATGCTTATTTTTCTCTTTTACTAATAGTATCAAAATTCTTGAGATGCTGCTCTTTTTTTACATGATTCTTTAGTTGCTGTGGACACTGTCATGACAGCCCACAATCAACAGGCAAACTGAAACTAAACTGCAAGAAAAGATCACAAACTGATTCTAAGTTCTATCTTATGTAATCCCAAGATATTTTCCTGGGATGCTCATTTTCTTTAGACAGGGAACAAACATACCTAAAACTGTCCATTGTGCAATGTTTTGGTTAAGCAGGGTAATAACCATACAAAATGATATATATAATAAGGAACTATTTTGAAAATTCTTAAAAAAAAAAACATTATTTTGCACTTGAACTATAAGTTTGAGATCAAAATAAAATTTAAATGGCAACCTAAATATACAAATCAAAATAATAAATGATATACAACACTTTCATGGTTTACTTATGTGAAGAAAAGGACTAGTAACATAAAATAAAAATTACGCAGCCAGAATAATCTAAAAATCCTGTCAACAGATATAGACAATACCTAATATTTTCATTAAAAGTGTGTTTCCTTTTATTTCATTGAAAAACCTGTCTTCCAACTGAATATCAAAGAAAGAATTCATTAAAATTACTTTTTTTTCCCCTCAAAGTTGAGGTAGGAGAATTTCTACATCAATAAAAATTTTATCATAGTGCCTTTCTTCCCATAGTTATAATCATTCTATAAATGTTGGTTTCGTTTGATATGATTTACTGGAAATAATATGCTTCTTACAAGGAAGTACAAACCCCAGTCCACCCCACCCAACTTACCCTCCCTCTCATGGTAATCTGATTAAAGTGAATGCTCATTTATTTTCAGAGAAATGGCAAGAATTGTTTTCCATTGAAAATATTTCTATACTTTTTACAGACGTTATATATTTCCATACACTCTGTTCAGTACATAAAATGAAATAGAGAGATTTGTTTGGGGGTTTATTGAATCTCAATTTTTTTTCACTGATAGTGAAAGATTTAGATGGGGGTAAGTTCTAAACCAATTAAAAATCTTGTTGGTCATGGTGACCAGTGGGTGAAGGTTAAAAATCTATTTTGTGTCTCTTGTGTCTTATATATGCTTATTCCTGAAGTTAGCACAAATTTTAATAGTATTGACCCATATTCTAAATGTCATTACTATTAAAAATAAAGTTGCTTTTAACATCATTTCTTTCCTTTATACCTGTAACATTACTTATTGAGAATAAGGATGTCAGTAAACATCATGCTTGCTTTTTATTTTTGAAATGGCTTTATATTGTGTTCTGAGTAACTTATTGCAGGATTGAAAAATAAAAATGCACCCAAAATATACAGCCCTCTCAGTGAAATGTAATTGGCCATGATTCTGAAACTGGAACAGGTTCAATTCTTTTATAATCTTCCTATGAAAACTGTAGAAAAAGAATCTTTTGTAACTACACTGCCATACGTTGTGTGTTTGGAGGAAAAAAATTAAAAGAATTAAGAAACTAGTGTACAAGTTAGTGAAATTGCATCATTTCTATACAAAGCCAACTACTTACGTAGTTATAAATTGGCATCATTAAGTATATCTCATATTGTGAATAACTTCACAATGAGTTACCATGATATTGCACTACCTCAAATAAGTAATACTTCACCATAGAAGAAGACTATTGTTACTTATTCTCAGCAGATACCAGCACCCATACAGCACTATTTTGGAGCTTATTGGCTCCTCTTCAGTGGGTGGGCAGGTACCCTGGTGTTGCAATGATGACAAACCAGTTGCGAAGTATAACTCCACAATATGAGAGATGCCTGATAGTGTGGGATAATTTAGATTACAGAATAGTTTAGGACTAAAGCCTCAGGAAACATAGGAAGTTGACTAGCGTACAAGTTAGTGCAATTGCACCAACTACTTGTAAGTAGTTGGCTACATACAGAAATGATGCAATTGCACTAACTTGTATGCTAGTCAACTTCCTACGTAACCTGAGGCTTTAGACCTAAACTATTCTGTAAGAATTAAGAAAGTAACATTACAAAGTTAAAATGAAGAGATAAAGCCAGGGGGTGAAGAAGAGATATTAAAGCAGGTGCTGTAGAGGTTATGTATGCATCATATATAATTTTGAATAAAAATAACTAATGAGGCACTATCAATTAATAAAAGAAGGGAAATTTAGCCTGTTCTCCCCCCCCCCTCATAATAGGTCCCAAAAATAGTAGGTGAAATATCACTATTCAAATGTGGTTATATCTGCCAAGACAACTGACAAATCATACAAAATCAGCCATTAATCTTCATCTGTTCTAAAAGCTAAAAAAAAACAGGAGCTGACAGAATCACATCATTTTAACAGTTAAACTAATCAGTGTATTAATGCAACTAGAATCTATACATGCATACCCTTTTCTGCATTTCCCTCTTCCAATAATTTTTCTTGAGTTATTGTTTCTTACCTGGCTTTATTATTTTATTTTTACTATAATGATATCCATAATCATACTACTTTTATTTTATTTCAGCCTAATGATTTTAATTATTCATATTGTTTGTTAGTATATATAATATATAGTATTGAGACCTTGCAGCAGAAGAGCCATTGGTGTGAATCTTTGTAAGATAATTTGAAGATCTTTATTAAATTCATGCAATTAAAATCTCATTCTCATGTGCAGGTACTTCTAGACAGCACTGCCATAGTTGAAGAAAAAAAAAAAAAAAGAACAGAAATGGAAAAATTTTTTTTCTCTTTTGTTGCTTATTGCAGATTTTACTTCTTACTGACTCTAAACTTATTCCACTCTTTCTTGAAAGTTTTATCAAGATTAGAATATCTTTTGAAGTATTTCTTAAAAGCTCAAACTGCTCTTTCTGAAATATTGACATTTCATTCATTTATTCTTGAACCCTTTTTGAATTGCAGTTATTACTCAACACATATACATCATTATAACTGTTCCAAATCCTTAAAATTAACTAACTAAAAAGGTTCTACAAATTACATTACTCAAAAAACATAACAGAACACTTGGACTTTATTATTCCATATAAAAAACTTATCACTGTATGCCTCTACTATCTTTAGTGTTCTATAACAAATTTTTATCTCTTTTTTTTAATGATATTAGCTAATATCAAAAATAAACCATATTTATGTTGGAGAAAACACCTGGCCAACATTTTTTCAGCTTGCTTTGATGTTGTTCTCTAATCAGCATACTATAATGTGCACTCCTAAAAAAAGATAACTAATTTAATTTGAGCAAGAATTATGTAAATATAATAATTAATTTTAATGTATACATCACGTGAAACAATAATAGAACCTCACAACTTTATAAAGGAAACCTGTTTTGTTAAAAATATAACAATCAAATTAAAATCTTAGGCAAAATTTTTTTAAAAAAATGGTTGCCCTGAGTTTTCTAAGGAAAAAAAAATTTTCTTAGATTATGACAACTTTGCTTTTGACATATTGTTTTTCTGTCACATTTACGTCTCTGAGATGTGGAAGAACTGCTTGTTTTCCAGCCATTAAAAACCTTTGAAATGGATGCTTTTGAGAAACGAGTTATGTCTTTCATTTCTTGAATTGTAGCACCTGCTAAATGTGTACCCACAATAAAACCTTTTTTCAAAATCTGATTGATCACACATTTTTCCCCATTCTGGCTTCAGATTACTGCAGTCAAACAGCCTGTGCAATATGTGTGTATACACACAAGGAAGCAACACATCACCACCCCACATCAGTTTTCTTTGCATTTATTCTGTCTGTGACTGTCTTAATACAAAGGTTTATTTTTTTTTTTTTTTTGGGCTGGTGTGGGTATATTCTTCACAAAAAATAAGTGCAAAGTAAAATATATTACCCTTAAAAAAATAATAATAAATCACCGAGTACGACTAAACATGACAGAACATATGCCAAAACTTTGTTTTGGCATATGAAATGTAGTTGCGTTTAATTTGCAGTTTACTGCAAATTAAACGCAAATTTGCAGTTTGCAAATTAAACGCAAATTGTTAAATTTGCAGTTTACTGCAAATTAAACACAACTACATTTCATTCAAGAGAAAACCACTAAATTGGTAGCACAATTCAGAAATTGGGAATCAGTTATACTGAGAGTTTAGACAAGTATCACATAAGAAATAAATTTCTCTCTATAACTCTTTTGATTGAACATTTTGCCTAAGAAAAATCTTTTTTTCCATACTGATAAATGGGATACTTGGTATAATTTTTGCATTTTTATATTCAGGAGTTAGAGCCTATACTTTTGTTACCACTAGACTTTTTTGAATATCTTGGCAGCGGAATGAATGGCTTTTTTCCGAGGAAATAAACTGTATGTATTCCATTGTCCAGTAGTGCATAATCACTTAGATATGACAATGATGTGTTAAGGATATAAAAAAATAAGAAATGGTATACCTATAATTTTCATGAAGCTTATGTAAAGGATATATCAAAACATTGAGATTAGCATCAAAGCTTGAGTCTAACTGTGACTGCCAGTATGGAATTCCTTTAGAATAAAAATTCTAGGTTAAATATATGTTTCATCTCCAGTACAAATGAAAGTTATATAGTTCATCTATATATTTTTTATTATTTTTTTAATTCTAAAAGAAAAGTGAATATTCTGAACACTTGTAAAAAAAAAAAAAAGCACACACGACAGAACATTTTAGTAAAAATATTTTGTTAAAACATTCTTTAGACACTTTGCTCCTATAATAATTAAGAGTTACTTTTGTAAATACCTTTATTAAGAATACATACAAGAAATTGTACCCTTTCAGTTCTTACTGCAATTAGTAAACAAATCACTAAAAAATTAGATTATGCTGAGCCTTTGAAAAAGGCTGAAAAAGTTGTTTGATTTTTCACAGAAGCATAAATGCTTCATTAAAACCAGTTTATATTGTTTTAAAAATTAAGAGTTTTCCTGATATCTGTTAAAATTTTAACAGATATCATTAAAATCTTAGGTCAGCTGCAATCAGATTATCTCCTTTTTAAAAGGGGAAAAGACAAAGGTTGAAACCAAAAAAAAAAAAAAAATACATATCACTTTTTAAGTGTAAATATATTGCTGAATCTTGTGACAATTTTTTACAGAAGTCTTTCATATGTATATAAATATTGTGCACTTTGTTCTTAGAAGTAAAAATTATATATTTTTTGTGTGTGTGCGTATGTTGTACATGTCTGACATGTTTTTTTATTAAAAATTGTGGAATGACATTGTTTGTCAAAAATATTTAACTAAGTAATCAGGAAGTCATGCTACCTGGCATCTTAAAGTAATATGATAGTTATGGCATCTTATAACAGTGTACTTCATATTAGCTACTGGCATGAACAAGTTGAATGTGGTTAATTATTAATTTGGAGCTTTATAAAATAATTAAGATAAATGAAAGCACTATTTTGTAAACTGCATTTGTGTATTTTTTGTATACAGCAGCTATGTACACATCAGGAAATATTTATAACTATAATTGTGACATGTATAAGAGTACCACTATGCAACCACATTGTATCTAAAAATACACCATAAATAAATTTACATTCTTCTAAAGAATGCATACTTGTTTGTTTCTTATATAATATATCAGAAAATGTGGCTAGCATTAACTAGTTAATTCATTATACACATTTCTTTCTATCACACCCAGCTGAATGCCCAAAAGAGATGCCCTCTGGAATGGCAAAAAATTATCCCACTTAATTTTAAAAGTTACCATCACATAATATGGAAATACATCTTATCATATCCTTAAATAATAATCCCATTTGACTCCCACAGTGGTTGTTTACCAACTATCACACAATAAACTTGGAATAGACACATGCAGAAATGGGAAACACAAAAAAAAATATTAGTTCCAGAAACTTACACCAAGAGTAATTAGTGTGCTGTATGCAACTGGTAGAGTACTATTTTTGAATGAACTGTTGCTCTGGAGATTGAGACATTTAATATGATGACAATTTTTGTATACTATATGCTGGAAGTGCAGTATAGTGTTTTTAGCTATTACACATTTCACATTATTATTATTAGTTTGTTTGTTTGGGGATTTATTAGGTGCATCAGCATCTATGGCCATAATGCACCGTATGTGTGGTTTTATTATTAGTAATGGTAAATTATGCAAGGAAGGAAGCTTATACAGCATCAGCCAAAAAAACACTACCCACCTCATCTGTCTATCCCTTCTAATACTATGTTTAATTCTTCCTTAAACTTGACAATACGAAATTTTTAGAAATCTTCAAGTACCTTGTTAATAGACTAGAAAAGAATAGCGAAAGCTTAAAAAGCGGTACTCACCTTGAAATTAATCTGCGATGGTTTACTTAGGTAGCGTGGTTAATGTTTAAGTTGAATTGTTAAATTGAAAAATTAAAAGGGAGGGAAGTAGGTAAAAGTTGACTGAGTTAAATGGGCGCAAGGAAACAGAAGTGTACACATCCAATCCTTGGTTGTCATCGAAATAAAAGAAAGAAGAATAATTAAAAACTATGTAAGTGAATCCGGTGAAGCCAATAGTCTTTACGAGGACTTTCGTTAGTTAAAGAACGTCTTCAGTTGGCAATATGTGGGGAGAGAACACGCATGGTATTTTAAGAATAAAAAATTATACTCTCGTGATGCCTTTTTTGACATGTGGGAACTTTAATCTCGAGAGGTTCCAAATTGGGGAAAGATTGAAGGGGAGTTTAGAATTTAGAATTTTGAGGTTAAAGTGGTGCTTGTACCATTCGATAACTAGAGCTTCATATTGAAGTATTCTGTAGCTGGATATTAGTTTAATGATGGAAATGGCAGAATCAGTGAGCGGGTTGTGGTTGTGAGTCTGGGCGTGAGTTGTAAGTTCTGTGACAGATTGGTTAGATGTGAGAATATGGATATGGTAGTATGCACGGGTGTTGGATGTTTTTGATGAGCCAAATTTGGTAGTGGTACTTCCGATATAACATGTGTTGCAGTTTGGTTGACAATTAATGAGGTATATAATATTATTAAGGTCGTTTGTAGAATATTTGTATGTGTCTTTATAGGTGCTGAAGAAGGATCCTAATTTGTTGTAGGTGGAAAAAACAAGGGAGATATCAGTGTTGTTAAATAGGCGTCGGAACTGTCCTGCTAGTTCATTGTGGTAAGGGAGGACAATGCAGATGTTAGTTTTATTTTTGTCTTTGGTTGGGATGTTAGATTTAATTTTATTTTTAGCATTAAGGATTGTATTTAAAATGAGTTGGTGGGGGTAACCTCTGGATATAAATTTGTCGGTAATATACTGTATTTCATTGTGGAGGTCGGTGGGTGAGGACCTGTACTTTAGTGCATTGTGAATTTGGTTATATAAAACTGCCTTTTTAGTGTTTAGAGGGTGATGAGAAGCAAAATGTAAGTATTTACCGGTGTTTGTATTTTTCCTGAAAATTTTCGTATTTAATTTTGTGCCTGTTATATAGATAGTCAGATTAAGGAAATTTATCTGATTGTTCTGTCCAATTTCAAGGGTGAATTTAAGTCTATCATGTACAGAGTTAAGTTTTACGAAGAGGTTATTAATAATGGATCTGTTGCCTACTACAAGAATGTCGTCGGCATAGCGCATGTATAATTTTTGTTCAGGGGAAAGGGGTGTAGAATTTGGCTTTCAATGGCGGTTAGGTAGATTTCGGACAATGGGGCCGAAATCCCTAGTCCCATTGGTAAGCCATATATTTGTTGGAAGATTTTTTTCGTTGAATCTAAAAAATCTTGCTTCTAATAGAAGGGTGGTGAGTTCAAGGATATGGTCTATAGAAAGGGAAGTACGTTTTGTTAAGGTATCGTCCGTTTCTAAGAACTTGCGTAAGCCTTGTAAAGTAAATGGAATATGGACATTTGTGTAAAGAGAAGTAACGTCATAGGAAGCTAGGATGTTTGTATCAGATATTGCGATATTATTAATTTTTTGAAAAGCTTGATTGGTGTTATTGATCTTGAATGTGGAAAATTTAGTAAGGGGGGTTATAATTTTGACCAGGAAGGAGGATAAATTAGCAAAAGCTGAATTGCTATATGATACAATTGGTCTTAAAGGGTGGTCTGCTTTGTGTAACTTGATAATCCCAAACATGTGGGGGAGGATGTTATTGCGGATCCCAATTTGCTGTAGTGTGGAAAGGTTGATTTCCTTATTTTGCCTGAGTTTCCTGAGAATTATGTCGAGTTTATTTTTGAGTCTTATGATGTTATGGTTATTTAAATTTTTGTATGTGTTTGGGTCTGCTAAGATGGATTCTAATTTTTCGGTGTAGGTGTCTTTATCTATTATAACAATCGTGTCACCTTTATCGGCTTTTTGAATAATAACGTTGGAAGTTTTACTGAGTTTGTGTAAATCCATAAGCTGTTGTTTTTTTATATTAGAGCAGGAAGAAAGCTTGGTATTAATAATACTATTTGTTTGGCGCATTAGAAGCCATTTATCGGGATGATGTTCGAGTTTGGACTGGAGTTCAACAATGCAGTCTTTTATACGGTAAGGTTGATTTTTGATGGCAAAATTAAAGCCATATTCCAGGCCAGAAAGTTCAGCGGGTGTAAAAGATCTGGAAGAGAGGTTAACGGTGGTGATTTTTGCGGGGGAATGAGTCGTGAGGGAATTCCATTTTTTATTATGTCTTTGTATTATTTCTTGGTTGGTAGCATTAATACGTATATTGTTTTTGTTGGTGAACTTGATCCAGTCATGAGGGGTCATTTCTTTTTTAAGGTAAAATCTGAGTTAGCATTAGCATTAGTAGAGGCATTTGATTCAAGAAAGCAAGGTTATGCAGCATCAGCCAAAAAAAAAAAAAAAAAACCACTTCCACTTCACCCCTCTGTTCGTTCAAAATACCTGTCCAGCTGAGCCTTAAACTTATTTAGGCTATCAACCTCCACCACAAGGGATGGAAGTCTGTTCCACCAACCAACCACCCGCTGGCTAAAGGCAAATTTCCGCACGTCTATCCTACATCTGTCTTTCCTCAATTTGAATTTATGCCCTCTCAGGTGATTATTCTGAGCTAGAGGAAGAATCCCATCAGCATTGAGCATGCTTAAACCATTCAAGGCTTTATACACCTCTATCAGATCACCTCGCTGGTGCCTAGTCTCCAGACACTGTAATTTGCAAAACTTAAGCCTTTCTTCGTAAGAGCACCCCTTTGTTCCATTCACTAATCTTGTTGCCCTTCTCTGTACTCGTTCCAGCAGCTCTACATCCTTCTTGAAATGAGGCCTCCAGACCTGTATACAGTACTCTAGGTGTGGCCTGACCATCGCCTTATACAATGGAATAATCACCTCCTTATCCCTGCTAGAAAAATTCCTGTATATCATTGACAATACTCCATGAGCTACTCTTGCAGCCCGTCTGCACTGCTCAGAGAACTTCATATCTGCCTGCACAACCACCCCCAAGTCCCTTTCATTCTCTACCACTGTCAGTGTAGTACCACAGAGTTGATACGTTGCTCTGGGGTTGCTGTTTCCCATGTGTAGTACTTTACATTTGTCAATGTTAAACTTCATTTGCCACCTCTCAGCCCATCTGCTCAACCTTTCCAGATCCTGTTGCAGCAGCATAGTATCAGTAGTGTCCTTGACAACCCTGCCAACCTTTGTATCGTCTGCAAACTTGGACATTAATCCCGATATACCATCATCAATATCATTTATAAATACAGAAAACAATAATGGACCCAACACTGAGCCCTGAGGGACTCCACTAATAACATCAGTCCACGATGAGCAGTGTCCATTGATTACCACTCTCTGTCTTCTCCCCCTCAACCACCCCTTTATCCATAGCAGCAATTTGCCTCCAATGTCACACTGCTCCAATTTGTGTAGCAGTCTTCCATGTGCAACAGTATCAAAAGCCTTTCTAAGATCCAAGTATATAATATCAAAGTTATTCCCTGCATCCAGTTCTTTTGTGACTGCATCATAGTATCCAATCAAGTTGGTCAGGCAAGACTTCCCCTTAACAAAACCATGCTGTGTCTGAGCTATAACTGAAGTCTTGTCTAAATGATCCTGCAGTGCTTCTTGATCCTGTATGCTATTTGATCCTGTATACTATTTAAAAGGCTATATTTTTTATTATATCTCTTCCTGATTTCTTCACGGATGATCATAATAGATGTGCGGTGTACGATATATGGATATTTTTTGCAATTATTTTTAGGAAAAAGGCGGGAAAATTTGGAGATGATATTGTGGTGGAGACATTTTTGTAAAAAGGCAATGTGTAACTTATTGGAAAAATATTTGATGAGTGTGCTGGTTAGTTGAGTTTTTTTTATGATTATTAGACATGTCTAAAGGCATCGGGGAGAATAAGGAATGTGAAAAAATTAAAATTAGAGGAGCGGTGCAGATAAGGTGTCGATTATTACCGTTAAAAATATCTTATTAAATTTGACCATACGAAATTTTTAGAAATCTTCAAGTACCGTGTTAATAGACTAGAAAAGAATAGCGAAAGCTTAAAAAGCGGTACTCACCTTGAAATTAATCTGCAATGGTTTACTTAGGTAGCGTGGTTAATGTTTAAGTTGAATTGTTAAATTGAAAAATTAAAAGGGAGGGAAGTAGGTAAAAGTTGACTGAGTTAAATGGGCTCAAGGAAACAGAAGTGTACACATCCAATCCTTGGTTGTCATCGAAATAAAAGAAAGAAGAATAATTAAAAACTATGTAAGTGAATCCGGTGAAGCCAATAGTCTTTACGAGGACTTTCGTTAGTTAAAGAACGTCTTCAGTTTGGAATGTGTGGGGAGAGAACGCGCATGGTATTTTAAGAATAAAAAAATTATACTCTCGTGATGCCTTTTTTGACATGTGGGAACTTTAATCTCGAGAGGTTCCAAATTGGGGAAAGATTGAAGGGGAGTTTAGAATTTAGAATTTTGAGCTTAGAGTGGTGCTTGTACCATTCGATAACTACAGCTTCATATTGAGGTTACCCCCACCAACTCATTTTAAATACAATCCTTAATGCTAAAAATAAAATTAAATCTAACATCTCAACCAAAGACAAAAATAAAACTAACATCCGCATAGTCCTCCCTTACCACAGTGAACTAGCAGGACAGTTCCGACGCCTATTTAACAACACTGATATCTCCCTTGTTTTTTCCACCTACAACAAATTAGGATCCAACTCATGCCCAGACTCACAACCCGCTCATCGATTCTGCCATTTCCATCATTAAACTAAAATCCAGCTACAGAATACTTCAATATGAAGCTCTAGTTATCGAATGGTACAAGCACTACTCTAACCTCAAAATTCTAAATTCTAAACTCCCCTTTAATCTTTCCCCAATTTGGAACCTCTCGAGATTAAAGTTCCCACATGTCAAAAAAGGCATCACGAGAGTATAATTTTTTTATTCTTAAAATACCATGCGCGTTCTCTCCCCACACATTGCCAACTGAAGACGTTCTGTAACTAACGAAAGTCCTCGTAAAGACTATTGGCTTCACCGGATTCACTTACATAGTTTTCAATTATTCTTCTTTCTTTTATTTCGATGACAACCAAGGATTGGATGTGTACACTTCTGTTTCCTTGCGCCCATTTAACTCAGTCAACTTTTACCTACTTCCCTCCCTTTTAATTTTTCAATTTAACAATTCAACTTAAACATTAACCACGCTACTTAAGTAAACCATCGCAGATTAATTTCATGGTGAGTACCGCTTTTTAAGCTTTCGCTATTCTTTTCTTCCTTAAACTTATTTAAACTATCACAACACTGGACAGTAGCTGTTGCAACAATTGATCTCTCTGGCTGAAAGCAAATCTGTCCTGCAGCCATCATTGTTTAAATTTTTGTGTGTTGTCCGAAAGGGAGTTAAAATACCATCATCAATAAATTTACTCAATCCATTTAAAGCATTAAACACTTCAATCAGGTCTCCTTGCTAGTGTATAGTTTCTAAATGTCATAATTTCCAGAACCAGTCTTTTCTAGTAAGAATACCCTGTTGTATCCTTAATAATCCAGTTGCTCTTCTCTGCACCCATTCCAAGAGATACACATCTTTCTTAAAATGAGGCTTCCAAACTTGTATGCAATACTCAAGATGTGGCCTAACTATTGCCTTATACAATGGTATAATGAACTCCTTCCTTCTGGCAAAGCTTCTGTATATCATTGACAGAACCCCATGAGTTGTTCTAGCCGTGTCTGCACTGCGCAGAGAACTTAATGTTGGATTGTACAGCTACCCCCAGATCTCTTTCATTTTTACCACCTAACTGGTATGTTATTGTAGGATTACTGCTGCCCATATGCAGCACTTTGCATTTACCAATGTTAAACCTCAATTGTCACTTCTCAGCCATTCTTTCTAATTTATCCAGATCCTGCAGTAATATGCCCAGGGGTGGGCCATCCCAAGGGTGCAAGGAGTGCACTGCACCAGGCACCTGAAACTTACATACACATATGAAGAAAATTTTAAAGGGGGGCACCAAATTTCAATTGGCACCCAGGTGCCAAATTGCAATTCACACCTGGGCGTCACATGCCCTAGGAATGCCCCTGAATATGCCTTAATTCCTTCATTAACCACCCTGACAACCTTCATATCATCTGAAAACTAAGACAATAAACTTGATATGCTTTCATCAGCACTGTTAATAAATACTCTAAACAGTAAGGGGCTCAGCACTGAACCCTGAGGGTTCAGTGCTGAGCCCCTATTTATAACAACCCTCTGCCATTCAACAATTCCTTTATCCATAACAGTAAGTTTTGCCCCTAATGCCACGCTGCTCCAATTTGTATAGCAGTCTTTCATGTTGAACAGTGTCAAAAGCTTTACCGAAATCTAAATATATGATGTCAAAATTATTATTTTCATCTAGTTCTTTTGTTACCGTGTAATAGTAGCTAATCCTACAATGCTTCTATAACCAGTGACTCCATTACTTTCCCTGGAACAGAAGTCAAGCTTACAGGTCTATAATTGCTCACATCACCCTTTGATCCACTTTGTGAATAGGAGAGACATTTGCAGAACTCTAATCTATATGAACCTCCCCTGAATCCAAAGATGCTCTCATAATCATGGCCAAGAGTTTTGGCCATGATTATGAGAAAACAACATGGGGAAATTAGGGGAAACAACATGGTCATCATAAAGTGTGTGCATGAAACTTGTTTCCAAACTCTCTCCCCGCCTCTGAAGAGCAGGAATTACATGTTGAAGAAGATCACAGCGATGCTTGGGTGTTGAGGTAAATGTCTGGACCATGAGCTTGAACTTCCTCAAAAGTGGAATTTGCTGTAAACCCACAGCAAACAATAACACATGGATGATGATGAGGAACTTTGTTGACAACTCCTGGATGCTATGATCCCATGCCTAACAGTTATAGGTATTCATTTAACTGGAAACAAGCCTTATTGATCTCCTTCTTTGCTTGAGACCACAGAGCAAATTCATGCACAGTGATGTGAATCAGTTCATGTTAGATGCTCCACCACATGGCCCTTGTATGGATACCACTAAGTATCTTAAATTTCACTACACACCATTACATAGTGAGAAAGAGAATGGATGTATAGGGGAAAAAAACACAATTTAACTGAAAAAAAATATATATATATAATGTGTAAAATTTAAGAAAAAAGCATAAAAAACAGAATGGAAGCAGATTGCAAATGAGGGTCATGAGTGTATTAAATTGTTTCCTATTCCCCCACCCCTGGATTGAATGATGGGCAGGGCTTCGCAGATAAACTAGTCCAACTTTATTACTAATGAAATTAAACCCCAGGCAGCATCCAGTGTCACGTTTAAATAGCATCCACAATCTCAAAATGCGATTATAGCAACATCTGCAGATACTTCTGTGACCACCGGTTAAAAAAAAAAAAACTACTACTTTCGTCAGTCCTGGAAGGTCCTTTCCAAAAGCATTTTGTTGTATCTATGGTATTTACCTTATTTTGAAATTAATGTGCATAGAAATCTGAGTGGAAACAGATGTTTCTATGCACATGAAAAACTATTGAAGTCCAGAGTAATAAAAAGACATTTAAAATTAAGAATATACAAAAGCCTCATTCACTTAAAGTGAACCATGTTATAACGTGGGCCTACTATATAACGAAATGGAAACCTACCAGGAGGAGGAGGGCAAGAGGAAGACTACGGAAAAGATGGATGGATGATGTAGAAGAGGACTTAAAGACCATGAGAATAAGAAGTTGGAGAAGTTTGGCTTCTGAGAGGGCTTATTGGTGGTACATTGCCGAGAAGGCTAAGACCCACCCTGAGTTATAATGCCAGAAGATGAAAAAGAAACAAATCGGCAAACAGAGAGAACTGCAAAGTTGTCCTGTAACTTTGAAACTACATTAGAGGATTTCGAAATACAGATACGTGTATTTTGAAATAAGGTAAATCCCATAGATACAACAAAATGCTTTTGGAAGAAACCTTCCAAGACTTTGACAGAAGAAGTAGGTTTTTTTTTTTTAACCGATGGTCACAGAAGAATCCGCAGATGTTGCTATAATCGCATTTTGAGATATGTGGATGCTATTTAAACATGACACTGGATGCTGTCTGACTTCCTCTTCCAGAATAGGGTGGAGAGGTGTTCATTGGGGGGTTTTTTTTGCCCCTTGTCTAATTAACAACAGGAAATATCAATTTGTGATTCAATTAAGCAAAATTATTTAAAAGTGATTTGATGTCAACAAGAGGAGCAGGAGTCATTCAAACATCGCTGAAGTTAACATTGTATTGCTGTTGTGTTAAACAGCTAAAAATAACGACACGATTTGGATAAAAGCTTTCGAGGTTCTTATAAGAAATAGATATTTGAATTTTCTTTTATCATTTGAGACATTCAAGTTCATTTGGCCTTAGTTTCTTAATCATTATTAATTAAATTAAAATCTAAAGAATTAGAGCATTTCCTCAACAATGTACATCTTGTAGTAAAAGACTGTTCCTGTTGATGGTACAGATAGTGAACCCTTTTATCATTGGGCACACAATGATGGAGTTATTCTTTAGCAAAAATGACAGTTGTTGACCTATGGATGGGCTGATGTAGAGTTCAAATCCAGTAAGGTAAGCTTTTATAATATAATACTAATCTAGGTACAATAACCCCACTTTGCTTATTGGAGGCTTGAATTGGTGAAACCCATGTTTAGTCTCCAGAGTAAAGTTTCTGGCATCCCCTCCCCCATCTCCTTCAACCTACGCACGGTACTACTATTACTAACACTAGGTAGTAGATAACTCTCATCACCCGGTGCAATACTGTTCCTTTGCATATTGGAGGCTTGAGGTGGTGAAACCCATGTTTAGTCACCGAAGCAAGGTTTCCAGCATTCCTTCCCATCTCATTTAATCCATGCATTGTAACTAATACTAACTAGTACCACTACTAATATAAAATAACACTAATAATACAACTATAATGTAATACTAGGTGGTAAGTGACTCTCGTCAACTGGTGCAATACGGCTTCTTTGCTTACTGGAGGCTTGAAGTGATGAAACCCATGTTTAGTCTACAGAGCAAAGTTTCTAGCATCTCCTCTCCCATATCCTTCAACCCATGCACGGTACTAAATACTATAGGTTTTGATACCTTTCGGGTTTTTCGTTAAAAGAAAAATTTCCCGCCATAAATTACCTCGAATTTCTAGGAGCTTGTAAACATGGAGCCACAAGCTTTCAAATTAAGAAAACGAAAATGAGGAAATTGCAAAGGATCTCTACCAGCAGTTCACGACTGGATGAAAAAAAAAATTTAACATCTTGAAAGAAAGATAAAGTAGAAATAATAATCATTTCATGAAAAATGGCCAGAAACATGCGGCAATTATTCCAACACGACGATTTTTTTTTTCTCTCGTTTTCATGAATAAAGTGAACCACCACCATAAGAGACGTACACAGAAACTTGATTCCCTAGTAAACTGGTAACTGACATAAAAATAACCATTTTTACAAATCGTGTGTTTCTATGTGAGTGAAAAAGGGAGCGAGTAGTTTCATAGAAGATTCCTGACTGCCAGGTGGAAACAACAGAAGCTTATGAATTTCGGGGCGATTTATTCTTCCTTTCACCCTCTGCTTTCTAAATCACCGCAATGACACATCTAAATGAGTTCATTGCATGCACTGTGTTATTACGTCAATATTAATGCCCGAAATGCTTTATTTGGCCAAATGCCAAGTCATAAGTTGGACTATGTCCTCCTTATTCTGCACCTTATCTTGGAAGTCGTTCAGCCAAGCGCTGCTCTAACGCTGTCCTAATTAGCACATATATCTCAGCTCTCGTCTTCACGTGCAACGTCGTGGGAGCTTTCGAGAATCTTCGAGCTGGGCGCATAACTGTCACGATTCACCGACCAATCGTTGCCCTCCGTGTGGGTCATCAAGGGATGACGTCACTCGCCGTAGTTTTTGCCATGCCTTACATGGTTGTGTGGCGGTTACGATAAGTCGTTGGCGCACAGCCAAAAAATATACGCGCTACTGCAAACGGCGGTTTCGTTGCGCAGTCAGACTTTTTTAAAAAGAATAACAAAAAATGTACGGGTGTGGTTGTGACCTCGCCTATCGTTTCGTAGCGATATAAAAAAAGGATACAGACACACCTTTCACTTGTATGGGAATGTGTGAATGCGAATGTTCGTGATTTCTGTTATGGATTTTATTGTTTTTTTTTTTTTACGCCTCGATTTCAAATTCAGAACAGAATAAGAAAGTTAAAAATACAATAATTTAATGTATTGGTTAGCGAATATGACACCAGATGGTAGCAACACCACAATCCTTGAATAAATTAAAATTAATTTTCCCTAGCACCAGTTCTTTTCAAGGTAAAGAAAGCAGCAAGCTTTGCCAGTGAGCGCGTCACGATACAGACCAAATGGTTGGCTAATGTTCTGGAGTAGTAGCATCAGTGATAACGATCGAAAGCCAAGTCGAACCTCGTACAATCGAATTCGTGGGATGGCACAATTTGCAAATCCATTTTTAATTGAAAGCTGTTATATCGGCCGCCATAAAACTCCACTTGTCAATGGTTGGATAATTATACCGAAGTATAGAACGAATTACCCACACAATTGCACAGTATATCTAAATATATTGTTATTATTATTATTATTAATAGCTATATGGTGCAAGGAAGCCTGAGGCTTATGCTGCACCAGCCAAAAAAAAAAAAAAAAAAATTCCCACGAGAGAGAGAGAGATGGAAGTAGAAGAGAATCACCAAGAAAGAGGAGAATGATGATATCCAGCTCGGGACCCTGGGTTTGTAGATTTAATTGCTGTTATTTCTTTCATATACTGTATTTATCGAACTCTCTCCCATAAAATCGAAATATCCTTGAATTTAAAAAGGCTATATTCAATATCGAAGGCGGACTTAAAAAATTTATTTAAATGTGGATGCCCTGGGCTAATCAGAGGATACATCATGTTATTTACTGTTCATAAGCGAAAAACAACGAAAAATATTTAAAACACACACAGAAAAAAAAAATGACAGGCTTTCCTGGACTACATTCCATTTAGTTCAATGTTTAAGGCAGTATACATAAAGAGCAGTTACCTCCTGAATTTTTTTTTATTAGTCTAGCGACTTACCTAAGGTGTCTCAGCACTCCGGCTGGGAATCTCATTCTCCCAGCGCTTCCCAAACTTCTTTTCTTTTTGAGATGCCACACACTAAGCACATGAAAATTAATTCTTCGCCAAACCGCCCTTTCCATTCGTGGGATTAGGTACCATCAGCTTAAAGGTAAGGATCTTTAATTGCAACAGTACTCAGCATCCTTTACTTAAAGATAAGGATCTTTAAGCAAAGGATGCTGAGTACCGTTGCAATTGGTAAATGCAACGGTACTCAGCATCCTTTGTTTCGAGATAAAAATCTGTAAAAAAGAGTTGCAGAGAGAGAATGCGCAATACGAAACACAAGTTTGATGAAGGCCACCCGAAATCGAATGTGTTGGTTATTACCTTTCAAAAGAGAAATTTGTCCCAAACTCGCCGATCGCGAGTATGTAACGTGAGAAATAAATGTCGTAATTTTTTAATATACGTGTATTAATGTAATGCACTGAAGGGAAATCAGAGTGAAAAATAAGACTGATATGGCACCAAAATTTTTAACACTCATTTGGATATGACACAACAGCCCAAAATGTCATGACACCCGCCTTGGAAAGCTCTGTGCTATACGCATATCAAATTCCAGCACTAGTTTCAGGTTTGGAAGGTCAAGTACAGAACAGTTTCGGTCCTAGCCTCCAGTGGTTGGATCTCAAAGCAGTGGTGTCCAACCTTTTGCCGTACAGGGGCCATATTCAAAGTTAGATTTGTTTCGCGGGCCGCACTGAAAAATTGCCGTTCTAGAAAAATTAGTGTTACATTTTCCATATCTTGTTACATCTAAAAGGAAGTTTCTAGTTTCATATTACCGGGTTTTTTTGTTGTTTTTTTTTCAGGCTATATAAAAAAAATGCAAATTCTCAACACTTTTATATGCAACAAATCTATGTCAGTGATTTATTATTTAGATTTTATAAAAAGTTATAAAAATATGACTTACTTTTGTTTTTTAAAAAAAAATACCTTACTTTTGCTTTTAAATGCTCACTTTAGAAAATTTACAACCTGAAAAGGATCACTGATTTTCAATATTTAGGTGAATAAATAAATAAATATAATGATACACCTAAAATCTTTTGATATATCCGTACTTTTGAAAATATTCGAAATATTTTCAAAAAGTACAATACACAATAACACATAATGAAATGATTGAGGCTGGATATTTTTAGATAATTGTTCAAAATTTGGTTGAAATTTTGCACTTTTCAATAGAAGATGCTCATCTGTTTCTTTTTAAATATTTGTTTGATTTCATTAGTGAAAATATTTTCTCGCAAACATACGTTGATCCGAACAAAGTAGCAATTTTCATGGCCGCCCGTGCCGTCTAAAAATTATTTGCAGGCCGTAGGTTGGACTCCACTGTCATAGAGAATAAGAGAATTAAATTAAAGTGAAGTCGAAAATTCAAAAGGCAAAAGCACCAAAATTGCAAGTTCCTCCCCACATCCTTCTCCGTTCTCCTTGGTAATCGCTGTTGTTCTGAGAGCACCGCATGACTATGTTAAGATTGAAGTATGGAAGAAAATGCATCCAGATACCAGTTCTAGGAGGCGGAAAAGTAAGCAATATCATGGGACTTTCTCATATCGAAATCGGATATTTTCTTGTTTGCATCGGGGAACTAAAGTATTACTGCCCTGCACGAGGTAATTTGCATTAAGTGCGGAATAATGTACCAGTTTGGTTGGGCAGGGGGAAAACTTTTTTATTTATCTGTTTAATTTTTTGCTGGGGAGCGTGATTGCTGGCACCGTCTTGGTCTAGCACTACTACCGGAGGGTGCGGAATTTTGTGCAATCAGCACAGTCGTGGCCCTGCTCCGCGTGTCATGGACGGGCACCAGTCGCCCAGGTGTCGACTGCTCCCTAGTGGCTGTGGCCCGAACAACACAAACACCTATACATACCGCGGAGATGGGAGAAATCCCAGGTGCCGTCTGACACAAACATACACCTATACATACATAAACCTTACGTTACTTTTTTTTCTTTTTTTTTTTTTTCGGGCTCACGTTACGTTACTACATATAGCAGTGAACAGTGATATTAGGTGGATTTGGGCAATTAGGGGGGGGGGGGGGGCACCAAAGACAAATGATAATAATATTATTATTTTAAGTTATACTATAACCTAAGATCTGATTCCCTAAATGTTCCACCAATTTTAAGTTTAGTTTAATTTCACCAAGAAAATTAATGCAATAAGTAAATAAAAAATATAAAACGTTTTGTTATTATTATTATTTGTTATTTACTGTGTTTGCCTTAAGTGCAGTATAGACTCCATCCTCACTCTAAAAAGAAAGGGATTGTTTAATCCCTGTCACTGGAATTTTCTGCAGCATATACAACCTTTCAGTGTTCAACCCAGACCTGTTTTTTCGATGAGAATTTTAATTTCCGCGAAATGCTCTAGTAAGTTGTTAGAGTTATGACAGCGTTAACACATGTTACATTATGTGGCCAGTTCTGTTTCATTCCACAGGTGCAATTGTGGTCAACTATCCCCCCCCCCGATCATAGTGTTTTTTTTTTTTGTTTGTTTGTTTGTTTTTTTTTTTTATTTATGGCGCATGTCTGAAGAAGTAGGACACGCGAGTTTTGTAAAGAATGTTTGTAAAGAAACAGGATTTGGCAATTGTTCTGGCATTTATCACTAGTGGTCATCCATCACTCCCCTCAAATGTCAACCAGCTTGTTCCTTCTTTGTTTTTCGTACTTTACACCTCTGTTTATTTTGAGCTTCGGGAAGGGAGAACATCAAACCATTAAGGTTAATCACGAGGGCTTCATTTGACTCAGGGATGGATTCCCTTGGGTTGAAATGTCACTAATCTATAAAAGTGTTTCTAAGAACAAAGTGGGTAACTCTTGTCCGTCTAACTTAATTGGTAGGGAAAATCATGGAGGTGTTTACTAAAAAATGTAGTACGGGTCATAAACAGAATGGTATTCTCAAGAGAACAGAAATGGTAGAAAAATGAACTGAACAGAACAGAAGTGTAGAGGGGGAACGTCTTGTAACTAACCTTAACAGAAATGTAGAGGGGAAAGTCTTGCAACTAACCTGATAAAGTATTATAACAGTGATTCATGGTCTGGATGTAGAAAATAATTTTTACTAGGTCGCGCATGAGAGATTACTATGCAAGCTGAAACATACTGAAACACAGGCAAAGACCAGGAGCGGATTAAAGTCGGTTGAGGCCCCGGGCGCAGAAGAAAATATTGGGCCCCCTTAAAAAAAAAGAGAGAGACAGGGAAAATAAAAATACATGTTAAACAATTTTTTTAAATAAATAAAAAATATTATGTACTATTAATGTTTTATTTCCAATAAAATTTGAATATAATATATGTATAATATAATTAAGAATAGCATAATAATAATCACAAAGTTTTGAACTAATTTGTTGGGGGTTTTGCGTGGGCCCTTAAGAAGTCGGGACCCAGGGCGCGCGCCCGCCGTTAAATCCGCCTCTGGCAAAGACCCTTTTATGGATACTGGCAGGCTACAGAAGCTGTAATAATGTCAACAAATACAGTTTCGAATTTAGAACAAATTGCTTGCTGAGGTGAGATATAATACTTCTTTTCTTTTTTAATTGCAGGAGGCAAAGGTTGTAACTAATGGTTATCCTACAGAATGAACTAGAAGTGGGGTGCCTGTCTCTGATTTTTTTTTTTTTTTTTTTTTTTTTTAAATGATATTGATGACGGGCATAGTAACAAAATTTGCAAATTATGCGAAGATTGGGAGGGTGGGTAATTATCAGCGCAAGGTATGGTTTCTTCAGTAAGAATGGAATATGCTTCAGGGATGGTCAAAAAAAGAGGGGGCAGCATAAAAAATTCACTCAAAACCTGAGGTGATATTTTCATACTGCAAAATTTTTCATTTGAGAAATAACAATGCAAAGTAGTTTATACAGTTGGAGGGGTTGGATTAAAAACAGTACGTGCTGAATTCAAAGAGGATTGTTCGATTAGCAACTACGGGAGGAAAATAATATGTAGGTACCTACATGTATTATTATTTTATTTTTATTTTTGCCCGATGAGGCAAAAGTTCGACTTCGTTGAACTGTATGTCAAATATTAATACTAATTAATTTATTAGTGAAATTGATTAATAGATTACTTAATTATATTACAATATTTTTATTAAATACCAAAACTAGTTACGCCTCTGAAGTTCCAGCCTCCGAATGAGTAAATGTACTTTGTTCAGAGTTGTATACCTGTAAATATGGTTTCGAATATTTGGAATTTCGAAATGGGAACAAATAAATGGGTTAAATATAAAAATAATTTTTAGTTACATGAAATAGTATACAATTATTCTTATTAAGGCATGGTAATACAGTACCAGGGATTGTCATTTTCCTGGTACTAAAATATTTTTCGAACAATTAGCTTTTTTTTTTCAGTTTTCTATACCGTAATGTACTGTGAGGTAGAAAATTACATGCAATTTGATTTTTTTTTAGTAATGGGCACAATCGATTATTATTCATTCGATTATATCATTCGAATGATTAATTAGTAACTACTAATCATTTGATGATTGCGATTCATTGAAATCTCTTGATTGCTAATTGAATTAAGCCCATTACTATTTTTTTTTTTTTTTTTTTGCGCAAAAGTATAAAAATATTTACATTTTAGCCAATAGATGGCGACTGTGGGCGTTAATTAAGAAATAAAAATAAGTTAGACAGTACAGCAAACTTGGCTACGAAGAAAGACTTGCTCAGTGTGTGTTGGTCGTGCTTAGAACTCTTAGAAGTAAAAGTGCTGCTCACTAAAATATACAATCGCTACTGAAAGGGCAAATCATGAACAAACCTGAAGTCCACCAAGGACAGGATTTCGAACTAGCAACTTTCTTCTTACCAGCCTTGTACGCTGCTCTTATAATTGAATCCTGTATAAATACAGCAAGAGAGTCAGCCGAATATTTTATTAGCTGACGTTGCCTTATCATAGAAAAGTCCATAAGAATTGATGCATCGAACGCAGACCAATCAATTGTTTTCAGTGAGAACCGAACCAACCTAGGCACTCGATGTTGACTAACTAAAGTTGTAAGAGTTTTTACATAAAAGGAGATAACTCTATGGTCACTAGATGTCCAGTCAGAGATGACTCGCCAATCATAGATGTAGTGTCGTAGGCCAGAAGTTACTATAGTTACATCAATGTTGGACTGCCCCATAGGTCCAGAGAATGTGGCCGGCTGATTGGATATATTATCACATATAAATTGTGATTAAATATAAATTCTTCAAGCAGACTACCTCTCCCATCTGTTGTAGAACTATGCCATAGACTTGATTTAGCATTTGCATCAGTAGTGATTATTACGTGATTAGGCTTCAACATAAATAGTGCATGTTCTAGGTAATCCAAAGAGCTATTAAAATCCATTGATGGAGGACAATATAATGAAATAAGATAAAATTGCAATCATCACGCATGTGGCACATTGATTACACAACCCGTGGATCACCACAACATCTAAATCGTTATTGGTTACCACGATTCCTGATTTGGGCTCTTGTACAGGCTGCACAACTCTTGCACTCAGAGGATATCCCAATATCTTAAATCTTGGTTCCGATTGAATCCTGGCCCAATACGGTTCTTGTACGGATACTATATCAATCAAGATCTCCTCCATTGATTTCCTAATTTCATCAGCCTAGAACGGAGCGAGATTGCAGCAGAATCCCGGTCTACTCAAAGAGATCTTTGAGTAGACCGGAGTTCAAACCCATGACTGCTAAATACGGTCGATCTGCCAACCCGCACTGGACCAGGGCGTCAGATTATGGTCCATTTCCCCCAACATTAATTGTTTGAGGAGGCTTCTATCCTGCAGTGGATTCATAATGGCTGTTGCTTACCTTATTTACCAAAAAAGTCATCACTTACCTTCAAAACTTCTATATGTTCAACTCTGACCATCACCCTATTTTTCCCAACATCCCAGACTGGAAGTCTAATAAGACCTCCATACTATTCACAACACAGAAAGAAAAACTAGTACGGTATTCTCCCTCAGCTTCCTGAAGCCCCTCAAAATAGTAAGAATAGGGATCTACGTAATGGAATGCTTTGATAAAGTTGACCCCTTCTTGCGGAATAAATTTTTTGGCTTGAAAGCTCAAATACATTGCCACCGAAAGAGTATCTTAAAAATAAATCAGGCTTAGAAATTGTATAAATTCTGTTTCACAAGGGAGGCAAAGAGCATTTATAGACAAACAGAAAGCCTACTTGAAATGGCAAACTTCTCCATAACAAACTACCTTTATTCAGTATAAAAAAATGAGAGCAAAGTTCGACAGAATCAGAAGACAAGCCCAACAACAGCTTATAAACATCACAAATTGACAAAGGCAAAACGAATGCGTCGAAAAACAGCGCGCGAAAGGTATGGTTAGATAAGGGTTTTTTTTTTTTTTTTTTTTTTTTTTTTTAATGGGCTACAACCACCTTGGTAAAAATGAAGTCATTTTTTAAACCCCAATGCCACATTTCTTACAAATACAGCAGAAAGCAACACTCGATCCAATAACAATCTCTAAACAAAATTGCAGATTTGTTCATTCCGGTAATCTCAAGGAGGTTCATACCAAGCTCTGCACACTTCTCAGCAATTGGCCGAACTGACTTCTTATCTCCGCTATTTTGGGCTACCTTTAATGCCGAGACATCATAATCATCATCAGCCATTTTCAATCCACTACAGAATGAAGGCCTCTTCAGCAACTTTCCAGTTCCTTCTGTTTTGTGCAATGGATATCCATTTACTACCCACGAACTCGTGAATTTCATCTGTCCATCTCCGTCGTTGTCTTCCAGGTTTTCTTCTAGCTCCTCTTGAGTACCATTCTGTTATTTTCTTAGTCCATCTGTCATCATGTCTTCAAGCTATGTGTCCTGCCCAAGGCAATTTTAGTTATTTAGTTTTTATAAGAACTTCACTTTGCTGCCTAATCCAGGTGTTTCTCTTCTTATCGAACAGTCTAATTCCTAATATAATTAGTTCCATTCTTCGCTGTGTAGTTTTCAGCTTCTCTTCCATTCTTTTGGGGAGTGCTCAAGTTTCACCTCCATAAGTCATGGTGGGGAGTATACATTGGTTCATTATTTTACGTTTCAGACAAATTGGGATATTGCTCCTCAGTATGCGACTATATTTCCTGAATGCTGTCCATCCAAAATTTATTGTCCTCTTGACTTCCAGCCATTTATCATTATTACAGCTAATGACTTGTCTCAGGTAAGTATATGACTCCACCTTTTCGATCACTGCTTCTTAAATGATTATATCCCTTTTTGTGGCATACTTTTCATCATTACTTTTGTTTTAGCCATATTCATCTTTAGTTCTAAATCCTTACTAACTCATTCAGACTTTCCTCTAATTCTTTGGGATCATGGCTTATGATCACAATGTCATCTGCAAATCGTAAATGGTTTAGATACTCTCCATTCACTCTGACTCCTTTTTGCGACCTCTCTAATCTTCTGAAAGCTTCCTCAAAGGCAGCAGTAAACAAGTTTGAAGATATTGTCTCCTTGTCGAGCTCCTTTCTCAATTTTAAATTTGCTACTGTCTTTGTATAGTCTAATAAAGGAGGTAGCATTCTCATATATTTTCTTTAAAATCATAATGTATGAGATGCCTATGCCTTGTCTTTCCATTGCTTTATGCTGTATGGAGTCAAATGCCTTTTTATAATCCACAAATGTCAGGCATAAGGTGTTTTATATTCATTTTCTTTCTGCATTAGCTGTGATATTACATGAAGGGGCTCCTAAAACCAGCTTGCTCTTTTGGTTGATTCTCATCAAGTATTCTTTCTAATCTATTAGTAACGACCCTTATGAACAACTTGTGGATGTGGAATAACAAGCTAATTGGTCTATAATTTCCAATTTATCTCCTTTCTTATGCAGCAAAACTATGATTGCATTATTCCACTCCTTAGGCGTCATGCCATTTCTAATGAATCTTGCCAGTTTCTGTGTCATATCTCTCTCTCCCAATTTTTACAACGCTACAGTAACTTCATCTTCCCCCGGGCTTTCTGAATCTTCATTTTTTTCACCGTATGTTCTACCTCATCAGGAAGGATATCGGGTATGTGTTACTAATTTGTGCTCTATCTTCTCCACTGCTGCATCATTTCCTCGCTCCTTGCATAATTCTCTATAGTAGTCTTCTGCTATTTGAATTAAGCCTTCTCTGCTATTTATAAGTACACCATCGCTATTCTTCAGTTTCAGTATCATTTGTTTTTCTGTATTACTACCCATAGCTGCTGATTTAAGTCCTTTGTTTTACCTTAATGCTTGTTCTACTTTTCTTGGGTTAAATCTTCTTATGTCCTCTCCGAGTCTCTTTCTAATGGTTTGCATAACTCAGTATACTCAATTTTCTCCTTGTCAGTGCTTTTCTTGCTCTTCATTTGTCGTCTTCGGTTCATCATGACAAGCGTTTCTTGACTAATTTTTTCTTCTTTGGATTTCTTTTTACCTATAGGTTTTTCTTGGACTTGATCACTTTCAGAAAGTTGTAGTATTCCTCGTCGTTATCTTGCTCGTAAACAGTCTGCAGAAGCTCAAACTTGTTCTTAAGTTCCAGCTATTTATATTATCTGTTATCTCAAAGACCTTCGTATTATTTACTCGAGTCGGTTTTTTCCTTTCTTTTCTTACAATTATATCAAGTGTGCATCTTACCATTCTGTGATCATTTCCAACATTTACCTTGTTCAGGACTAACATCATTCACGATATATCTTCTGTTAGTGAGGATGAAGTCGATTTCATTAGTTGTTAATCCATTTGAGCTCTTCCATTTTCACCCTTTTCTTGAAAAAAAGTGTTCATTACTAACATTCCTCGAGATTCTGCAAATTCCACGTCTTTCATTTCTTTCACCAGTTCCAAAATTTCCTATAGTTCTTCTTTCTGCGCTGTTTTGTCTCTTTCCAACCTTAGCACTGAAGTCCCCCATAATGATAGTGTAAAGTGTGTTTAGGGTCAAACGACACCAGGGGTTTCCCCCATCTCCGCGTAGTTTACATTGTGGTTGAACTAGTTGACTGGAAAAGCCAAAGATTTAAAAGTATATGGATATTGTACATGTGTAGTGTTGTGTACCATTGTTCTTCTGATCGTTTAGACGCCAGACCTCTACTGAGGCTCAACGTTGCCCCACTTTCACCCCGTGGAGGCAGACCAGGTACCCACTAATATATAGTTCACTCTGGAAGGTCCTGCCACCTAATTTCTTGAGATTTCAGTGGCTAGGACCTAAATAAAAAAAAATAATAAAAAAATGATCGCGTTGAGGGGGAAGCTCTAGGAGGTCAAAAGAATGGTGGGCGAAATTGATTTTGAATTATGGAATTTGGAATTATATTATCTGCCTGTTACTTAAGGATGTGTTGATTTAACATCATTGTTGTTGAGAAAGGAGGCGGAAGCCTCCGAAAGCTTCAGTCAATGTTTTATCGCTTTTAGCTTTATTGTATTTTAAATATTTTATTTATTTATTTATTTTATTGTATATTAAAGTTTCATCGTATATATTTATTTTGTAAATCTTGCATATATCATTTTACAGTGTAATATCGTTTGGTTCATTTTAGTTTCTGGTATTAAACCATTTTAATTAAACGGTTGGTGTATTTGTTTTAAATTCTGGTTATGGAATTTAGATTGTGTGGGGCGTTCACTAGCGTGCAGGTAGAGTGGAGAGGGAGACTGAAGTGTGATAGAAATATGGAGCCGATAGGGAAGACAACTCCAGTTTACATTGGGGCATGCCCATGCTCCACCAGAAGGAAAAGAAGGGGTGGCGAGAAGGGGAGGGGACAGCAGGACTGTCTCCTCCTCCCCGCCAGGGAAGGGTAAAAAGTAGGCCAGGCAAGGGAGCCAGCCTGATCGCCAACAGGGCATAGATCTAGCTTCAGTCAGGGCGCCAAGGCTGCCCCATTCGGTATTCCCAGGAGTGGAGTGAAGGTATCTCTGTCCAGGTCTGTCTGACATTTGTGCAGGTCCGTCTTGGTCTTTTATTAAGTATAATGATAGTGTAGTGCATTTTCTGCTCATCTAGAAGACTCAATTTCGGTGTACATTTCTTCAACCTCTTCCACCACCCATCTGGTCAACCGTACTGCCGAGACAGTACAGTTGACTATCTTTAAAAAGAAAGTGAAGTTATCTTGTTGTTGTTGTTGTTTTGGTTTTTAGGAGCATTAGCAACTAAGGCCATATTGCTCCGGGATATGCGGTGGTCATTCCCTGACCTTTCCGCATCTTCCGTATTTGGTGGTGACGGGCCCGAACCCCGCTCTAATCAAGAAGCATGTAATACGCACTACTGCTCCTTCCCACCTGGCTATGGAGGCGCCTGAAGTTATCTTGTATGCTAATCTTGACTGGAAACTATGGTGAACAATTGTTGAACAGCAAAATATAATAACGCTGGCAAAGTTTATTACAGCCAATGAACGCTCCCAATATTACCACCATGGTCTCTAACTCGAAAAGGAAGGATTGTAAAGAGGGAACGCAAACCAGACTCCTCGGTTACCTGCTGTGCAACATTAACAGATTACAAGTTATGTTCCTATCAAATACAGTGAAATTTAGTAATGCAGCTCAAATCTACTGACATCAATTCAGCACGAATAAAACATATAAGAGAGCTACAGTACATTAAGATGAGTCAGATGTACTTTTGGTTTAGTATGTGTAAGACAGTTGAGCAGCAGAGAAAATCCTTTAGATTACTTTTGCTTTTGGAAGGCACTTCAAGTAGTGCTCCTGCTTAATGGAATAAAATTGTTTGGAGTTGTTTAAGCTTTATTTTTAAATTGTTCTTTTGTCTAAATCGTTGTTTAATTTAAATTATTATAGTTATGTTTTAAACTGTTTTATTATCGATTTTATAACAGCTATAATTCTCGAAATTAACACCAAGGATTAGGAAAAATTCCTAATCCTTCTTACAGATTTAGGGGAAATCTATAAGTAATAATAAAAGTTGGAACATGGAATGCAAGGATCAATTAATGGGAAAGAAGAAGAAATCGTTGGAGAATTAGAAAATATTTGTGCACTCCAACAGAAACTTAAAAGAAAGGGAACGGTGTAATAAAAGTAGTAAAATATATATTAATATAAAGCGAGACGCAGAAAAACTGAAGTTGCAGAAACGGACACTTCGTTTTTCTAATGCTATTCTCTTCATCCTTTACCTTTTATTCCCATTGAAAGTAGGCTGGCCATCGTCGTGCTCAGCTACCAGGTAAGGAGGTTGCGAGTTCGAGACCGTACTCTGCACGAAAAATGTGCCTATATATGTGTGGTTCTGAAAATTTGGTTGCCTTTAATGCGATATGTTTATAGTTACAATGAATATGACTTCGTTCGTCCTGAGAATAAACCGAAATATATTATATTCCACTCTCATACTATACTACATCGTACGTAGAGGTATAATCAGTATATTTTTAAGTTATAGTATAGAATGCTTGCAATGGTGTTGAATGCATCATTCAACCTCTCAATGTTTTATTATGTTAAACATACAGAAAAACTTGAAGATTTAAAAGAGAAAGTTTTAAACTGAAAGTGAAACAAACAAACAAAAAAAACTGAAATTTATATTTTCAGTTTCACTGTGGAATTTATGGAGTATATCTGCTTAAGAGTGTCTCACCCGAAAGGTGGCCAATATATGGAAAAAAAAAAAAAAACAAAAACTGAAACATAGGAATATTGTACGGACCGACAAAAAGTGGGGATCACTTTGACAAACCTTACTGTACTGGTATAATGAAAGTTACGAGCCATGTTTATATTAAAGCAAAGTTAAAAATTAAATTAGTTTTGCAACAGATTACATATTTTCAGCAGATATCTGATGTTTAAATTTTTGATGAACAAATGCAATAACTGAATTGTACTAAAGGCATGCCTAGTGTTCGAAAATAATTCACGTTAACCTGCGATATCTTCTCTAGTTGAAGTTTATTCTTATTTTATTATTTTTTTCTTATGCTAGTTTAAGAGAAACTATGACAGGTTAGCGCGAAAAGAACTACTGAGAATCAAGTTTGTTTGCCATGCTGTGTACAATTTTAAATATGTAGGTTACAATGATTTTAATAAGCGTATTTTCAACATTACGATGTGGTTGTTTTGTTGTCGGTTGCTGATTAGAGTTTATATTTTATATTTTTATTTAAATATTATATGCCAACAAGTTGACCTAACCCGGATAAAATTTAGAGTGTTTGCTTCGTGATAATTTAATTTGGTGATTAATGTTTTTGAAAGTCGAATGCATTCAAAGAAATCTGCGTGTAATAAACATTAAAGAGTACACATGTAGATCACGCACTTCACTTCTACAACACATGCAAAATATATCATTTTACTTTTACCCGGTTGTATGCCAGACTCTGTGATCGATTTGTCTGTAATATTTGTGATCCGAGTGAATCACAGAATGCCGTGGAGGTTGGTCATAAAGGTCAAAATCAGATTTCAAGTTAACATTTCAGTGACTAGTTTATTAAATCAGTAAATTTTTCCCCCATAACATGCTTTTTATTTTAATTTATATAATTTCGTTCAATTTTTCTGTCAGAAGAATCAAGGAATAATTGAGAGAGAGAGAGAGAACTATCTATGGATTTTATCATGTATACGCGAACTAAGAAATGCACAACCCTTCTCTCTATTACACTACTGTGTAACCTACTGTAAAATTCAAATTTACAATGTCAGTTAGTCATTTGCACAAACGCATCAATTACTTAATTTCGGTATTAAAAATTTAACTCATTAAATTCGATTCCGGATTTAAACTTTTCGAATAATAAACTATTTAACTTTGTAGATGTAAAATTTCAGGCCAATTTCGCGAACAAACATATTCAAGAATGGCTTTGATAATGTATTACAGATTAGATAAAATGCCCTCATAGTTCTTGTGTCATCTGATCATTGAGATAGGCAGTATCAATCAGATTACTTTTTAGACTTTAATACGTTTCCAGAGAAGCCCTGTTCTGGAGCCTTACAACTTAAAGAGAAAGAAAATTAGGAATTATTTTATTTAAAATAATTTAAATTACTTAATTTAAGAATTCTTAAATTAAGAAATTTAAGAATTAATAATTTACTTAGGAATAAGAATATTAAGATAAATTCATAAAGTTAAGAATTTTTTCTTAATTTTATGAAGTATTGAGTTTAAAAAGTATTAATTTACGATAAAGAAACCTACAATAATACTAAAAAATAAAATCTTCAACCCTGATTTTGTTTACCTTTAAACGTTCGGTTGTGCCACCCTTCCCCGAGCAAAAAAGTCGCTTTGTAGGTCAATAATGTCCACTAACAGGTTATTGACGAGGTGATGTACAACCGAAACAGCTGTCAAAAATAAAGAGCAGCAACAGTAACAGCATTCATCTCGTTTGTAAAGAGCTTGATTTTTAAAAGGAGTTCGTTGTAACTTGCAGATAACCCAAAGTTAGTCCCGAAGTTTTTGTTTTTTTTTTCACAAGCGGGGTATATTTAAATAGGAACAGAATATTTCCTTTATTCTCTGAAGCAGCAAAGAAGATAAAAAACGATTATTATTTTTATTTTTCTTAATGCTCTGCTAAAGACGGCAAAAGCTCCCTTCATTGCAAAGCTCCCTTCGCATTCATCTCCACACTGTGCAGCGATGGAGAATATGCAAGTTTTATCTGAAAACAGAAACAACCTATGAGTAGAAAAAACATAAGCCATGCTATTAACTAACTTTCAATTTATTGGGGCAGAAAAGCCTAAACTAGTCTGCTACACTACGCGAGGTATGGCAGACTTGTTCTGAACTATAAAATGCATGAGGTTAAGTTTGTAAGGTCAATTATTTCACAGAATAAACGATTTATCTGAAAGGAGAAACTGTCAATTTTCTGCTGCGCTAACTTAAGTCTTTAATTAAAATCAGCCTAATTCTTATGCCCCCCCCCCCATACTGAGCCTAACTTCGCTTCCTCTCTCAACACAGCCTAAATGCATTCTTGAACAGTACAAGTACCGTAAGTTTAGTCACACGCGTCGCAGGCGTAAGCCATCAACTATTTTCCATCCTATTTCGTTTCTGAATGGGAAGAGGTGAATGAAACTAGCTGCGTTTAGGAACGTTAACTGACTCCCTTTACCCCACATCTCTTTATTGTCGGCCTGAAATAGAAGATGAGTCAGCATCATGAGTCACGAGAGATGAATAGTTACGCCTGCCTGGGTTAGCTGAGTGTGTGTTAAAAAAAAAATATATATATATATATACGAATTTTGATATAATAACTCAGAGAGTGAACATAATAAAAAAAAAATAAATAAATAAAACCAAAATACACAGCAGAAAGATAATAGAATGATGAAATTATTTCAACACGGATGCTACAGAATAATATTTCGGAGTTGTAAATCATTCGTCCGCAAAAAAAAAAAAAAGGAAGTTTTCGATCACGCCATTTCGGGGTGTCCCTCTCTACCCGTCATTTCTTGCTTCAAAAAGTCCCAACTTTATATACTTTATAGTATTATTATTAGCACCTGTGACGTAACATTGGGATCAGCGTTGAATCCAGAGCGTTTGCACCGTAGGGGGGGGGAGAATGTAAACTTCGGGGGGACATGTATATTTTTTATTATTATTTAATATTTGCAACATATGTATATGCTAAAAACAAATCTGTATATTTATATATTATATGCATAAATATAAATTTATACAAAATATGCATATATATATATATATATATATATATACACACACACACACACACACACACACAGAGTGATCACTAAATTATGACCACCTACAACTGTCTATGCTTAGGCATAGACAGTGGCCAGTAGCGCCACTGTTTGTGCTTAACTTGGTTACTGTGTGCTCCTGGATTTTAAAGAAGAGAATTTGATTTTTCATAGTGATCACCTTGTTAACGAGTTGCATTGTAGTTAGGGTTGAGTGTTTTTGCACCATATCAGGTAGTATTCAACTATTTATAGACACGCGTTTATTTGAGAGTTGGAACGTTCTTAGTTCTAACGCTCAGCTGATTGTCTGCTATGTTACAGCATAGCGTAACTACTTAACATTTTATCTGGCTATAATTGAAAATTTATTCATTGGGACTAAGCCTGTACAAACCACTGTGAAAATATGTTTAAATTAAGAAAATTCAAAAATCATTAATATATTCGACATTATTAGCTAGAGAGTGAGAGAGGAAGAGGGATAATGTGCCACCTCACTGAGATTAAAATAATAGTAATAAAATAAATAGTGCAAAACTAACTGAATAACACATATGCATATATATTCCGGGCTTCATTCCGGCTCGTTTTCGGATTACTTCAGGCGTAGTTGAACCAGCGGAAGTACTGCGGTGCAGTAAGCAAGGGGAATCTACTGCATTATGCTTCCCAAGAATAATCACCGTGGCTAGTAGTGGACTGGCGGATCAGCTGAGGATTCTTTTCATTTCGCTCAAGACAGAGAAAAGTACTGCGTGGTGATCGCCAACCTCCAATAGGATATGGCATCAAAAGAAGAAGAAACAACAAATTTCAGCAGAAAAAATATTGAAGGGAAAGAGGCTTTGATATAAATTGAGAGTAGGAGTGTGCTATAGGCCTAATGACTCTGATGAGTATAATAAGAAACTGTACAGGGAAATAGAGTGGGCCACTAAATCAGAGTCTTATAATGGGGGAATTTAATTTACCAGATATTGACTGGAATTTGTGGGTTGGTCACTCGCACACTAGCAAGGCTTTTGTGGATTTATCGGATGATTGTTTTCTACATCAGCATGTTTGGCAGGCAACAAGAGGGAGCAATACTCTTGATCTGATTATCAGTAGTGATTCTTCATGCATTAAGAATCTGCAGATAAATGAACCACTAGATGGCAGTGATCACAGTGTGTTGAAGTGGGATTTACTCAAGGAGGTAACTACCATCAGAGGTAAAGGGAAGGGTTTTTGTTTTCGTAAAGGCGACTATGATGGTCTGAGACAGTATTTAAATTCTATACAGTGGGCCCAACTGATGATGTTACCAACAGCAAATTCAAAATGGGAAGCATTCAAGGAACTAATCTTGGAGGCTACCAGGCTTTACATACCAACTAAGAAATATTGTTCAAGGTTTAGGCCTAAATGGTTGTCAGATGAACTAATGAGACATGTGGCAGAGAAGAAAAATGCATGGGATACATACAAATTAATGGGTGACATGGAAGCCTATGATAGATATAAGTTGGTCTGTAACCAAGTCACAAAGGAGATTAGGCAGGCAAAGGCAGACTACGAAAAATCCTTGGCAAAGGATGCAAAGACAAACAGAAAAGAGTTCTTTACCTATTTAAACTCAAGAAGGAAAGGGATGAATCAGATTGGTCCACTGGATATTGATGGTTCAACAGTTGAGGATCCTGCTCAGGTGGCTAACAACCTAAACAAGTATTTTGCTTCTACATTCACACATGAGGAGTTATTCAGGAAGGAGAATGATGTAGGTAAAGTAAACATTGGCAGTGAGCTGGATGATTTTGTAATAACTGAGAGGAAAGTGGAGGAGAGATTGTTGAGGATAAACATAAGAAAGGCACCTGGGGTGGATGGGATCTATCCAGTTATATTAAAGGAGGCAGCAAAGGAAGTAAGCAAACCCTTAGCCATAATTATGAGAGCTTCTTTGGACTCAGGGGAAGTACTCATAGACTGGAGATGTGCAAATGTAACCCCAATTCACAAAGGAGGATCAAAGGCTGACACAAGTAATTATAGACCTGTTAGTTTAACTTCTGTTCCAGGTAAATTAATGGAGGCACTGGTTAAAGAAGCACTGCAGGATCATCTAGACAAGAATTCAGTTATAGCTCAGACGCAGCATGGTTTTGTTAAGGGCAGGTCTTGCCTGACAATTTGATTGGATACTATGATGTAGTCACAAAAGAACTGGATGCAGGGAATAAATTTGATATTATATATTTGGATCTTAGAAAGGCTTTTGATACTGTTGCACATGGAAGACTGCTGCACAAATTTGAGCAGTGTGGCATTGGAGGCAAATTGCTGCTATGGATAAGGGGATGGTTGAGTGGCAGAAGACAGAGAGTGGTAATCAATGGACACTACTCAACGTGGACTAATGTTATTAGTGGAGTTCCTCAGGGTTCAGTGTTGGGTCCGTTGTTGTTTTCGGTGTTTATGAATGATATTGATGATGGGATATCAAGTTTAATGTCCAAGTTTCCAGATGATACAAAGGTTGGCAGGGTTGTTAAGGACACCACTGATGCTATGCTGCTGCAACAGGATCTGGAAAGGTTGAACAGATGGGCTGAGAGGTGGCAAATGAAGTTTAACATTGACAAATGTAAAGTGCTACATATGGGAAACAGCAACCCCAGAGCAACGTATCAACTCTACGGTACTACACTGACAGTGGTGGAGAATGAAAAGGACCTGGGGGTAATTGTGCAGGCAGATATGAAGTTCTCTGAGCAGTGCAGACGAGCTGCAAGAGTAGCTCATGGTGTTTTGTCAATGATATACAGGAATTTTTCTAGCAGGGATAAGGAGGTGATTATTCCCTTGTATAAGGCAATGGTTAGGCCACATCTTGAGTACTGTATACAGGTCTGGAGGCCTCATTTCAAGAAGGATGTAGAGCTGCTGGAACGGGTACAAAAAAGTGCAACAAGGTTAGTGAATGGAACAAAGGGTCGCTCTTACGAAGAAAGGCTTAAGTTTTGCAAATTACAGAGTCTGGAGACTAGGCACCGGCAAGGTGATCTGATAGAGGTGTATAAGGCTTTGAATGGTTTGAGCATGCTCAATGCCAATGGGATTCTTCATCGTGCTCAGAATAATTAGCTCAGAGGGCATAAATTCAAATTGAGGAAGGACGAATGTCGGATAGATGTGAGGAAATTTGCCTTTGGCCAGCGGGTGGTTGGTTGGTGGAACCGACTTCCATCACTTGTTGTTGAAGTTGATAGCCTAAGCAAATTTAAGGCTCAACTGGACATGTATTTCGAGCGAACGGAGGGGTGAAATGGGAGTGGTGTTTTTTTTTTTTTTTTTGGCTGATGCTGAATAAGCTTGCTTTCTTGCATCATATGCCTCTACTAATGCTAATGCTAATACAGTCAGACGACCTCTGAAAACCAGGCGAAAACCAGTTGTAATCAGCCTTCTGCACTAAGTGGGGCTCTGCTGTAGTCACCTTTCCTCTTCAAGAACATCTCGTGGGATGCATCATGACTCTTCCTATGATGCATCCTACGAGATGCATCATGACTCTTCATATGATTAAAGCCGGTCCCTTTCAAAATTGGCCATGTGGTAGGCAATGGCATACCACCACATTATCTGATGCCACAGAGACCATAACAAAACCAACTCCAAAAACTGCTGTTAAAGGAAGACCTGCAACTAGGTGGAAGGATGGGATCAATGAACTTCTGGACGTGACAATTTGCGATGCTGCTCGTATAGCATATGATCGAAGCAGTTGGAGGATTTTGTTGGTGGTCACAACAGATTCTCAGGGAACTATGTGACTGGAAGAAGAAGACCTGATACTTCGTAGGTCCTCCTTTTGCCCTCAGTTTCACAGCTGTCCGACGTGGCTTTGATTCAACAAGATGTCGGAAGCGTTCGGGAGGTATGGCCAACCAAGCTGTGTGTAATGCAGTCAGCAATGCAAGTATGAAGGTGATTGGTGTATCCAGACGCGTGATATGCCTTTCCATAGTGTCCCACAAGTGCCCTATGGGATTGATATCGGGGGAAGTTCGGAGGCCAATCGATATGCTGGAAGTCAGAACTGTGTTCCTCAGACCATTCCTGCAAACAAGTGCCCGATGGCTTGGCGCATTGTCATCTTGGAAGACACCATCGCCATTCGGGAAAAAGTGTAACATAGCGGGATGTACACACTCAGCAAGCAGTTGACGATAGCTGATACATTGTTCCACATGCACCAAGAGGCCAAGTTCCTGCCAATAAAACATGCCCCACACCATAGAACCGCCTCCACCGGCCTGCACTTTTGATACCATGCATGATAGATGAAGAGCCTCATGTTGACGCCAAATCCGTACACGACCATCCACAGTGTGGAGTAAATAACGTGACTCATCTGACCAGCACACTCTCTTCCAGTCTTGTAACGTCCAACTGGCATGCTCTTTGCACCAGGCGAGTCTTTAACGCCGATTAACCTTGGTTAGGAGAGGATGTCGTAGGGATCGTCTGCTGGCATAGCCCATACGTGCGAGCGTGCGACGCATGGTCATGCCAGATATTGTTCCGGGTTGACCCATGTTGTATTGGGTATTCAGCCCTTCAACAGTGCTGTGCCTGTTTGAGTCTCGACCCAGCGCTCACCTCTACGCTGACCTTTGCAGTTTTGCCGTAGGGTCGTTGTTCGACCATTTTGACTATGGCGGCTCTCGAAGACCCCACCAGTTCAGCCGTTTGGGAAATCGAGGCACCAGCTCGTCGAGCACCCACAATTTGTCCATTATCAAAGTCCGATTAATCCTTCCTTTTATCCATCACGCTCGGAAATTTACTACCTACTGAACGACTGACACCTACGTAGGTCGACTAATTCCGTACTCTCGTACCTGACGTGGTCAACGGGTCGCATTCAGTTTTCATAGTGGTGGTCATAATTCAGTGTGTTTATATGCATAGATATAAATATACAGATTATGCATATTTATGTTATATTAAGGCAATATGAGAAAACAAAATATAAAAAAAGGAAATATTTATTATTTAACATTTAAGTACTAATAGTCAGTTCACAAAAACCACATTACTGACAATAATCGCCGATTAAAATTTGCAAAAAAAAAAAAAAAAATTATACAAATTATAATCAAACATGCAAGTACTGTATTGTAATAATCTTATTCTTCTTTGCTTTATTCTTTGCGTGTATTAATTTTCGTTTATTAATTTTTCCGATAACTCATTCGGATCCTCAACTTATCTTTATGCAATCTTTGAATATTACAATACAGATGCATATCAGTGGCGGCTCGTGACTGGACTAAAACATTAACTGGACACTTACCATTAACTTGGGTAATCTCAGACTTGGGTAATCTCGAAATTTTATTTAAAAATAAAATCCATTCTTCCCTTTTTATTTGTTGAAAATAAAGTAATAACTTTTTCATTCAGGTTTGGTGCACTGTTCAAATCGGCACTGCTCGCTTCGCAGTTCCTTTGACTCGTTTTATCACCCCTAAAATTGCATATTAGGAATCTGCCAACTAAGCATCGACTCAACCACTGGGGCCAAAATGTGGAACTGTGCAGTGCACAGTTCCACCTACGGTTAAACTTCAAAGTTGAAAACGATCTCATGTTTTTATTCGTTTATTATTATTATTATTATTATTAGCCATATGGCGCAAAGAAGCCTGAGGCTTATGCTGCACTAGGCAAAAAAAAAAAAAAAAAAGTCAGAAGTAGAAGGGAATCACCAAGTAAGAGAAGAATGATGATATTGAGATGATTATTGGAAATAGAGGATGAGTACAGTATACTATATGCGGGACCTATTAATAAAATATTCATTGCATTGCATTGTTCTTCACAAAATTTCATATAGCTCCGTTGTGGTATACAAAGATATTTACATTTAAAAAGCTAGGGGTACTGCAGTTTCAACTAGCCGCCATATAATAAAAAGGATATAAAATGTATTATTTATAGGCTGCAATCAAACCGTCGTGTTTGTGGTATACAAAGGACGAATTAGCCACAAGTAGACCCTTGGTGTGAAAAAAACAAATAAAGGGAATGTGAAAACCATAAAGCGAAACTATTGACGATAGACTCCCCTGAAAGCCGCGGGACACTTTATAATTACAATAGCATCTGTTAGGAACCAATTCAGTCGGCCTACAATCTTGTTTGTGATATACAAACAAAGAATTGGTCACAAGTAGACCGTTTGTGGGAAACACTATCAAAAGATGGTTCGTGTGAAAATAAAGGGAACCTGAAAACCATAAAACGAAAATACAGACACTTGAAACAGTGACTTTTAGTAACAATTTGTGCAGCCAGAAATATGTATTGCCTATTTAATTATTTTGAAAACTTCGTGTCTTTTGAATTTTAGTGATTTATTTTCGCTGTGTACCACCTAACAAGTACCACATTAGTTGATTTCAGTTTTCGTGTTATGTTTATTCGACATAAATTTATTGAATTCGTGTTTTATAAAATAAAAATTACTATTTTTTCACCGGAGGGAGAATTTATTCGACCGGGGTGAAACATCCCCGGTCATCCCCTGGATACATTCAAGCTAATCCCTGATTGGGATTAGCTTGAATGTATCAAAATAGTTCCGACTGTAGTGTACAATTTCTTACAATTACAAAAAATCATTAAAAAGTAAATTAAATGAATATTTTGCATCGACATTCACACATGAGGAGTTATTCAGCAAGGGGAATGCCAGAGGTGTATTCAACTCTAGCAGTAAGCTACAGAATCTTGAAATAACTGGGAGTAAAGTGGAGGAGAAACTGTTGAAGATAAACACAAGAAAGGCACCCGGGGTGGATGGGATCTATCCAGTTATATTAAAGGAGGCAGCAAAGGAAGTAAGCAAACCCTTAGCCATAATTATGACAGCTTCCTTGGACTCAGGGGAGGTACCCATAGACTGGAAATGTGCAAATGTGACCCCAATTCACAAAGGAGGATCAAAGGCTGACACAAGTAATTATAGACCAGTGAGCTTAACTTCTGTTCCAGGAAAATTAATGGAGGCACTGGTTAAAGAAGCACTGCAGGATCATTTAGACAAGACTTCAGTTATAGCTCAGACACAGCATGGTTTTGTTAAGGGGAGGTCTTGCCTGACCAACTTGATTGGATACTATGATGCAGTCACAAAATAACTAGATGCAGGGAATAACTTTGATATTATATACTTGGATCTTAGAAAGGCTTTTGATACTGTTGCACATGAAAGACTGCTACACAAATTGGAGCAGTGTGACATTGGAGGCAAATTGGAGCAGTGTGACATTGGAGGCAAATTGCTGCTATGGATAAAGGGGTGGTTGAGGGGGAGAAGACAGAGTGGTAATCAATGGACACTGCTCATCGTGGACTAATGTTATTAGTGGAGTCCCTCAGGGCTCAGTGTTGGGTCCATTATTGTTTTCTGTATTTATAAATGATATTGATGATGGTATATCAAGTTTAATGTCCAAGTTTGCATACGATACAAAGGTTGGCAGGGTTGTCAAGGACACTACTGACACTATGCTGCTGCAACAGGATCTCGAAAGGTTGAGCAGATGGGCTGAGAGGTGGCAAATGAAGTTTAACATTGACAAATGTAAAGTACTACACATGGGAAACAGCAACCCCAGAGCAACGTATCAACTCTGTGGTACTACACTGACAGTGGTAGAAAATGAAAGGGACTTGGGGTGGTTGTGCAGGCAGATATGAAGTTCTCTGAGCAGTGCAGACGGGCTGCAAGAGTAGCTCATGGAGTATTGTCAATGATATACAGGAATATTTCCAGCAGGGATAAGGAGGTGATTATTCCCTTTTATAAGGCAATGGTCAGGCCACACCTAGAGTACTGTATACAGGTCTGGAGGCCTCATTTCAAGAAGGATGTAGAGCTGCTGGAACGAGTACAGAGAAGGGCAACAAGATTAGTGAATGGAACAAAGGGGTGCTCTTACGAAGAAAGGCTTAAGTTTTGCAAATTACAGTGTCTGGAGACTAGGCACCAGCGAGGTGATCTGATAGAGGTGTATAAAGCCTTGAATGGTTTGAGCATGCTCAATGCTGATGGGATTCTTCCTCTAGCTCAGAATAATCACCTGAGAGGGCATAAATTCAAATTGAGGAAAGACAGATGTAGGATAGACGTGCGGAAATTTGCCTTTAGCCAGCGGGTGGTTGGTTGGTGGAACAGACTTCCATTCCTTGTAGTGGAGGTTGATAGCCTAAATAAGTTTAAGGCTCAGCTGGACAGGTATTTTGAACGAACAGAGGGGTGAAGTGGAAGTGGTTTTTTTTTTTTTGCTGATGCTGCACATAAGCTTGCATTGTTGCATCAAATGCCTCTACTAATGCTAATGCTAAAGTAGTTTGAGGAGCACGGCTATGATAGCTTTCCTCCTCCCACAGTCGAATATTTAGGATGGGCTTTAGATCATTACGAGATACAGCGCATGCGTATCATGTCTACAGATATGCATGTATTCTATAGGCTTAATTGTCCAATCAAGCTTTTCAGGTGAAAAGCTTCAAACCATCTTCAACTGAGATGATCGGCTACTGAATAACTTGGAAAAAATACAAGAAAACAGCTTCCCCATATATGAACGAGATTCAAATCCCAAGACCAGTAACGTCATAGAGCCTCAAGACAATGATACATTCTTCCAATCTTTACAGTAACCGGCTAGTTAACACTTGGAGAAGGGTTCTTCCTTGTAGAACTTGTTTTAAAATCAGGATAACTACTAGGATTCTATTTACCACATGACTCAGCACCTTGTCACGGAAACCAATTCAATTTTTTAAGCAGGTTTGTTTCTGCACTAAAGCACCAAGGCTATGTACTCGTAGCATTAGTGTATTGCCTTAAGTGCGCGTCTCTTATCGGTTTGCTCGTTTAGCGGGACGAAAAACCTGAGTTTCCGGTGGGTGGAGAAGAAAGACCCATGCAACCCTCGCCCATGACTGGCTAACTCCGCCATGGTGCCAAAGAGCCCCCCTTTATCCTCCCCACTTGACTTCCATTACCCCACACTGTAACTTAACTTTTTTTGGTCCTGTCATTGAAAGCTCAGGCGACTCGGTGACAGGACCTGCCTGCACGTGACGATGGACGAGATATGGGGGATCCACTAGGGGGCCCGCGGCTAAAAGGCCAAAGAAACAACACTACCTAACCTTACACACAACACTTATGTCTTTGGCCTTTACAGAGTCTGTATACCTTCACAGTGATGTAAACACGGAGTTGGGGGGATGTCCCCGGTGCCTCTAGACCTTCAAACTTTACACTTTTTCTACACTTTACACGTTTTCGTTGGGGAATGCCGGCGATCATAACCACTGTTCTAACCGCAAGGAATTTTTGGGGCAGGTAAGCAGGCAGTGTAAAGGGTAGAATTTTGGCAAAGTTATGAAATGGCTATCAGAAAAGACAAGAAAAAGAGAACTGATAAAGTTCATCAGAGAGGCTTGAGTTATGTACTATTTTCGAATTCTCTTTTACCTTCTCGAGTGGTTCAGATAATAATGAAGCACCATCTCTTTGCAACAGAACGGGCAGTACTGCCAGCATTGGTGCCTGCTTGTAAAACATGGGTGCTTATATGCTTTTTTTTTTTTTTTTTTTTTTTTTTTTGGTAGTTGTTGGCGCATCGGCTTCTGTGGCCATATTGCACCTCCCAAGGTTTTTGAAGTACGTTGATCCAAGCCCGAGGCGAGAATCGAACCCGCGACCTTTGGGTTGCCAGGCAGGCACTTTACCCACCCGGCTAGCCCGGTCGGCGCTTATATGCTATGAATCGTAGCTAGACACGGTTTGAAATTAAGATTGTCTCCGTTGGAGTGGGGGAGATGGTTTAATGCGGCTGTGGGTTGCAGGAATCTGACCTTCATATAATGCTGACATTCCTATTGGAGTGTCAGAATTATATTGATTTGAGAATGGAGCTGGAGGTTTCGACAGATGGCCTAGGTCTGGACACCGTACCAATTTTATTTTTAAATAAAGAGAATTTGGGGGTTTTCAGCTATAGGCTAAAGCTATTGAACAGATCTTATTTAGTCCTTGCGTAGCGGATTGTAGTGCCTGGAATTATTTTAAAGGTCCATGTTGAGTTACAATGCGAGTTTGGTGTTAATTTTTGTTTAAGTGCCAGCAAGGTAGGGTGGCTCACCATCATAATGTTGGGGATAGTAATCCACATTGTCTGAGTGGAGGGTATGGGGATCACATTATGTAACGCTAAGTAGCTACAGCACTCCGTTTCAAGATCTTATTATTACTAACATGTTAGTGTCAGCAAGATTATCATTTGTTACTAACATGCTATTTAATTAATTATGTTGTTAAAGTGAGTTTGGTTTACGTTATGAAGTTTTGTGATGTTAAGAAATAACGTGAATGGGAAAAAGTCCCAGGTAACGTATATACAGTCCGTAACAATCACACTGAGTGGACAGAAATCGTGAAATACCTCCCTAGTAACGGGTAGGCAAACCTTTCTCCCAGATAAAGGCAGTCACACAGCGAGGCATTGAGTCCACTAGTTCACAAAAGCGTTCCACAGGTATTTCCATCCATGTTTGCTGAACAGCTGTCCATAATTCCGTCGCATTCCTGGGTAGAGGATCCAAAACTCGAACGGCCTGTAAGATTTGAAAATCTTACAAAAATAAAATATTTTTTATTAAGACTTTGAAAGTTAGCTTTCCTTTGATTCTTGCCATTATTAGGATAAAAGGGTAATATCTGCAGTTTCAGAAATAAGAATTATTCTGGAAGGAGGTATAAAAATTAAAAGATAGTAGGAACGAAAACAGCGCCATTAGCTTTACTTCCGTTAAAACAGGGAACTGATGGAGACAAACCCAGCAGGGGGTCCGGCGCTACAAAAACAACTTAAGGTTTATGAGGGGTCACACACCGGAAACGTATTCTGAACAACGCACACTAGTTTCTAAAAATAGACGCTATGTATCCAGTGTCACAATTTGTGGTTTTTTTTGAGTGCAATAGAGACAAGCTGTTATGAGACAGGAAGAGTTGTTTTGGAGTATTCGGCCGACATCAAAGAACACAACGGATGTCAACAGGTTGTAAAGAAAGGGGTGTAGAGAATCACGTGCTACTGGCCAGGCTGAACTAGGCCTGCCAACAAATGAAAAGAGAAAAATGAGAAAAAGAAAGTGTGATTGGAAGAAAACACTGTGGGGAGGCGTCGAAAACTCCGGGGAAAAAATTTGTGGATGGATACGGACACAAGAGGAGAGAGAGTGAAAAAAAGGAAGAGAAGGAGAGGGGAGAATTTTTTGAGCAGTGCTAGTGAAAGGGTGAGTCGGGAAGAGTTGCTTGAAAGATGATGAAGAAATAACCTACGAAAAAAGTCGAAGTGGGGTTATCAGTAATGTAGTGAGTGAGAAATTAGGAGATGAACTGGAAAGGGGTAGTAAAAGGAAGTTCTGCAAACAGTGAGAATGAGAGAAGAAGATTCCCTTAGAACACCCAGTCCACCGAGGAAGGCGATAATATCCTGATATAGTCTTGAAAGGCAAAGTAACAACCCTGGAACAGAAGGTAGCCGTCCTGACAGGAAAAGTAGCAGATCCTGAAAGCGGAGTAGCAGTTGCGAACGCCATATGATGATGCCCTGGAAGCTGTAAGATGTTGCCCTGGATAGCAGAAGATAGCAGCTCTGGATAAGGATAGGATAGAAGGCCCTTATGAAGACACCTGACCATAGAAATTAAGTAAGTGAAAGTTAATTTTGAGAATACTGTAAGTTAACTGCTAGAGAAAAGACTGTAGTGCGATATTTGGGGAATTCAATGATAAGAGAAAGTTATTTTGAAAATACTGTAAGTTAAATACTAGTGAAAGGACTGTAATACGAAATTGGGGAATTTAATGATAAAGATAAGATTAGATGGGTGAACCAAATAGGAGTAAAATCTACTCTAAGGCAATTATGGTTGGTTTAGGCAGTAATTTGGAATAAGGAGGATAGTAATGTAGATGAGAAAGTTAACGGAAGGAACTGTAGTAAAAATAGAAATATTAAATGTGTGGAGATAAAATTTATGTATATTGCCAACCCTTAAAGGTGTGTTTGAATGTAACATTGTAATTTGGTAATCAAGTTCTGTAACTGATAATGGTTAAGGAAATATATAAGAAAGAGGAATAGGGAATTAAAGAATAAATTGGTAGTTACGATGATACATAAAAGTAATATGATCAATGATACATTTAACTTTAATGAAGAAAAAAATGTTATTGACACCTATGAGGTATGATTTGATTGTGTTGTAATAGGAGAAGAAATAAGGTGAGCATATAAAGGGTGTAACTATTTAACCTGTGTATGCGTAATGAGAAAGGTGAGATAAAAAAAAAAAAAAAGTCAAGTCTGTAAAGGAGCCTGTTAGATAGGAAGAGACTGGATATGTTGGAAGTACCTTGGTGTTGAAACAGTGAAATTCTATTCTTAATAAGATTTGTTATGATTTAACTGTAAATATGCATAATAAACTTGTTTTTATGTATAACATTTGTGTAATTATTTGTTGTACTGGACACAAGCCCATCCGAAGGGAATAATATACATCTAGAAGTTCCCCCCCCCCAAACCCTGAAGTCTTCTGTGAAGTTGAATAGTCAGATGCGCAAGTGGGGAGATATTATAAAGGGGAGTTGTTTAAATAGGGGAATAAATTAAAATAATATAAAATAATATATATACAACATTAAACCCCCCCCCAGGCCCTTTCCACAGCATCCCAAAGATGCTCCACAAGGTTTGTGTTTAGTGAACGGGGAGGCCATTCCATGGTGGTAAAATCTGCGGAATGCTCTTCGAAACATATTATAGTTACCACGGCTCTGTGGGGAGGTCCTGCTAGAAGAATTCATTCCCTTTGGGTGCACGATGACCATGAAGGGATGCATATGGTCTGTAAGGATGGACACGTACCAGAAATCGCAACGTGTGCTAGTTGAACACGCCCCAGACCATTGTCAACCATCCACCTGCCCGAAGGGTTCCTTGTTAACATGACGGGTGCATAGTTTCGTGCGGTTTCGGCCAGTTACGTACCCTCCAGTCCGCTCGAAATAACTGGAAACAGGGTTCATTGGACCAGGACACCAGTCTCCAATCATCCAAGGTCCAGTGCTGATGTTCTTTCGCCCAGTTGAGGCATAGAGTCCTGTGTCGTGGTGTTAGCAATGGAACTCTGGTGGGTCGGCAGCTCACATAACCTATCGCCGCTAATGATCTTCTGATGGTCTTGGTGGAGACGTTTCTAGCACTTCCCTCGTTGAAGTCGGCGGCGATTTGTGCCACTGTCGCTCTCCGGTTGTCTGAAACAATGCGAGACAGACGTCGATGGCCACGTTCATCCGCCATCTTTCTCAGCCCACAACGCTGTCCACGATAAGATGTTATTCCGAAAATGGCGTATTCCCGATACACTCTTGATACTGTCGATAGGGGACAGTGCAATTTCTGTGCCACCTCCGCGATAGAGTGGTCCCTGCATCGGGTACCCACTTCTGATTTTTTCCTTACCAGAAGAAGAAAAGGGTACAATGTGCACATGAAACGTTGTTGATGTGGAAGGAAAAACTAAAATATTGCTGCATCCTGCTTATTCTCCCGACCCTGCACCCTCGAGTTCTTTCCTTTTCTTGCTTCTTTCTCCGTGGAAAACACTTTGCTGCTGCTGCTGTTGTTATTGTGTTTTAGGAGCATCGGCAACTAAGGCCATGTTGCCTGTAAATATGTTGTCTGTAAATTGCGTGTGTTCTGAGGTCGATTTTCTGGGAGAAAAACCATGCCACCCTCGCTTGAGACCGACTAACTCAGTCACGTTGTGAAAAAGACCCATAAAAATTGCTCTCGTCATCGACGGGATTCGAACTCGGGTCTTTTCCAACCGGTGTGGGGAGGACCGCGATCCTACCAACTGTGCTACCCACGAGAACACTTTGCTGATGATGAGGTGATTTCTGCTGCCGAGTCGTGGTCGGAAAGACTGTCAGAAAACTTATACAAAACTGGCCTGCGGAAGTATATTGAGAGGTGGCAAAAATGCGTTATTTTGTCTGACGACTACGTTGAAAAAGTGTAATGCGTGGTGTTTGTTTCAACCTCCTATCACAACTATATCTGGGATAATACAAATCTTTATTGAACCCCCTCATAAATCCCAGAGAAAGCAATCAGTTCTCTCTCTCTCTCTCTCTCTCTCTCTCTCTCTCTCTCTCTCACACACACACACACACTTTGTATTTCGTTTGTGCTCTAAAAACATACCCGAAATACAAAGTGTGATCTAGAAAATCAGAACAAACCCTAAATGTTTTCTTGTTCTGCGTACTGCAAGTTGGTTAAGCGGTAGGGGGGAAAAATAATAATAAAGCAATGCCATTCTCAATTCTTATGACTAGGGGGAGAAACCGAAGGACCATAAATGCTGCCTAACAAATTTAGAGGAAAATAAAGCTAGAACAAAAAATATATATATATATTTTAAGAACTTAGTAATTTACATTTGGACCGTAAATTATACGATAGATTGCGCAGTGCTCCGCTAGTTGTTTTGACCAGTGCATAAAGCAACAATACACAGCGGCCACTTTATTAGGTACACCTATATTGGAGTCGACAACCCCCCCCCCTCAACATGCAACAGGAATGTTACTCCATGTTGACTCAATTGCTTACCACAGTCGTTGCAAATTGGACAAATCAGCCAAAAGAGCTGATCCCACCTTATCCCACAGGTGTTCAACTGGATTGAGATCTAGTGATTTGAGAGCCAATCGCAGTAGGAAGAATTTACGTTCATGTTCTTGAAATTTTCTACAATTCTTGCCTTGTGAAATGGTGCATAATCCTGTTGAACGGGGTCATTAGTCGATGTATGCACTGCAGTCATAGAGGGACTCGCCTAGTCGGACATAATTTCTAGATAATTTGTAACATCTGAATGTTGCTTCAATTGTGTCAAGGTGTTCACAATACCACGAAATCATATTCCATACCATTAACAGTCACTACTTACCTGCACTTGTTGATACCTGGCAGAATTGGACCATCGACTCATGCTGTTTTCTCCATCATCAGATCTGGTAACCACATATGTTTTATATCAGATGTGGCAACATTTGGCTTTGGTTTTTTTTTTTTTAATCCTTTACTGCCCAGTGCTGGTATTCAGAACACACAACTCGCCGTACGAGATACGTCGAGTTGTGCGTTCTGGAATTTCTCTTTGGCTTCCACTATTGTACTGGTTTATTATCAGGTACGCCTACATTAAGTAGTTATTGGACTGACTGTAGCCATTCTTTTACCCTGCGTAAGTCTTGTCAGCCCTCTGTTGGCCTCTGATTAACAAGCTGTTTATGAACAGAATCGACGTTGACTGGATGTTATTTGATCTTTGGAGCAACTCAATACACCCGAGACACAGTCGTACGCGAAAACTCTGGCAGGGCTATAGTTTTTGATATTCGTGTCAGCGCTTCTGGTACCATACCAGGTTCAAACTCATTTAAATCTTTCTTCTTGCACTGAATCGCACACACACATATAGCATCCACATGTATCTGCCACCTGCTTTATATGTCATGTACAAACACGTGAAGCTGTTACTGAAGGAGCGCTCAATACCATGAAAAGGGTAGGAATATACAGTAAAGTGGCCGCCTCCCAGAAAATAAAAAAGATTTTTTTTTTTTTTTTTTCTCTAAGATGATCATAAATTGCTTAAAATACTAACGTATAGTTTAAGGCGTGTATCAATAGCGAAATTTGCAGACCTAGGTACAAGAGATTATTCTGAATTCAGGAATCGAGTAGGATTCAGGATAGGCAAATAAGTAGCACTGTACAATAATGTATCTATGAAATACTACAGTACCATCTTATTAATATCGAATTAATTAATATGAATCCAGAGTGCACAGGCCTCTTTAATCATACAGTACCATCTATTCAGTACCATATACTTTCACATTATGAAATACTGTAGTCCATTTTCCGGAATGTAGAAAGATAACCGATAAAATATGCATTTGAAGTGAAATATCTACAGTATTTTGTCATACACCATAATATACTTATTCTCTTATTTGCTAACTCATGCAGACAGGAATGCAGCCTGCATGAGTTACAAATAAACGATGATGAAAGCAAAAGAACACTCATGACCCAAATAGCAGAGTTTAGTTCACAAAGCAGTTCTGATTTGACCTCGCTGATCGAAATGGTAGATCAGTTTGGAACCTTATGAAAAAGCATGTTTAGGTTCCATACAGCTACAGCATACATAAAACACGAAAACTTACTGGAAAAGTAGCCCTTAAATTTTGATGCGTGAGGCGAGATTAAAAAAAAAAAAAAAAAAAGAGGAAAAAATCAAATACTGTAATATTAACGCTGACTGTGTAACTCTGTCTAATCTATAGGCCTGGCGTAGCCTAGTGGTCAGGAGCGCGAGTGCACATGCTCTGATTGGACCAGGGTTCAAGCCCGTGACTGCTAAATACGATTAACATTTGTATTGATTGATTTATTGTAAACTCCATTGAACTGGTGGTCGTGCCGGAGTATAAAGAAGAACATCATAAAACGCAAAATGTATTTACAAACATTATAGGAAAATCTTTGCGTGACCTAAAAGAGACGCCCACGTCGGGGACCCTGCCCTCTGTCCTCCCTTTACGGCTGCCTGCTAATCTGGGAAACTCCGCTGCTTCTCGCTACGGTTGAAGTCTACCGGAAATGACCTGATGGAGTTTGAATTTCTCAGGAGGTAGCGCCTTTTCCTCGCACTTGATCGATACTCCTGGGCAGACTGTACAAGATCGTGATTCATGCGGCAAATATCTACCGCAGTTACGGCCGACTTCGGGCTCACGTGCGTGCGCATAGACACTGACGGCTAGACAGACGCACGTGAACCCTGGACTCGCTTGTCTTGTGTTATTTCTTCAGTGTACGCAATGCAGTGAAAGAACGAGACTGTTCGCAGCACAACTGATTGTAGCTCTCTATTCGCCTAATTTCTTTCTTTTCTTTTGTTTTTTTTAGGACCTTCACATATCCCTAAGATAAAAGGCTGCTAATAATTATAGTTTACATTTGCTAGTACAAAATAGCAAACAATCAGTGCTGAGAAACATGATTTCATGTAAGTGAAGTTGAAAGCATGGATAAACTGAAATATGTGCAAGCAGTATCAGTGCTAGAAAGTCGTTCTCGGGCTTGACGATTAAATGTATTTACTAATAGAACCTGTAGATTACAAATAAGGTCTTTCTACTGCTTTTTAACAAGAGGTGCACTTAAGTCAGTGAGTATTTAATCATGCTTTTTAAATGAATACTATCCTAAAGGAATTCTGGTGCTCGTTCATGAGATTCACCTAAAGAACATCGTACTACAAAACCTTTGAGTTAACTTCGAGGGAAAGACAGCTAAAATAAGAAAAGGATCGAGGTAATGTGAAATTAACGGTACTGATTGCATTATAAAACGATGGCAAACTGAATAACCCATTGGTTATTTACATTCACTGAATATCAATGTATAACATAGTTGAGATGCCTGCAACCGAGGAAATTCCGGATTCTGAAACAGCGAAATTCCGGAGAACAATTTTTCAGGTGCTCAATAGGAAAGAAAAGGGCAGGAACCAAGAATAAGAAGGGAGAGAGAAAAAAAAAAAAAAACAGAAACAATAAACCGTCTGCAGGAAGATCGACTTTTCCCCTTCCCCACCTAATGCGAACTCTTTAGTTACTGTTCATTTTCGGAAAAATGTCCAATGGCCATTTTGACATCACTTTTTTTCCATTACAGTCAGAGTAACACCACAATTCATTTAATTTGTAAAATGAATGTCAAAATTCCTGCCGTATTTACAGCAACAATTCTTGCTATGGTATAATTTATGCATCCCTACCTTTTGAGCTGGAAAAACAAAAAAATGCTACTTTCATAATTCTCGCATCCTATTTTGACGCGTTCAATAATAGTTTATTAACCAACAGATTGGATTACAAGCTTAAGCAGGCAATAGTGGTAAATTAAAAGACGATACACGAAGTATCTCAACTCACAAAGTTTAAAGTAAAAATGCCACTGCATTTATATTCAAGAAGACAATGCCAAAGGTTTAGATTGAAGTACCAAATTTTATGTCGAGTGCAAGAGAGAGAGAGAGAGAAGGAGGATTTCCTAGTTAAAGACTGGATCACCACCGTTTCAATGTCATTCTCTTCTTATGCTACATAGTATCCGTTTAGCGAGAGCATCTCTTACTGCATAGTGGCGATTAGTCAAGAGCACTTTAACAATAGCCATTAGAATTGAAGACTGTTGTCGTGTGGTGATCCCTGGTGGCCGGATATCTATTTTTCAACCACTTGATATATTCATCAAAATGCCATTTAAACAAAATTCAATAATGTTGAGAGAAGACCGAATTACTCTTGATCAGTGGTTCTCAAGCTCTTTTTGCTCACAGCTTCCTGAACATTTAGGTTGGCAACACTACGGAGAGTCGGGTACTCGCGCATGCGCAATTTCCCTTCAATAAGCGTCACCTTTTTTGTCGAGTTGTTTGCGAGTACGGACGTGTAATAGGCCAGTTTTGTTTACTTTGCTTATTTTTTTCAATAAAATTAATTAAAACTTGTTAAATTCAATACGGATAAGTTTTTGATTAAGCGGAAAAAAGGTGGATGATCACTCAGTGGCAGAAGAAACAATAACAAAAGTGAGAACAAACCGATAAACAAGGATATCCATAAATATACTTGGTCGCAGGAGACAAGAAAATTAGATCAGTTATAGATTACATTGTTTCAAAACATTCAAGGACATACGTATTGAAAGATGTCACAGCCGAATGTGGATCTGACCATTTTCTTGTTAAAACAACACTGAGGTGGAACTGGATTAAGAAAATAAGAGTGGACAACCAACTATGCAGAGGAGAAATGCTACAACGGATCATTTTATTGTTGAACTACTTCAGGACGACAGCATTGGAAACAATTTTACCCGGAGATTGGATGCCGCAATTAACAAAGAGATAGGAGGTAATACTGAAGAAATTTACGAATATTTAAAAAAATACTGTAAAAAAAAAAAAACAGCTCATGAAATCATAGGTAAAAAGAAGGGCCAAGGCCCAAAATAAACCTGGATTACAGAGAAAGTAAGAGCTGCTGTAGAGGAAAAGAAACTTGCATATCAGAAATGGCTGGGTGAAAGGAATGATGCATATAGGAACATTTATGTTGAAAAGAAGAAAATAGCCAATCGGTTGGTAGTAGAAGCAAAAAATGAAGAATGGGAAAGGAAGTGAGCGACTATTTAATAGCAAATTAGGCTTCAAGTGATCAACGGAATCGTGGAAGTTCCTTAAAGACTTCAGAAAACAAAATATACCCAACGCTGGTTTGCAACTAACCCTTGAAAGATTGGATGAAGTAGTATGAAGGACTTTTAAAAGGATACCGGGAAGAGTTCAAGACGGTGGAGAATTTCGGTGTGGAAGACTTGGGCTTAAAAGTTTCTGTTAGGGAAGTGGAACTTTTACTAAAGGAAGGAAGGAATGGAAAATCACCTGGACCTGGAGGAGTTTATATAGAACTTCTGAAATACGGATGAAGAGGAGTTTTGATACAAAAACTTAAATGGTATACTGAGAGGAGAAGAAATACCGAAAGAAATGCCGGAGTATTACATCAATTTATAAGGGCGATCGGAAAGCTGTTCAAATTACAGAGGAATATGCTTCCTGAATCCGCTGTTAAAGATTCTTGGAAAATAGATCAGGACCATTTAGAAGCCCGAATCGAGGTGTCAGAAGAACAAAGTGGTTTTTCAGCCGGGAGGTCATGTAAAGACCATATCTCAACAGTACGACAGATCCTTGAAAAATGTCAATCGAAAGGAAAAGAAATCTTTATGATTTTCATTAACCTTGAAAAAGCATATGACAGTGTTCCAAGAAAACTTATGGGAAGCATTGAAAGAGGCAAATATTGGTGGACAATTGATTAACATTATTAAGACAATTTACAGAAATAACAGATGCAGAATTAAAGTGGGATCAGCTTTGTCACCTGAATTCCACACTTCAAAAGGCTTATTACAACGCTGTTGCATGTCACCAACACTTTTCAAAATTTAAAACGACATCTGCCTAAGATCCTGGTCAAAAAAATGCAATAAAATGGGATTGTCGATCAATAAGAACATCTACAGGGTTGTTAAAAGTAAAATATCCCTATGTAGGGGGCTCTGGAACGAGTTCTAAGGCTCGTACTGAAGATAAATTTGGACAACAGGTACAATAAAGAATGCGCTCGCCATTTATTGGGAAAAAAAATTAGTTACAAAATTTGTCACTGTATGGCGTGTAACTATCTTAGTTACGATTATGCAAATAATCGTAAGTATTTGCATAATCGTAAGTTATTGCCACAGCGCCACTACTCAGCTCTATTGTACTGTAAAGAAGCAAAGCAGTGTCTCTTTAAAATCATACAGTAGATGTTTGCTTGCACTACAGCAGCAATGCCAACAACGTTGCAGGAAAAGGCGCTATTATTGAAGCTGTACTCTCAGAACAGCAACAATGCAGCTGCGGCTATCAGAGAATTCCGGGGTCAGAAGCGCATAAGGCGTGGACCTATGACTGTTTGTGCTGTCCGCAAAATGATAGCGAAATTTGAAGCGACAGGACCTTGGTATTCAACTAGGTAGAGGTCGAAAACGAGTGGACTTCTCGTGTTGAAGATGTGGCTATAGCTGCCGTGGATTTATCAAGTCAATCTCCATGTGGTAGCACAAGTGTGCCAGCTGTTTCTCGTGGACTTGCCGTATTCCACTGTAAGGCTAGTACAGTAATGCATCAGGTGTTGCGGAACTATCCTTACAAGATGCACATGCTACAGCAGCTAAAGCATGGTGATGCAGATATTCGTTTCACATACGCACTTCAGTTTCTGGCGCGAATGACAGTTGATATCACTTGGCCATGGAACGTCCTTTGGGGTGATGAAGCCCACTTCTGCTTAAATGGACAAGTGAATACGCACAACTGTCCCATTTGGGAAACAGAAAACCCTCGAGTTTCGTCACTGTACAGCGATATTATGAAATTTTGGCAAATTTCGCAGTACCAGAGCTTCAACAACGTGGGTGTCTTCAGGATACCATATTCATGCAAGATGGTGCGCCGCCCCACATCCACCGTTGTGTCCAAAGATTGCTAAGCAACACTATACAGACGAATGGGTCATCAGCTGTTGTTTCCAGACATCTTGACCACTCCGATTACCGGATCTCACCACCATGCGACTTCTGGTTGTGGGGTTTTTTGAAGAACCAGTTGTATCGGGAAAGGTGTCAAACTCTCGCAGATCTGAAGGACAGCATTAGACGTCATGTGCTGGCTATTCCAGTTGACATGTTACGTTCTGCTGTAGAAAATGCTGTTCTTCGAATGGAAACTGTTGTTATTGACCAAAATGGAGGACACATTGAACAATTATAGTGCTGTTCAAGTGATATGTATCGCCACAGCGCCGTATAGTGACAAATTTTGTAACTAATTTTTTTCCCGATAAATGGCGACCGCATTCTTTATTGTACTTGTTATCCAAATTTCTCTTCAGTACGAGCCTTAGAACTCGCTCCAGAGACCTCTACATAATTTATTTTAACATTAACACTTTAATACTTTAATTTTAACAGCCCTGTATATTCACAATTTACTTTTTGCAGACGATCAGATAGCGATATTACAAGACTTAGAAGATGCAGACTATGCATGTCGTAAATTGTTTGAGGAATATAAACGGTGGGGTCTAAAAATGAATTTTAGCAAGACTGAAATGTTGTCTTCAGGATCAGGCCACATTCTAAATATTGAAGGTTTTAAAATCAAAACGAGTCGATAAATTCAAATATTTGGGATCAATCTTACAAAGTGGGATCATCCCAAGCAGAGATCAATAAGAGAATTGTAGACGGTAGAAAGGTTATCGGCATGTTAAATTCTGTTCTATGGAGCAGAAATATTCTAAATAAAACAAAGAAACTTATATTTCAAACGATTGTACAAAGACTTTTCTTGTATGGAGCGGAAACCTGGACGTTGAATAGGCGAGTGGAAAACAAATTGCTCTCCACAGAAATGGATTTTTGGAGACGCTCAGCAAGACCTTCTAAAAAGAGACAGAAAACGGATGAAGACATAAGAGAGAAAATTGAAATGAAAAAGAATATTATTGATACCATCAAAGAAAAGCGTTTAACATAGTATGGACATGTAAAACGGATGCAAGAAACCAGATATCTAAAGGCTATCCTGGAATGGATACCTCCAGGAAAAAGGAGAAGAGGAAGATCAAGGAGAACATGGATGGATGGAGTACATGACAGTCCGAGGTTTAACCGACCAAAACACCTTGAACCGCACTTTATAGCGGGAAAAAATTCCTTCCAAAAATAACTTGTAGGCTGAGGAAACCCATTGCAAATGGAAACACTCCTCTTGCAGAAGAACGACAAACCGATTGCAAGTTTCAAGAACAAACCGATTGTAAGTTTCATACAATCCGCACATGGCATGCAGTCCCTTGGTGAAGTCCATAAGTACAGAGGTAGTTATTTAAACTTGAGATTTACATACAGCGGACCTGAAAACCGTCCTATTCTCGAATGCACTAAACATTTATCAGTTCAAGATAATTATTTTAGTCGTTTGCTGTCATCAAAAGTAAAACAAAGTTAAATAAATAAATATATAGAAAAGTTGGGCAACTGTTGGAAAAATACGCAAATCCTCATCATCAGCCATTTTCAATCCACTGCAGGATGAAGGCCTTCCCATCAACTTTCCAGTTCCTTAAGTTTTCTATAATGGCCATCCATTTACTGCCCACGAGGCACGAACTCTTGAAGTTTAGCTATCCATCTCCGTTGTCTTCCAGGTTTTCTTTTAGCTCTTCTTGGGGTACCATTCTGTTATTTTCTTAGCGCATCTGTCATCATATCTTCGAGCTATCTGTTCTGCCCAAGTGCATTTTAGTCTTTAGTTTTCATAAGAATGTCCTTCACTTGAGTTTGCTGCCTAATCCATGTGTTTCTCTTCTTATCTAATAGTCTGATTCCCAATATAATTCGTTCCATTCTTCGCTGTGTAGTTCTCAGCTTCTCTTCCATTCTTTTGGTGAGTGCCCAAGTTTCACTTCCTTAAGTCATGGTGGGGATTATACATTGGTTCATTATTTTACGTTTCAGACAAATTGGGGTATTGCTCCTCAGTATGTGACTATATTTCCTGAATGCTGATCTATCCGAAATTTATTCTTCTCTTGACTTCCAGCCATTATCATTATTACTGCTAATGACTTGTCCAAGATAAGTATATGATCCACCTTTTCAATTACTGCTCCTTCAATGATTATATCTCTTTCTGTGGCATACTTGTTCATCGTTACTTTTGTTTTAGCCATATTCATCTTTAGTCCTAAATCCTTACTAACTCATTCAGACTTTCCTCTAATTCTTTGGGATCATGGCTTATGACCACAATGTCATCTGCAAATCGTAAATGGTTTAGGTACTCTCCATTCACACCGACTCCTTTCTGCGACCAGTCTAACCTCCCGAAAGCTTCCTCAAGTGCAGCACTAAACAACTTCGGAGATATTGTGTCTCCTTGTCGAACTTCTTTCTCGATTTTAAATTTCCTACTCTCTTTGTATAGTATTATAAGGGAGGTAGCGTTCTCATATATTTATAACCACCATTTCAATGTGTCCATCACTACTGGACTGCATAGAAATTCTTAACTGCTGTACAACCGGTGTGTGGAAGTTTCTGAGACTTATTCAGAATTGAAACTGTTCCGAGCATTAAAAATGTTTCCTTTTCGAAAGCAGCCTTTCACATGCAGTTCACTTCCTGAAACGTCGTTCTATTCGTTCCTAAACAACTGTAATAGGCCATTTTCAGAACCACCCCACCATATCGATACCGAATTTGTATCACCTTGGCTCAAGTTTTAAGGTTAGAAACGACCAAAAATCGTCATACAGATTATGGGATACCCAATGTTGCAGAACAATAAAGCGTATTGAAAAAAAAATCCTTGACCTTCATCCTGCCGTCCTTAAAATGAAATGCCTTCGCTATCTGAATACCAATGCCTTACTTACTGAACCCAGTCCACATGGTTGCTGCGGATAATCTTCAGCGTTTCCCAAGCCTGGCACAAAAATTAATCGCATATTTCTGCTATAGCATATGAAATATTGTTTGCATCCTCCACAACAAAAAGTACTTTACTTCATTCACTTTGTGTGTAACTGCAACTACGCTCCCATCCACACCCCTATCGTGGGCTGTTCCATCGCCGGTATGCTCAATCTCAGAACTCTCTTCAAACCCTCTCGTATATGTTTTGTTACAATATGCATAAACTTAGCTCATACAGCACACACAAATTTTTAAAGGGTAAAGGAAAGGAGCAACTAAAACTACAGATTGCACTGCTGAGGGCCCATTTACTCGTCGGATGCTCACATAGACGAAGAAATGGATTATAACAAGCAAAAAATCGCCACAGCCGATCCGGTGTACGGGGATGATTGATCACGTGAAAAAAAAAAAACAGAAGACAACTGACGCCATATATTGATTAAAGCTATAATTTAGAAACTACTCGGAGAATAGCACAGAACAGCCCAGACTAAAGTTCTCTTCTATAAGTTCAAGGATAATGCAGTAAAATGCAAACACTACTGACACGTATGAACAAATAAAGCGGCACTAATAAATACTCTCTATTTAAAATAAGAAAGAATACTGTACAGATACAGAAGAAAGGCAAAGACTAACGATTAAATTTCATTAAAATAAATAAACTGATTGTTAAAAGGAAGTCTCTGAATATAAAAAAAGGAAAGCAAATAATGGATAATATACTTATACCACAGTCATTTTTTTGTTGTTGTTTGTTTTAACTGTATTTTAAATCAAATAGTTAAAAAAAACCTGTATTAAGATCAAAATGACCAGCCGAATGAATGAATAAAGAAAGAAAAATGCAGTCAATGTTTTTATTGTCATGGAAACCCACTTGCACGAGAGAGCTGAGCTGACATAATGAAATAATCAATACTAGAGAATGAGACGTGGAGGGCTGGTCTACTGCAGCTTTACTTGATGCCGCAAGATTGCATCAAACTGAGTGAAATGTAGCATTATACGCCATTATGAGCGCTTCAGCAGAACGTGTCAAAACTAAGGTTGGATTGGTCAAATTACGGTGTCTCAGCTAAACTTTTCATCGTCCAGTAAATCTCAATGAGGTTTATTACCATAATGTACTAGTTTGCTTTAATGTCTTAACTATTTCTAAGAAATTTCTATATTGGCAAGGGAAGAAATGATACTTTGTATAATGATGTCAGCAATAGTTAATTCAGCTAATAATAACAAAACTACAATAAACATATAAAACAACCGATTAATGGCATTATGCATCTGGAAAGATGCTGTGTAATTTCAGCTTTTATATTCAACCGCGTTCCGACTGCACACGTATTCATGAAAGCCATAAATGAACTTCCTAATAAAGCAACTGTTTGTCCTGATAACTTTCCTCTTTTCATGGCAAAAATCAGCAGACCCTACATTGAGATGTTGCATCACACCTTCAATGAAATCATACAAAAAGGTACTCTTCCCCAGTTTAATGAACAGCTACATAGTCAGGCCCATTCCCAAAATAAAGAAACCATAAATGCCAGAGACTACAAAACCATTGCCATAAGTCGCAACCTCCTAAAGATTTTTGAGAAACCCTTCTCTCTCTGCGCTCAACCCAACACTGCTTCTGATATCGACCTCTAACACCTGCACTCTGTTTTAACTGGAAGATCAACCGTTACAAATCTCCTTGAGACCCTTTTTCGGATGCAGAAAGCTCTTAACAATAAGGAACAGCTCGATATTATCTTCTTAGATATATCCGCAGCCTTTGACAATATCTCTATTACCGCTCTTGAACAAATTATAACTTACTACTTCAAAATACAAGCCAATCTCCTGAGGATTTTATGCGACATTCTGAACAAAAGACACCTCAATCTCTCGTGACGAGTTGATTGCTCATCACACCATTTCGCAGGGAGTATCTCAGGGAAGGGTTCGCTCCTCAATATTATTTGCTGCAGCTCTCGAACCCTGTTTTGCATTGCATAAAGACGAATTTATTACATACGCTGATGACTTGAAATTCTTCGTCAGATCTTAAGATCAACAAGTTAAGCAAACAAATAAACATGCTAATTACGCAATAAATTAACTGAAGATTTACCTAGACTGTATAAGACTGCATTTAAACCCGAACAAATCTTCCCAGATGAAAATTACAAAGAAAAAGAGAAGGAATAATATCTCTATACTGATGAGCGGATGCGCAGTACGAAAGGTCTTCGTATCCCAAGTATGTAGCCCAAGGTGGGATGAGAGACTAACGTTCTCTGGGCACTTGGATTACATTAAAGCAAAAACATATGCGGTGCTATGGGCTGCTAAACAAGAGTTAAATGGCATTCCACTATATGCTGCACAGATTTGGTCCTCTGCCCCACCGAGCAATCTGAAAGCTTTTCTCAGCATAGAATACTGGCTCTTGAGTTGGCTGAACAGGATCCCGAATCACCCATTTACTTTCTCTAGAGCCATCATGCTTTCCAACCTCAGTATTTCTCCTTCGAAACAGACAAACACAAGAAACATACTTACAGTAACCCAACTGCTAACAGGAATATTAGACGCTCCCCAGCATTGACGGCTTGTTTCACTCACATCGAGAAAGCCCCAGGAATGTTGATACAAGATCTCCTCTCCAAAGCAACTTAAAAAAACCTGGACGGCCTTTGTCCCTTTTTTCCAGCAAACACGATGGAGCTATTTCATCAAATAGCTCCATCAAATATAAAAGCGTACCGATATAACGCCTACAGGTTCAGGCTTTGCCGACTTGTATCGTCTCGTGCAACTTTAGAGGACAATCTTCTCGGCTCAACGCTGCATTTAATTTTGACATACTTTTTAACTCCAACTACCCATTTTTCTAAATGTTAATCCTCGATATCAAATTTGAAAATCATTTTTTCACATGTTTATTTAAATTTTGTATTCAACCTTCAGGGTGAACCCCCCATGGACAACGTAAACTCGTGTTCATGGTGTCTGCTTCACACCTTTGAATGTAACACACCCTTCCAGCCAATGGCTGTCCCAGGGGTGTTTCCTGAACGGAGAAATAAATTAATAATAACTAGGGGATTTCGTCCCTTGTTCGCTAACCCCCGCGCACGCTTTTCTACGTAAAAAGTAGACATATGACTGAGTAAGTCAAATCTTTTCTACATAAAAGACACCTGTCGAAACGCTCTGATCGATATCTAATCAGGAAATGACCTATGTAATTATTGATCTGTGCATTTGTAGTGACGTAATTTCCCCGCTCGCTTGTACCACATCCCTCTTCTCCCATTGGCTACCCCAGCTCCACACCACGTGGCATTCTCAAGGCGGAATAAATATCGATATGTAATTATTTACCTGGGTTTACATAAGTCACTTAGAAAAAAGGGCCTTTGCTTAGGGTTCCATAATGCATGAGAAATATGCAAACTATATCGGGTTCCTTCATCAGCTGACATTACAATGGAACATCAAATGATGCTGGGCGTGACCATGTACAGTATTAGACAGTGAAAAACGTGCATGAGGTTAGTGAACGTTATGGAAGCAGTTGTCTTTTAATGGAAGACAATGTAATTATTTACCTGCGCATTTGTAGTGAAATAATTGCTCCGCCCTCTTCTCCCATTGACTCGAATAAATATCACTAGGAGAAAAACTTTTTAATGTACAAAGAGGTAATAATAATAAAACCAGGATGAAATTTGGTCTACACAAATGCAAGATCCAGGTTTGCAGATGATACAAAAGGTTGGCAGGGTTGTTAATGACGGTAATGGCAGTGTGCTACTGCAACAGGATCTAGAAAATTCGGGAAGATGGGCTGAGAAGTGGCAACTCAAGTTTAACATTGACATATGAAAAGTACTGCATATGGGTAGAAGTATCCCCAGAGGAACGTACCAACTGTGTGGTATTACACTTAAGGTGGTAGAAAATGAAAAAGACCTGGGGGTAATTGTGCAGTCAGATATGAAGTTTTCTGAGCAATGCAGCCAGGCTGCCAGGGCAGGTCATGGGGTTTTGTCAATGATATATAGGAATTTTGCTAGCAGGGAAAATGAGGTGATTGTCCCTGACAATGGTCAGGGACAATCACCTTGGGTACTGTGTGCAGGTCTGAAGGCCTCATTTTAGGAAGGATGTAGATTTATTTGAGCTTGTACAAAGAAGGGCAACACGATTGGTGGGAGGAATGAAGGGATCCTCTTACCAAGAAAGGCTTAAGTTCTGCAAATTGCAGCGGCTGGAAACTAGGCACCTGCGAGGTGATCTGATTGAGGTGTATAAGGTCTTGAATGGGTTGAGCACGCTGAATTCTGATGGGATTCTTCCACTTGTTCAGATTACGAATCTAAGGGGGCATAAATTCAAATTAAGGAAAGACAGATGTAGAATATATCTGCGGAAATTCGCCTTTAGCCAGCGGGTGGTTAATTGCTGGAACAAACTTCCATCTGTCGTTGTGGAAGTTGATAGGTTGAATAAATTTAAGGAGGAACTGGACAAACATTTAGAGGGAATTGTTGTGTGATTTTTTTTTTTCTTTCTTTTTTTGGCTGAAGCTGCATACGCTTGCTTTCTTGCATCACATGCCACTATTACTACTACTACCTACAAATACCAGGAAATGATGCAGGCAGTTATAACACATGGAAATCAAGGCAGGCCTTGATTTCGTGTGTTATAACTGCCTGCATCATTTTCAGTGAGGCCTTAATTTCCAAGGAAATCAAGGCCTCACTGAAAATTATCATCAGAGACTCAGAAGCCTGCTGAACGGAGGAAACACAGTTAACGCCATAAATACTTATGCAGTCCCAGTGCTAACATACTCCTTCGTGATCACAGATTAGACTAACACCGAGTTGGAGGATATCATGAGAAAGACAAGGACAATGATGACCAAGAGTCTCCAAACGGAAGTCAGCTGTGGAGAGACTGACAATAGCTCAGAAAGACGGAGGAAGGGGTCTGATAGACCTCATGGAGCAACAGAAAACAGCGATAGCTAGCCTGAATGATTACTTTCAGAAAAATATAGCAGCACTCCACCAGGCCATAAGGAAGATAGACAAGCGGCATTCCCCACTCAACCTAAGCGAGGAGTCCCCTTCCGGCCAGACGGCACAAACCAAACTAGAATGAAGGCAAAGAAGCAATGACCTCCATCAAGTTCACATAGATAAAATGGCTTCCAATGCATGGCTCATGAGCGGGACGCTCTTCCCCGCGACTGAAGGATTCATGCTTGCCATCCAAGACCAGGTAATCAACACCAGGAACTATAGAAAATACATCGCCAAGGAGCCCGGAATGTTCGATGACACATGTTGACGATTCCACCTGGCCGCAGAAACGATCCAACACGTCACTGCGGGATGCAAGGTGATCACCCAGACTGAGTTCACTGGTAGACGCAACCAGGTAGCCAGGATAATACATCAGAAGCTAGCATGGAAATACCAGTTGATCAAAGAAAATATACCTTACTACAAGTACGAACCTCATGCAGTACTAGAGACCCCAACTGAGAAGCTGAACTTGGACCATGCCATAATAACGGATAGTACAATCCCACACAACAGACCGGACATAACAATTGTAGACAAGAAGGAAAAGGCTACCCATCTGATTGACATAGCGGTACCCAACACTGGCATCCTCCAGAAAACAAGAGAAAAAAAAACAGGAAGTACACGAACCTAAGACAAGAGATGTGACATATAATGGCTATAATTGGCTATAATGCAACAAGTAATTGCATTATAGCCAAAGTAGCTCATGCGTCATCAAACCCCCCATATCAACAGCAACAAGTAACGACCATCCCGATCATCGTGTGAACCACCAGCATGGTGCCAAAGACCTTACATAACAGCCTAGCAGCAATAGGGCTTCCAGAGAACATCTACAAGGAACTCCAGAAAGTTGCAATCCTGAACACCTGTAGGATAGTCAGAGAGTTCCTCGACCAACAGTAACACCACACAACAACCACCCTGTGTAGTAGCAATACCCGTCACGGGGTAGAATCTCCAGTCAGGTATAAATACAGTAATATAAGAGCAACAATAATAATACAGTAATCCGTACTACAGGATGTTCCCCTCACTTTAAATTATAAATACCATACACAGCCGTCTGGAGGTTCCTCTCATGATGTAATAATAAGCAGACAGCTAACAGAACAGGCCCAAGGTCTATCAGCGCCCTGTGCGAGATTGTTTGGTGCACCCTCTACAACTTCCTATTAAATTTATGCATTATATTTTTACTATTAACTGAAAGTTGTGGCCCGCACGGGGTCCGTTTCTGTCGAGTTGAGTGGCACGTTTATTATTCAAATACGTACATGAAAACTGAAATTCGAACTCTTCAGAATTGCTTGAATCGGAACCTACGATCGACTTCATATCGCTACTTGGCATTTACAGCAAATCAGTGAATTTGCGAGGAATTTTGCGTCCCCTAAATTTTGGTGCCCTGTGCGGATGCATCTCGATCGCCCCTGACAGCTAAATATGCTGTAACCAGGATAGTGTAACTTAAGTTTTTGCCCCATATTTTATAAAAAGTTATAAGAATCGGTGGAAATGGTCACAAATCACACTACTAAACGTATAAAGCAAACAACGCTGGAACACTGGATGTTGGCAAATTATCAGTAACCAGACGGATACACTACAGCCATGAAGGAATGCTTAACAGCTGCACCGTTGAGACCTGGAAGGATGGATCCACATTCTGGTGAACCCATCAGCATAAACCAGCAGTGCTGGTCTATGCTGATGGGTTCACCAGAATGTTTCTACAAAAGGGCGCACAAAAAAGGCTAAAATCTAGCTAGCCTTTTTTGTGCACCCTTCTATCCAGTTGGCTGTGTAAAAGGGATGAAAGCAAACACTTATCAGTTCCACTGTTGACACCTGGTAGAATGGATCCATATTTTGCTCCTCCCATCAGCAAAACGAGTCTTCATGAACAGCAAATGTTCTCTGACCAAAGAATAGGCGATAATTGTCTTAGAATCACCAATTTCTGAAGCACCGTGGTAATCAAAGAATAGACAACTTTTTTTTATATATAAAACACAAATTTTTGGCATAAAACAATGCTGCATGTAACCTACCTTGACAAAATAGGTACTGGAAGAAGACGAGGACAAGACTGCATACCGTTATATATACGTGAAGGAACTTTTACAAAATGTTTTATGTACATGAAACAGCACTGATAATTTCTCCAAAATTCCCTCGAATCGTTTCTACAAGCCTGTGTACAGAAACTCTTTATGTAAGCCATGGGTGAAATAAGGTTATAGAAACAATTGCACTTTCTAAGATTGTATTTCTTAAGCAAGTAAAGGGAATCAAGTTTGAACAGAAAACTTTTAATAACCTGCTTTTATATACAGCGCATTATGACTAACAAAAATGCACTTTTTCTCCACAGATAAAATTCTAGGGTCTGGGCCATAATAGTGGCAAAGAATCATTCACAAATCTGACAATTGCGAAGTGGAGAGCCGGTCCTGGAATTCGGTGTGAAAATTAATGTTTGAGAGCAAGGATAAGTCCTTCTTGCCTAGACTGAGGAAGGGACATCACCTTTGCTAGTAGGATTTGAGACCCTTTTCAGTCCGGAACATGGGTGCGTTACACCCACTGTCTAATACCCCCCCCCCCCATCCACCAAGGGATCCGCCTCGATGGATTGATTCCCCGTTATCGAGTCCCTTAAAAGCAACATCGGCTCTCATCCAGATGAACTTTACCTCCAATATAAATAAAATAAATTGTTTATATTCGGGGACGACCACACGGTCAGAGGAGTTCACAAGATAGGGATAATACAACAAACAACACCGTATTTAGCAGTCACAGGCATGAAGTCACTCAAAACGCGTGTACTTATGCACTCTGGCGCGTGACCACTTGGCTACGGCGCGGCATTTCGCAAATAACGTCATCATAAATAGCATTAAAAATAATTCTTCCTCAAGGTAGATTCGCCTGGAATATTTTGAATTATACACTTTTTTCCCCCAAAAAAAACCACTTTAAAACTGGATTTCGTAACATCTGAAAAGTCACTTTTCTCTTCCCTTGAAATGCATGGCATAGCCACTGATCTGGAAATTTTTTCCTGCTTTTCGTTTTTTTTTTTTTTTTAACCACAGTGTACGGTATTGTTTTTACATGCAGGTCGATCTAAATTATTTTCCCCTGAATGGAACGTCTTTTTCACTGACAACACAAAAGATTCATACCAATTTTTACAACCGATACTGTCATCGGTAGCAAAATATACCGGTGTGCAAAACTTAAGGACCAACACTATTTCTAGAGGTTACAACCACAAAATTTTTACTTAAGGTACTTTTTTACTAAGGAGAGTAAATTCAGTCTCAGCAGCGATTTTGGACGTCAGCCAATATGGCGAGAGGTTGGCACACGGTATCACCCCGCAAACATCTGTAAGGGATCAATATGGCGGTCGAGGTGTTCTCGTCTGGAGGTTGTTGTTGTATGGTTTTTAGGAGCATTAGCAACTAAGGCCATATTGCTCAGAGGATATGCGATGGTCATTCCCTGACCTTTCCGCATCCTCCGTATTTGGTGGTCACGGGCTCGAACCCCGGTCTAATCAAGAAGCGTGTGCTACGCACTGCTGCTCCTGCCCACCTGGCTACGGAGGCGCCTCGTCTGGGGTGGCGTTATCTTCAATGGACGTACACAACTCCAGATACTGGAAGGCGGCACTGTAACTGGTGCACACTACAGTACTGAGGTAATCCTTCCCCATGTGCGTCTGTTCCGAAGTGCCATTAGCCCCAAGTTCGTGTTTATGGATGATAATGCCACACCCCATCGCACTGCAGCTGTGATATGCGTTTGGAAAGTGAGGACATTGTTCGTACGGATTGGCCTGCCCGTTTCATTGTTCTAAATCCCATCGAACACATATGGGACGCTCTGGAGAGACGCCTAGCGGCACATCCACCAGAAAATGTTCACCAGCTGAAGATAGTGCTGACAGAGGAATGAACGATGTTACCGCAAGAACTTATCAACAACAACATTGTTCTAAGTATGGACAAGCGGTGCAAAGCCTGCATCGACATTAGGGGTGGCCATATCTCCTATTGAGGACCACCTCTTCCCTTTGTTCCATCTTTGGCAGTGATTCATCTGTATCATGGCAGCCAGTGCTATGTTGCCATTTTTGAATAAAATCCCTCTGCACCGTTTTGTTTCCGTTGTTGTGTCCATCATTTCTGTACCTCACGAGGTTCCTTTAGTATGCTTTTCCCATATCCAGGCCACTCTTATGAGAAGCTACAGGTGAAAATTTGACTGGTCCTTAAATTTTGCACACCAGTGTATTTGATTGGCGATCCATGATTCCCTAAGTTCAGTAGCGGATTTGATTTTTGGTATTTCGAAGGTTTTGCTATAAAATTTTAATAAAAAAATGAATCATTATAATACGAAGAATGTACCGTGCACTTTCATTCAACTCCATTGATTGTAAAAGAATTGAAGCAAAATTTTCTTGACATGTCTTCCCACCTAACATTGTTGTAATTTTTTAATGACTGAAATTATGTTCCAGAGTTTAATGTCTGAAAAACTAATCATATTAATACAGCGTTGCTAATAATATTTGTGCTATATGCATTTATATAAGCCTAGTTATTAAAATGTCCATAATATGCATAAGTAAAGATATATATCCGATGTTTAGTGCTAACGTTAATTTGTAATAACATTATAATTACAGCTTTTTTTTTTTTTTTACTGAGCACAACCGGACTAATGTCTCTAAATAGCAAATCGAATATATATCTGTACTAACAAAATGCTCATCTAAAAGTGCAATCAATTTAATTTGTGTGAGAGTTACATTTACAATTAGAATAGCTTATGATGACCCTTAATTCAGACTGAATTATTATTGTTGAAGTACAGGGTAGGCAATTATGTCAGCTTCCTGAGGAAAAAAATTGATCTTACCCTGATTTTTCGATATGAGGATCAGAAAAGATTGCGCATTTGCAGAAACTGATTGGCTCATGTTAATCACACGAAGCAGCTAAGCGAAAAGGAGTGTCATATTATGGATGAAGATAAAGCTGTATAATGTCATTGGTGATTCTGTTGCTGGATAAGGTCATATGTGCATTGACCAAACGGAAAACAGTTTGAACTATTCCTTTAAAATAGTCATAATTAACAATGCAAATCTGATATTCATGAAGGTAATATATGGGCACGAAACTGATATCAAGAATTAAATTGTACAAATTATTTCTCGGTTAACTGGCAAAAGCGGAAAATTGCAGCGATATAATCGTTCATATTCAAATGACGCAACGGAACTGAAAATTTCGTTGTGATATCCACAGGATTAAACTGCTGTCCTCGCAGTTCTTGGTGTCTAACACAACATGGCAAATACACACTTCTTTCCTTAAATTAAGGACTACATATCAAAGGAGAGAGGTGATACAATGATGTACTGGAGGAAAATTAAACTATTTTTGGTGAAGAACTAAGCGCGCCTCATTTCATGACACATTATCATACCAGAGGCAGATGCCAGACAAGTCCAAGGTCGCAATAAGGAAACGTTAAGTCTATCACCTACATCAAAGTATATCAATTTAATCATGCATTTTCCATAAAGATGATTGCGAAGCTTCGCTTTTCCATTTGTCTTCAGAAGACCAAGCGTATTTCTTCCATATCCTACTCATAGTCAAGAGGCAGATCCATCTCTACTGCCAAGCCAAGGAAGCAATAACTGCAAGTTACAGGAAGCAATGCACCTGTTACAAATTGCTCATCGTTCAAGGAGATTACCAGGTTTCCAAGTAGTGAATATGCAAGAAGTGATATCTTTGACGTCAACTGAACAACATTCGAGTGTCTGGTCTTTCATTGAACTCATATAGACTTGATTCTATCAACAGTCAGCACACGATAAATTAATTATTTTGGCACTTCTAGTTCGTAACTCTGCTTCAACGAACGTAACATCAAATTCTAACCTAAGTAAATTCTAACCTAAATTCGTAACATCAAATTCTAACAGTGGCGTGCAATCCTGGGATCGCAACGTCAGTAATATTAATTAATAATAAACATTAAGTGACCAGCCGTCCCGGATTTAAGTCGTTTGCACCGCATTGCAACTTGTCCCGGATTGGACATATAGCTTCCATACTAATATCATGAATCACGATTTTGCATTTTTTTTTATTTTATTCTGCATCCTTGCGACTTCTTTTGTCTCGTAGATGAGGCGTGCAATTTTGTTAATCCTTGTGAAGAATTATCAAAAAATATTTAATTTCTATTGTTTTTATCGTTAAAAGAAGTATGTATTTTTATTTCACAGAAATATCTATATTATATAGGTATTTCTGTGAAATATTAAAATAACAAATGCAGTCTATATTTGTTTTTTGATATGAAAACATCTATAGCGGCTCCTCACAATGGAATGTAAAGGAAGTTTAGCAATGACGTCACACTACCCACGCGACTGTTAAGAAATGTGATGTGAAATAGTAAAATTAAAGCGTAGCATATGGGGCCACGGTGGCCTTGTGGCAACGTTGCTGAATAGCTGATCGAGGTTCGATTCCAGCACTACCCTTATTGAAATTTTCCCAGGGGTATTCAGCATTGAGCTTAGCGGTCTCAAACCGTGGTCTTGAGGTTTTTCACAGGGATTGACTCCGGTTTTCCCCTCACAACAGACAAACCGCCCTTTGCGACGAGGGGGCACACGAAAATTTGGTAGGGATATGGCCGCGCGTAGACTAACTCCGTAGCGTTTTCGCTGCGGACTTTACTCTTGAGGGAAGGGGGTTAGTGGGGGCAGCCGCGCCACCACCATAGGGTGGGTTGCGGACAGTCTATTTAACAGACATTCTGCTCCTTAAAAGAATGCATTGCATGCACTAATTTCAGCTACAGCTAAAATCTATCGATTAAAATACGAATAATTATGCTGTTCGGCAAAAGTCAATTGCTGTGCTGTGCATGCACCTGCAGAAAAATATAAGCAAAAAAAAAAAAAGAGGTAGTTAATGTGCGCAGAGCATTTCAGGCGCGTTAGCAAACGTTAATAATTCACGATTTACAGGGAAAAAAAGCGCTATTTATGCACGAACAGTGAAAATTTCGTTTCTGCATATGTCAGCAAGCATAATATCGAGAGCTACAGAATACGCATAGCCCATGTGATATATATTCCAAAAAAAGAAAATAATTGCTGGAATTCTATTGGTGTGATTTTAAGGAAACAAAGAAAGAGAGAGAGAGAGAGGGTCGAGAAATCTTTCTTACAGAGCGAAATATAATATTTCCTTAAAATTCATCCATTGGGAAGAGTTATTACGTGCAGACGGACGGACAAATAAATAATAATTGTAGCATTTCTATTAGTCCGATTTTAATGATATTCGGAATGCTCAACAAATCTTTCTAAACGGTCCAAATACAAGTTTCATGAAAATGCGTCCTGAGAGTTGAGTTGTTACATGCTAGGGGGAAACAGGCGTGGCGAATCCAGCAGTAGTAACTGCAGGAAGTATGATTGTGACGTCATACTATTATACAAATGCATTTCGCTAACCTCTTCCAAGCCAAGGATGTTTTCACATAAAACATCTTTCGTGAGTACAGGATAAAAACGCTTTCATTTTTTTAAGTGTGATATTTTATTTTATAACTTGGGTTCAAAGTATATGTATTTAATTTATATTTAGTACGTGAATATCTTTTTATAAATAAATAAAAATTACGTGTATATTGTTTTTAAGAGGGTTGTAAAATTGATGTTCTGCATTAGAATACTAAGGATCTGGTCACTTTAATTAAACAGGAAATCTATAAAATAAATACATATACAGACTATAACTAAGGCTGGGGTAGTTTAAAATAGGACCATAAATAAGAGCTGTCGATCAAGAAAATGCTGTACACCACTGATATAAATTACCAGTAATAACTGAAGGCAATTTTCTAAATTCTCATCCTACCTTGATAAAAATACGAAGGCATCGGCATGTTCTGCTTTGCAATAACCCATCGAATACAGGAAGGGGCGGGGAGGGGGATTTTTCTAAAGAAAGGTTTGTTTTTGCAGAAAATACTGAGTTTTTATCCTTTGTTTGGAAAAAATTATCAGACATGGGGCGAAAATCTAAAACTAAATGTGAAATTTCGAGTAACCACTCAGATTTCAAACCAACATGGGTTACTTAATTCCAGTTAGAGATTAAAAGTTCGTTCCAAGAATATGAAAATAAATGTTTAATGAAGAAAACTTATTCAAAAATAACCATGAGTGCAACTAAATACGTTCCATCGTGAGCAAATAGAACCAGAACTTACACCGAACAGACAAAAAGCCATTCTTGACAGTGCAATGAAATTAACTACATGGAATGGTTCGCAAACATATTTCTAAATTCTTGGATAAAATGTCTGCTGAGAAGCCGTATGGGTTTTGCAAGGGCCACTGAGTCTACGCCAACCGTCCTATAAATGTTCTCCTGAGTAAAAAAATCTTGGAATTACCAGCATACGGAAAGTTAAGTTTGTGTAGTTGTCTTTCTTGAGCCCAACTGCAAATTCAGTGAATACATCAAAGGGATCACGAGAACTTCTAAACTTCGAGGAACAATTATGTTCCAACAGACTAAATATCATTCTGTTCCAATGGATAAAAATACAAGCCGTACACTTAATAAGAATAAGCAACGCTTAACCGGTAGAGAAGACTAATGCTACTTATTGTAGGCAGATACCACCGCCTAGAAGGCCCCGTTTTGAAGCTTCTTGTCTCATCGGTGGGCAGGTAGGTCTGTAACGTTCCTTCGTGGGTGTTTAGTTCAGGAACAGCAACCTTTAGTTCCCAGAAAGCAGAGAGAAATGAATCAATTATACCATAAACGCCTTCCTGGATTCAGATTCAGAGGCCCCACGGGTGAAGGGTAAAGGGAGTAGGCAGAGATCAGTGTCGTGCCCTGGATCCCGTGCTGTAATAATGCAGGCCAGGTGACAGTACATTATTCTATTGTAGCCGGAAAGATTCTACTTCTTTCGCCTGAGATTAGCTAACTAAGACTACATTGAAGAGGCCTCTTTGCAATTCCATCAGTCGCCGACTGCATATGAATCCGTATTTTTCCAAACGATTTGGATATACAGTATAATAAGTTTGCAAATGGCAACTTATTACATATCCAAACAGAAGCGTTTACGGAACCAGCGCACGTGCGCAGGCTGAAAAACCAAAAATAATTCAGGGTGGGGGGGGGGGGGCTCTACTTTTTCTACAAGAAGGATCCCAGATTCGGTTCCCGTCTCCTGACCCACCGCATGAATTTCTTCGATGCATGTGGGATGGGACAGCTATCGTCGTTACAATTGCTCATCTGTGTTAATACAATATGATCAGCATGCTCTACCCTCGGCACCCACACCCACCCACACATTGTGTTGTCTGCTCATTTCTTATCTATGCTTCAATCCTTAATATGACGCCATAGTAACTGATGCGGTGATATTGGCGCTAGCCGTTTGTTCCCCTCACCATCTCAACTAACACTGAAAATCAGCTACTTCAACAGTGCTTTCCAATTTTACTATTGCAAATGAATCGGGAAAGACGGACTGGGAAATCTGCTTTCAGCATGGAAAGTACGAATATCAAGACGTATTCGATAAGAAACTGTTCACAGAGCGCATGTTTTCCGTTTACAGGCCTCGCCTGAGAGACTGACTACAGTATATGAAAATCACAGAAGTCTTTGAATGTACTCTTTAAAAGTTTCATATCCTACATACACAACTTACTATCAAATTTTCATCCATAAATAGGATAATGGTAGAAGTTAACACTTAGAAGCTTTACAATTTCATACTGATGCATATTCAAAGATTCCTCGAGATCTTTGTATTCAGTTAACCAACCAATTCTGAATAATGTATTTGATAACATTTCCTATCAGTTCTATTATTCATATGTATTTGTGGTATGACACTTAGCTGTTTTATACATCTCTTTTATATGTTGCCTGTGAATAATAAAAACTTACGGTTATGAGTTATTTTGTGCCCCGCTTTCGGTTGGGGGGGGGTAACAGTGGAGTCCCATCCCACTTCCGTTTCACCTGCGTAAGAGTACAACGTGACCAAACAAAAGTCACGTAGTCAAATGCTGTAACCTTCACAACAAATTGCTGTCATCGTTTCTAACCACTATCTGAAGCGCTTTCCGGTTTCAAGCTGGATCATTCTGGAATGAATCAGAAAATAACACAGTCGGCGATATCCTCGTATGATGAGGATTAAAGGAAGTGATCAGTTTTAAATATCTCAAACTACCAAATAATTTACTCTAAGCTATGCCAGAACCCATTAAGAAAACTCTTGGAAAGCAATAAATAAATGAATAGCAGCGCTCTACTTAAGTGCATGTGTAACTGTCTATGTGTTTTTCGATTTTTTTTTAAATAGCTATCTACTAGTGAACTATAGAAGTCTCGCAACCCAGAAAGAGGATGTTTATTGAACTAGCGGTTAACAAAGAGACAGCAAAAACAAAAAAAAAAAACATTTAACAATGTCAAGCCTGCATGACTACTAAATATGGTGATGTTTGTTGTATCTATTTTGTGAACTCCTCTAAATTTGTGGTCGCCCCAGAATAAAACAGATTTTTTAAATTATTTATTATAATATTTATATAATTGTTTAAGAAATTAACTTTGCACCATCTGCATTTAATTCAAACGAATTATGTTATTAAAGGAACTAAAACATTTATACGTAAATATACGAACCCCACTAGAAGCGCGCTCTCTCTCTCTCTCTCTCTCTCTCTCTCTCTCTACGTATGTGTTCGTACGCGCGCTATTTTAATTATTTACGTTTTACTGTAATTATCAACTTGAACTATGAAACATCGAGGATCAGGTATGAACTAAGTTTAAAAAAAAAAGTTCAATAGCTGTCTTTTCATAAAAGACAAGTTTTATTGCAGTTCTCGATAGGTTGTTTTAGTAATTTTAGAGTATGTTTAAATTCTTTTAACAGTTCACTTGATATTTAAAGTAAAGAATGTATGGCACAGTTTCATTTTAGCGATCGTGGTCCATATGTGACGAATGGATGTTTTCATTTTTTTAAATACTGTTCGAATATTTTTTTAAATTTGAATAATACACTAGTACGTTATTTATGTAGTTCAAATTTTAATAATAAAAGAATATATTGTAACATCTAAAATGTGTTATAAAGTTATCTGTTGAACTAGCTTTTACTGAGTTTGAAATCACCCTTAAACGTATAGGGGTGAGGGAGGACTACGAATCAGAAAGATTGAGATGAGCTGAGTGAGAACATTTCAGTTATCGCCAACTAACCAGTATCAATTGTTCAAAGGACGTGGAAGGGCAGCTATTATATAAGTTCACGCAGCATATTCATAAGACAAGAGGAAATTTTTCTAGTCATCGAATATTTTCAAAACATGCTCGCCAACTTTATTATGTAACACGGCATACCCAAGGACATGACTGTGACTTGCGATTTTGGAACCTTATGTGTTAACTTTTATTATCTCCTATGCTATTTTTATGCATGCAGGACTACGCAGTAGAGAACTGTCTCTTCGTCATCCAAAAGGATGTATGACATATTCACATTCCTAAAGAAACAAATTAAGAGGTCTACAAATACTTAGTTCTTACACTCTGTTTTAATTTTCACCTATTATGTTCTCTTGGTTCCTGTTTAAGTTATGTATATGTAGAGTCATCTACATTTTCGAATTGGACCTAGCGTTACGTAAGAAATGTCTAAATAACGAATTAAAACTGAAAGGTACGAGGAAAAACATTTATCATAGTCGTATCTTCATAATGTCTTAAGTGCAAAGATTTCTTTATACTTCGCATGAGACACTTCCATAAGAAATTCTCTCGTGGTCTTTTACACATCTCAGAGCATATCCAGCCTTCAGGTGGTAGGGGGAATTTAATAATACTAGTACTGAGGCTCTTAAAATCAAGCGCATATTTTTTAATAAACATTTGGCGATTACCCTACTTCTGTACACGTTAGATACTGTTCCAAACTTAGTTTGTGTCACGGGTCCCAACAGTTAGCTCGCAATCTACAAGCGGTACACTGAGCTACTTTGAGTGGCTCGCAGAATCATCTCGGGCATGCGTGGCTGCTTAACTTTCTTCTAAATGGCCAAGGGAAAAAAAACTGTTTGTTTTTTTCCCTTGAACTATACATATAAATTTTGAACTATACAGACAAATATAGTGGGCCAGAAAATCAGAATATCTTATAACGAGGAATTTTAACTTTTCAGATATTGACTGGAACTTGTGGTTTGGACACTCGCATACTAGCAAGCCGTTTGCGGATTTATAGGATGGCGGTTTTCTATGGCCAGGGGCGTATTCAGGGGTGGGCAGAAGGGGCATATGTCCCCCTTACGATGATACCGGGATACGCCACTGTCTACGGCAGTATGTTAGAGACTTAACAAGAGGAAGTAATACTCTTGATCTGATTAACAACAGCGACTCTTCATGCATTAAGAATCTGCAAAACGAAGAACCAATAGGTGGCAGTAATCACGGTGTGTTGATGGGGGGATTTACTTCAAGATGTAACTACCATCAAGAGTAAAGGGAAGGACTTTTCCTTTCGTAAAGATGACGAAAGTGGTCTCAGGCAGTTTTTAAAATTCTGTACAGTAGGACCAACTAATGATGTTACCATCAGCAAATTCAAAATGGGAAGCATTCAGGGGAATAATTATATAAACTACGAGGCTTTTCATATTAATTAAGAAATACTGTTCAAGGTTTAGACCTAACCGGAAGTCAAATGAACTAATCAAACTTATGGCAGAGAAAAAAATGCACGAGATGCATATAAATTATAAATTACAATACGCAAGCCTACCACAGATATAAACTAGTCTGCAATCAAGCCACAAAGGAGGTTAAGTAAGCTAAGGCGGATAATGAGAAGCATTTGTCAAAGGATGCAAAGAAAAACAAAACATCAAAGACTTCTTTATTACATAAACACTAGAAGAAGAGGGGTGAATCACATTAGTCCACTAGATATGAATGGTTTTACTGTTGATGAACCTGCTCAGGATATTGACAAACATTCATCGACATTCACACATGATAATTCTTTGTGATAACTGAGAAAAAAAAGTGGAATTTCTCATTGAAGCTAAACATAAAATAAAAGGCACCTGTAATGAGCAGGAATTATCCAATTATATTGTGGGAGGCAGCAAAGGACCTTAGCCATAATTAGGAGAGCATCTTTGGATTCAGGGGAGTTCTCTGTGGTTGGAGATGTGCGAATTTATCTCCAATTCATAAAAGAGGGGAGGGAAAGTGGCATAAGTAATTACAGTCCTGTTAGCTTAACTTCTATTCCAGAGAAAATAATGGAATCACTGGTTAAAGAATAATGCAGGACCATCTGACAGAGTTATACTGCAGTCACATAACACGAATTTGTTAAGGAGCAATCTTGTCTGGTGGCTGCTATGAAGCAGTAACAAAGGAACTGGATGCAAAAAAGGCCGAAGTTAAAGATCTGAGAGTTACTTATAACGAGGCACTCATCTAACATGTTTATCAAACCCACAAACCCGTTGCACGTGGGTTTGATAAACATGTTAGAAATATATTAAACCAAGCGAAAAACAAATTGGCTTCATTAAATGGCAGACGTACAGATTTCAAGATCCTCAGTTCTTTGTGCTCCTATTCAAAACAACTGTACTCCCTATACTGGAGTTTATTTCTCCTATATGGAGCCCACTATGCATACTAAGCAAATAGAATCGCTGCAGATGAAATTTATCCAATATTTTTCCAGACGTAATCCCATGTTTTACAACAGAATCTTCTACCGGAATCTCTGTTCTTTTTTCAATCTTCAAAAAGTCTACTAACTGTTCTTGATCTAAAACTGTTTAACCATATCTTAGCTGGTTCAACCTACCTGCCGGATCTTCTATGCCATATTGATCTTCACGCTCCAGCAGTGGCTACTAGACAGAAGTCTACATTCCACATCGGTAACTCTAGATTAGAGATATCCAGGAACTCCTTCAAAAGAACAGTGGCACTCATGAAGAAGTTTGATCTGGATATGGCTGTGAACACGAAAGAGTTTCATAGAACTATTTGCCGTAGTTTGACTGACGTACGAGTTCTGGGTTAAAGATGTCTTCATTAATTCCTGTGTATGTGATGATGTCTCCTGCAGCAACCTGCTCTCTGCGATTTTCTTCATGGCACTGGACTTGACGTCATGAATACCTTTTTTATTTCCGTGAATTGGACTTTTCACGTTTGAAGAACTCTCATTGTACAACGTGTGTTATTCTACTATTTATTTTTACGTTTAGTACAATCTTTGTTCTGTTATTTATTTTTTTTTTTTTTGCTCTATTATACACTTTAACTGGGTGCATGCCTGTTGTGTATATTATATATTAAAAAAAAATAATAATTCTGATGTCATGTACTTGGATTTTAGAAAAAGCTTTTGATACTGTCGCACATAAAAGACTGCTGTACAAATTGGAGCACTGTGGCATTAAGAGCAAGTTACTGCTATGAATAAAGGGATGGTTGAATGGGAGAAAACAAAGTGGTTAATGGACACTGCACTTCTTGGACTATATTGTTAGTACCCCCCCCCCAGGGTTCAGTGCTGAACCATTTCAATATTTATTAATGATACTGATGAAAGCTTATCAGGTTTAATGTCTAAGTTTTCAGGGTGATAATGAATGAAGTAATCAGGGAGTGCTACTGCAAAAAAGACCTAGACAAATTAAACAGATGGACTACGATATGGTAATTGAAGTTTAACATTTATATCGTATAAAAAAACATTATGGGAATCCTATTGTCTCTAAACTTGATACTACGACACGTTGGGCAGACAACTTGTGTAATCGAGACCGCAGGACCCATCCAGAACCTTCACTAACGGAGCCGGGTAGTCACGCACCCGGATTTCCGGTGAAAACTTTCATATCCTGTCCTCCAAAAAAGCTAAGCTGTTCTAAATCTCTAAATTTTAAAATTCCCAAACTATTAGCGAAATACAAGAGGGCGGGAATTTTCCTTCTATCCCTCTCCTCTTCCTTTTGCCTACTTAAACACTCCCCACCCCCGACGCTTTTGAAATACAATACTGCAATGGAACGTGCCTGGGCTATAAATACGGCCTCCGACACATGTTTGCTTCCCCTTTGAAGATGGTATAAGCCAGCGTTTCCCAAACTGGGGTCCGCAGACCCGTGGAGGTCCGTATAACAATTCCAGGAGCTCCGCGAAACGTTCAGAAAGTATCAAGTAATATATGTGTTTATTTTCTTAAAAAATATGATAGACTCACAACGAACTTGGTCATAGAATATACTTTCTTTTCCTCTGGAATGAGCCTCCGGAGGAATCTGGCCCACCTTTTGGCAACATCAGGTGGGTGAGAGTCTCTTTTGAGACATTACGTGCTCTCTACTGGAACTGGCCCAATTTCCCGTGGTGTGGACGAGTACCCAGAATCATCTGTCCAGGCGACTGATGCTTCTGGGTAGCCAAGTGGCCAGAACATAACAGAACACACACACACAATACACACAAACCTACGTCACACACATATCTGGCCCATTTGTAGTGATACTGTTCTTCACAGAGACACGAGGCGGAGTTGAACAGACGTTCTAGGTGCTGCCCATTACGTATACACATATTACTTATTTTTGATGAGATTAGTATATAATTGTATACATATAGTATTTCAAATAATTCGTTCATGTATAGCAAATTGATGATAAATAAAGTTATGTATTTGTATAAAAATAAGAATAAAGCTGAGTTGTTTCACACATTAAACTTGCAGACAGGAAAACTCACACACTAGCAAGTTTCCCTAATTAACAAAGGTGGTGCGCGACAATGTGAAGGACAACACAACAGAGCAGTAAGTTTAACCTTTGTTCGAAGTAAGATACGATACAGGGCCCCTAGATGGGAATGGTTCTTAACGGATCACAGCTTTCGTTCATGAAAGGGAGGTATTGCCCGATCAGTCGTGATTGAAAACTTTTATGCCGAAGTTAATAAAACATCTGAATGCAAAAAAACTGCTTATTTACCTTGACTTTAATAAAGTTCCGTGCGTCATACTATTCAGCATGACTTTGTAATTCAAATGAAAATTTTTCAGGGAGGACAGATGTAGCAAGCCGAGCCCCCCCCCCCCGTTTCAAGTAGGTATGGTGGTTATGCCAAGAATTTCAGGGGATTTGTGTTTTATTCTGCAGCAGGGACCTTCGTACACGAGGTAAAGGTCCATTGGAAGTACTCCTGCCAAGATTTGCTGTGTAGCGGAGGACATTGCCCTGCAGACCAGAAGCACTGAAAGAAGCATAGATCTTTGAAGTGATTAATTTAGCTTTAAATTTGATGTTGGTTGCCCTGTGAAACTACGCACTAGTTTCACAGGGAAACTAGGGAAAGAGGCTTCCTATTTAATCCCAATTAGGTCTTGGTGATTCTAATTAGAGCGTTTGTATACTTTTTGATCTTTGAAGTCAGAGGGTTGACATGAGCGTTATCCACAATAACTCCGAGATATTTAAGTTGTGAAACCACTGGGGTAGAACTGCCATTAATTTTAATGAGCCGAGGCCTTCTATAGTCCAATTTTTCCCTAAAAGTAATCATCTTGGTCTTTGAAAGAGATGTACTGAGTTTATTAGTAGCTGCCCAAGCAAGAAGGCCAGATAGGACCATATTGGCGCAGAACGGGACTCGACCGAGCGAGATTTGCCTGAAAGGGTGAGAATCAAATCATCAGCAGACGCAATAGCATGTGTTTTATTAAAACTACGACGTAATCAACTGTCTAGGACTATATTCCAAATAAGGTGGTCCCTTGGGGGCACCCTCTGGAAATTTTTCTGGTTAGAGATTGCTGTTTTGAGATGACTGACATATGTCTTAAAAGTAGCTTCTAATTACGTGGAACAAGTCTATCGAAGGTGCTTTTCCCACCAAAGGGAGTCAAAAGTCAATAAAAGCCCTTGAAGTCAATAAAAATGGCTAATTCATATTTAGCCTGAAAGGTCTCAAATGTGACAGACGAGATCCACAAGGACGTTATAATTTCAAGTTATGGGAGGAGTCGTTTAGACTGGATTGAAGGAAGTTTTATTTAGCCAGCGAGTTATAAATTACTGGAATAAGTTACCTACATGGGCGGTAGAGGCTGACAGTTTGGGGAAATTCAAAGGTCAGCTGGATAATTACCTAAGGGAGGAGGTAAATGCATATATTATCAATTTCCTTTTCTCTTATTAATTTTTATTATTTTTTAATTTTCTTCTTATTATTAATTTGTTTTTATTCTTATTTTATTTTACGTATTTTTTGTTATTTTATTATTATTTTATTTAATTTTTTTATTTATTTATTTTTTTTTTTTTTTTTTTTTGGCTAGTGCAGCACAAGCCATAGGCTTCCTTGCACCATGTGGCCATTACTAATAAAAAAAATACATCTCCGCAAGATTTTCCCTTCTTAAAAACCCGAACTGTCGGGGAGAATATTGGTTACTATTTTCGAAGAGGTTAATAATTCTTAGAGCAAGTAATCTTTTAAATAATTTTCCTACGCCATGTTGCTTAAAAATTATTTGGGTCGAAAGCAGTATAGTCTGAAAAATTCTAACTAGTTTAATGCATCAAAATGGGCTGAGGTTCTTACACCTACTTATAAGCTAAGATGAAAGGAGTTAAAAGCTGTTCGGGACACACACACAAACTTGATTATGATACAATTAGATATAAAATTTATTAGTAAATTTTATCTGAAAGCACATGGTGTCCTGTCTATAATTTATAGGAGCTTTGCATGTAGGGAAAATGATGTCACTGTCCTTTGTATAAGACAATGGTGAGACGGCATTTAGAGTATTGCATTCAACTCTGAATGCCATTATTAAACAAACACAAAGATGGTGTGACCAGATTTAGTGGAGGGGAGCTAACTGACTTCCATATGAAGAATGGCTTAGACAGATGGACTTGGAGGGTACGAAACTTGTAACTAGATAACTTCGGTGGAGTTAATTGGGGTATTAAATCCTGAAAGGGATCGGTAAAACGAACAACGAAAATAAGTTTTTTTTTTTTTTATGCTGTATTAGCAAGCTCATGCAACATCAGGGAAAAAATGCCCACATCGCTTGTCTGTCTCGTCTAATAATTTCTCTAATTCTTCCTTAAATTTATTCTAACTATCCACTTCCCCAACGCAAGATGGAAATTTCTTCCAACGATCACTAGCTGGCTCAAAGCAAATTTTTGCACATCTACTCTGCAACTATCCTTTTCCAACTTAAATTTTTATCCCTTCGCGTGTGTCGTCACAAGGGCTTTATTCTCACAGGTGGGAAGATAAGAAGTAGAAGGCACAAATATGAAATTTTGAGGACTAACAGAAGGCTACATCTTATGAAGCCTTCCTGTGAGAATATACTGATTCCAGATTACTGGAATAACTTACCTGCAAGAGTAGCCGTGTGGAGAAGGCGGCCAAGTTCAAAGCTGAACTGGATGGTAATTTTCTTGATGATGGAGGAAAAAAGTTCATTCATTTTTTTTTTTTTTCTATTTTTAGTACATGCAGAAAAAGTCCGCTTCCTTGCATTATTTATCCGTTCTAATATTAATACGAATTACTGTGCGAAGAAAAACGTGAACAAAGCCCGGCTCAACTTTGATAACGCACTTGAACATTCAGATTGAAACTTAATTTGAACAATACAGTTTATAATGTTCGAGTTGTGTTTTCCTTGATAAATAACTTCACAATTACCAGCTGAACACAGTCACAGACAGGAACATAAATAGGAGTAGAATGACTCAAAATAAAAAAAAGCTCACTTTAGAACTCATCCAGACGAATAAGAAGTTAGATCTGGGCACCGGGATCCTTTGGGTTCGTGTATTATGACACACTCTATTGTTACATTTCTGGCGAAAATAAACCAAAAACATGTGAAATTATGATCAATAGCATCTCACAGGAACGCATCCGCCTTTTTCCAATTATTTCAATGGAAAAATCTACTGAAGTCGTATTTTCTAAGAATGCATCCTGGCAGTAAATTGTGGCCTACCTATACACGCTATCTCCTTATGTCCTTAGCTGCCTCAGCGCTAATTCTAATCGAAACAAAGAAACATCTGTTTTATGAGAAACAGATGATATTCCGTGGAAAAAACCATTATGGCTGCCAAGGCTCAACCCGGTGAGCTCGCAGAGTCGGGTACTCGATAGGCAGGCAGTTTAGTACAATTGTTTAATAAAGAGCAGGAAGCAGTATAAAAATCCTGCAGCGTAGTTCGAATTGGTAATTACGCTTCTGCAAATATTTCTTATCAGAGGAATAATATTTTCATAGCTCTACGTTTATTGTTACTTAATTCCATTACGTAAAGAGTGATACAAATATAAATAAGCTGTCTAAGAAGGATATCGAGTGAAATAATGCCACGTAGACGTCTCACAGTTATTCTATAACGTCTTTGCCAGTCACAAATAATAAATTTATAGTGCCCCTTCTTAAACAGGAAGCAGGGATGTGTCATCTCTTTACTATTATGGGCGGGGTATTTCAGATACCACTTCTTCCTGAAGTTACTTAAAACATGAACGCCTAATCATCAAATAAAGCCCGTATTGTTCTGCATTTCTCTTCAGCACTGAAGTCGTTGGCATTCGGCAGGGCGGAAGAGGCACTTGTCTGACTGCCTCTGCTATACATGAATGCACAGGAATCTCTTGTGAAATAATAGTGAAACGACAAGGGTCAGTAAACTTGACACTGAATATCCTCCTTTTCAAGTGGTTAAAATTATTCTCTTGACCAACTATGGCGACATGATTTGATTTTCTTGAAGCTACATCTCTTTCGTTGCGCTAAATTTTTTCATAGGTGTTTACCTCTTATGAATTAATTTTTCATGTTCCGATTGAGGCTCTTTCTCAGGTGAAAGTTAAGTAATGGCGTCAGGAGATAATAATACATGGATGTACTATGGAAGTACACAGACAAAAGAAAGCAATAACATAATTATTATCTCTGTCTTCGTGTAAATGTTGTCCTTCCACGCTGTGTTGAAACTGCCTGAGGAATCCCTGGAGGAATTTATGACTTCTCCTATCAACACCATTTGTCGGTCTCGGACAAGTTTCTGAGGATGCAGAAACTTTGGTTTTTCGCAAACTGTATCGAAAAGTATCCGTAAATTGAAACCCAATATATTTACACCTAATGGCCTTATCCTTAACGAACATACAGTGTAATTCTCTATATAGGTACAAGATCTCATAAAAAGGTCACTGAGAAAGAAAATTTAGTGTTATGCTTAAAAAAAATGCATGAAACTCTCGTCCGACTAATTTGGTCAAGGGGTGAAAAGGAGTCCATAAAAGGTTCTCGCATTCAAATGTGAATAGAACTGTGCGTTTTCCAAATAGTGTGGAAGAAAACAACTGACTTAGTACTGTGTTCGCCACGGGGAATCGCATGGTACCGTTGCTCGAGAGCAGCAAATCTGCTTCGTGCGCTCTGTCCAATTTCTCTGTGCTGCATCAGTTGGAGAATGTACCAAACGAGAAGCGATTAAAAAATCTCCAGGAGCCCAGGGTAATGTGATCAGTTCAATGTCATGAAGGCTTGAAATCTGTATCTCAATGGCAGGAGCAAGACCGGCGCAAGGGAAGCGGAAAATGCCACGGGCGACTTAGGGGCACTTGCATAATTTTTAGTTGTTTAAATTCACGCTGCTTTTATTCAAGGGACTAAAGGACGAAAACATCAGGCCTTACCCATAAGAAAAAAATACTTCGGAGCGGTATGGGGCAAAAAACGACATAATTACCAATTTATCCAATTTGATTTTCTCTACTTCGATGTCTTCTTGTTAAAGTCCTCTGATATTTACGAACCACTTTTTGTGGCCTGTTTTTCATCTGGAAAGCTGAAAGTTATTTGATATTTTTTTTTCTCAAGCATCTTCTAGTGCTCTCTAGAAGATGGAACAATTGCATAGAATCCATAATCCATAGATTGTTAAATTTGGCTACGTTTGCGATACGTTTTATTTGTTTATTTATTCAGTTGATTGCTGGTTACAATCGCTCTTATACAGCTTCCATAACTGTAAACACTATTGTGGTTACAGTTATGAAAAAAAATAAATAAATAAAAAATATCCTCAAGACAGTACTGAGACTGTAGAACACTAACATTTAGCACTAAAAAATCCATACAGAGACTGCAATAAACCTTGCTAATTGCCTCACTGAAGCTCTTTTTGGGAAGTGAAATTCTGAGCACGCTAGAATACCATGGCATGTTTGAAACAACTTGTTACTGAGAAATGAAAACATAGAAATTATGTATCAACGCTGTAATACAATAGTTATGGTTGATTTTGGTAGGCGCTTTTTGTAGTTATGGAAACCTTCTGTATCGAATTTTGTTTCTGCGAAACCCTTAGTGACTCTTCGAGACCTGGAATTTTACTTTCAAAACTCACTGCACCATATTAGATATTCGTTAATACATTTAGATAATGTCTCGACATTCATATCGCTGTAGTCTTCTAAAAACTGAAAATCCAGAACATTGAAAATTACTCTGATAATAACTTTATAAAATTTCTATAATTTTTCTACAATATTTTCCCATCTCTTCAGGCGCTTCAGAAGCTGGAGGAACGATTATATATTGTTAAATTTTGTTTACAAGATGCACAAGTTTCGTGCTCATGTTTCAAAAAAAAAACGGACACAAAATTACAATTATTTTAAAATTTCTATGCTAGAAATTGAAACACACAGCCCTGATGAGATTATTTCAAAATCTTTTTGCAAACAGTTCAGAATATAATGAACTCAGTATTCAATTTTAACATTGGTTATAATTGAAAACTGACAATTTAGGGCAAGTGCGAAAATGCAACGTATAGTTGCCCATGGCTAAAAATACTACAAACTTTTCACGGATTTCAACATAACATTAATATTTCGTAATCCAAAATGAAACAGTAAATTCGATTACATGATTATAAAATCATCCTCATGGCGACTTCTAAGCCAGAGATGTCGTCAAGGCCTTAGTGGACTTCCTCTTGCTTATCAGTGTCATTCCACATTGTAACAAACTAGCGAAATACGAATGACGATGCGATTTGAACCCACCAACAACGGGAAAAAAGGCCGGGGTTCGAGTCCCGTCTACAGTAACTTTTATACACATAGTCATCCAGTTATTTGGTCTCTGGTGAGGGTTGCATTGACTCCTAGAAACTGCTTTTCATCCTCAAAGCAATCAAACCGACTACGGAATGTACAAAATTTGTAGATACAATAAACTGATGCCACAGTAACTGGTCTTAGTTACTGTGGCGAAAAATCAATCATCCAATCGGTCTGAAATGCTTAGGAAGAGCGTAATAATGAGTGACATTTTCCTCCCTCCAGCAGAACACCTCATACACACAATCCGCTCTTTCAACTGATGGCCGAGTTTTAAAAATAATCGGTCAACCCCACTATTTAGTGTGAAAAAGAGTTTATCTGAATGGAGGCAGCTGCCAACAGCTAACATCCTTCTGTGCCATTGTTTCAAATTAAGTTCGACGAAACTAAGCTTCGCAATCCAGTGGAACCATCTCAGTTCGCATCAGTTGTTAAAATTTTAGAAAATAGAAACGATTGTTAAAATTTTAGAAAATAGAAACGATTGTTAAAATTTTAGAAAACTATTGGAAAAAAATGGAGAAACACCACAGGGTATCTGTGGGCTAAACGTTCAGCCGACTGAAGGGTAGGAGGATAAAAACGTCCAACTAACCCGTTCCGTCTTGAATTGCTTCCATTTAATTAAGCAATTTTAATATCTGTGAATGCTTCTGGATGTAATCAATTACAACTGTATAAAAATTTGCCAGTGCTACTAGCAGATCTCAAAGTTTAATGGCATTCCTTGCTGATTATAGGAACAGAAAGGAATATCATCTTTGATATCACCTGCTATGTAAAGTTCCTGTTCGTGATTTTATTTCTCTCCACCATTGTGAAAACTAAATGAAATTACGAATGCATTTTCATGGTGACAGGGCAGTTATGAAAAATGTTTCATTTAAATTAATTCATGCGGTAGAAATGGCAAAAAGAAAAAAAAATTAAATATTCGGCAAAAATTCGTAACAAAAACCGTATGAAGCGATTTCACGCTTTCATTAAACAAAACTTATTATTCATGTGTTCAATATTCAATGATATACGAGGGGTATCAAAAGGTTTGTACCCTTACCTAGAAATAATAGCCCTAGAAAGGTGGAACTTTAATCCTTTTCTATATACGCTCCATGTACAGTATAGTAACACATTTCTCTATGGATTAGTTGCTTAATGCCGTGATCATAGAAGTCCACACTTTTTGTCTGAAACTATGATTCCCCTTCATTGATGACTTCCTGAGACGAATCAAAGCGGCGTCCACGCAATGAACGCCGCTTTGGTCTTCATTTCTCGAAACAAGAAGTGTGATGGTGCTAGATCAGAAGAATGGGGGGGGGGGGAGTAATGCAGTAGCAAAAATCCAATAGTTGGTGAGCATTGCATTGGACACTACTTGTGCAAAGGCGTCAGCAATCTTGGAATCCATCGTGCGGAGACCTCAGACATGTGCAGATGATTATGTAAAATGCTGTGGGCAAACCCATAACTAATTCCCACTGCATTTCCGATTAAATGAATTGTCACACGTCTATCACCCAGCACCAGCTACTCAACCTTTGCAACCGTCTCGCTATCTGTGGATGTTGATGGTCATCCTTATCTTGGCTCGTCAAAGACACTTGTACGACCGCACTGGAACTCCCGTTTCCACTTTTTTACAGTGTCATAGGATAGACAATTCTGCCCATACGCAGCTTTCATTTCTTCGTCAGTTTCCTGAGCTTTCTTGCCCTGCAAATGCAGCAACTTGATCACTGCTCGATACTCCACTTTGTCAGCCATAGTGTCCTTCCTCAGATTCCGGACTCCACCTCTGGTGTACCTACGGGAATGAAATTTCACATATTAGTTATTGAATATGTAGACAACTTATATTAAAAACGCCATCTTCCTGCTGATGTTTTATCTAGGTCAGGGTGCGAACTTTTTGATACCCTCTCGTATGTTCTGATCTACACCACCAAACACATTATTCTGTTACTACTGTAATAAGCGAAGACTAACCTAATATCAAGTTGATTTAATCAAGTCAGTTAAATCAACTTAAACAACAATTAACCACATGAAAGACTGTCGAATATCCACTTGTATTTCAACATTGACCTTCCTTTACAGATTGGTTAGAAACAATGTGTCGAACTTAATTTGTTTATACTCTGGCACAGCCACCAGGTCAGAGGAGTTTGCAATTACTGTAATTATTTTAACAAGAAATACAATCGTTAACTATAATTAATAGTCATGCGAGATTGAACCACAGTCGATCCAAACGCGTGTACATCACTGAACTCTCGTGCCTGACCCCCTCGACTACTTCCGGCCGATCACTGAGGCATTTAAGTACGTTACTTAGTTGAAATAGCAATGAACTGGCGATTCCAGTGGACATGAATTACTTCACGAAGAGGAAATGCGCCATTTTTCCTCTCGCCACATACACTCCGCCCGTGTGCTGGCGGTGAAAGTAGAGTTAAGAACCAGACAAGGACATTGCTATGACAACGAATACATCAGTAAGGGTATGTTCTATTTCTCTCCGGAGAAGTAGGGCGGATGGAGGAAACACTTTTAGGTCAGTATGTTTATATCCACGTGCGCCAGTTCGCACGTGGATGTGCCGAACTCACAGGCTCAACTCTACTACAGGGCTAAATGTTCACACGAAGGATAACACTAGCGAATGCAAGCGTATTCCCTTCAGAGATGGATTTAGAAGAATATCACGAACCACATTTATTGCTCTTCGAAACGTATTCAGTTGAAATATTTAGAAGTGATTTACTGATTTGGATTTACATACTTTATCACTGGATTGTTTCGTTTTTTCCTTCTTCGCTTTACCGTTTTCATTCAACAATGCGACAACTGGTGGAGAGAAAAATTGGATTATTTATTTATTTATTTATTTATTAGCTAAAGTGGTGTTAGCCCAAATAGCTTCTATTAACATCTACTAAAAATGACAGTGTAAAATGAATACCGACTTATTAATATTTCCATATTTACTCATTTTCTCTTTAAAAAAGAGAAATCACTATTCTACAACATTATGTGCTCTACGTACACCACTACGTAAATATTCGTATTTACTGCGGAATGCAAACATTGATTTAAACAGCAAGAATAAACGCTATTTTAAGAGGCATTGGACAACTTTAAAAGCTGATAAAAGTACGTAAAGAAAAACATTGAAAACAGGATTTTTTTTTTTGTAAAATGGCTATTTCCTTAACCTAATGCTGTAGTTGTGTTACAACAACATGCATACTTTACCCTACCAAATGCATTCTGACACTATGATCGAAAAAAAAAAAAAAGTTTTAATGAACATAGTAATAAGTTGTAGGATCATCTTTGGTCCCCTTCCAATGACAGAATCGATCCATCACAGAATATCATCATCATTCTTCTCTTGCTTTCTTGGTGATTCCCTTTTACTTCTGACTCTCTCTCTCTCTCTCTCTCTCTCTCTCTCGGGGTAACATGGGAATTTTTTTTTTTTTTTTTTTTGGCTGGTGCAGCATAAGTCTCAGGCTTCCTTGCACCTTAAGGCTAATGATAATAATAATAACTTTCGACCAGTTTCTTCTAAAGGCAGCGCGAATTGTAGTTGCCATTTCAGTGGTAGAAGAGCACTGGCCACGCCCTAATCCAGCGTTCCAGGTCAACCCCAAGGTGTAGATTCAGGACTAGACTGGCCGGGCAATTTATTGTACTTCGTTTTCCTCATATCAGTTTTTGATATGAGGAAATTCCTTCCATCAGAGTGTCGTGCTAAAAAGTGGAAGGACCATTTACGCAAACTACCAAAGTGCTAGCACTCTCGGGCTTCACCACTCTGATAATGATATTTCTTTATTCATTTATTTGTTTTTATACAAAAAAAAAATTCACCAGCGTTTGAGGTGTCCATTAAAAAAGTTATTGTTCCGTTTCCTACAAACGGATTCCAGATGTTATTCCATCTGGAGACAACGAAGAATGCGGTCCTGTTTTACACATTTGGCGCAGCATATGCCCACAGAGAGAAGAAAAAGGATGCATTACTAGCTAATACCTAACTGGCAGTAGTGGCGGGACATCTGACAGGTGACTCTGAAAAATATCGTTTCCACGTTAGCCGTTAATCAATGATTAAAAATCTAAAATTTTTGCATGGCGAGCGCCATGGAATTGCTCAAGATGTCAGTGTACTGCTCGGTTTTGAATCAAGAGTAGCAGCAACCGCCCAACACCATGATTAAAACTCCTCTGAACTTCATTATATAAAAATACATTACAATAAATGATATTTACCGGGTCCTCTCTCTCCAAGCCCACACTCTCGTGTGTGGGTATGGAGAAATGTCTGGAGAATGCGACTAGATAATCGGTAGTTTCAGCTGTTCTACAATTCAAAAGACGATGTCTGGCGTTCATAGGGGTGATGCAGAGCTGGTGTAAGCCCTGACATGAAAATCCAAGCCATCGGGACAGTCGGAAAACTTATCACTCGCTCACTCCTGAATATCTGGAGCTCGAGCGCAACGTTTACCACCGAAATTACTCTGTTCACTTTACTTTCTTTAGGGATTGCGATCCTTAGTCATCAGATTATCTTATTTATTTGGGGGGGGGTAATACATGACCGCTTGCACCATCGCCCTCCTTCCATCTTCTCACGGTATTGGCATCCGACAATTTATTTAATTACCAGTAATAAAGCCTCTGAAACCTTGCGACTCGTTCTACTTGTTTGTGACATCTGCCTACACACTTGAAACCTGTTCCTGCTTTGAGTACATCTCATCAGCACTACTCATTACACTGGAGGTGTATTCGAATACTTTCGATAGATAGTATATAAACCTAAATAAAACCATGTCGGAAAAACCTAGCAACCAATGGCCCACAATATTGCTATTTCTTTTGTTAAGTTACTCGGTTCTTAAGGTACATAAGTCCCCGACAATCAGAGCCGTACTTATGAACAGGCGTATGAAGCGCAAGCCTCGGGTCTCCCATAGAGGGGTACTCGCATGGCCTTTGTAATCTCAAATTTTTAAAGCGATTTCTTTTTGTAACGCCCTGATCTAAACTAGGACCCACTTGTAAGAACGAGATGAACGAGAACGGGATAGCATCTCTAGTGTTCCCGACTTCAACACCTTGTTTTTTCCCATTTTCATTCCCAAATTTAAGCGAATTAAGAAAAGCGTAACTCAAATTAGGTACAAACTTCGACCACATACGCCGGAAAAATCAAACCCTGTTACCTTTTATTCGAAGATTACTTTTACAGACTACTTGTGGACTTGGTCGCGCGAAATGGTCGTAGTATTGCACTCTGGAAGTAAACCGTTTTTATCTCTCATAAAAGATATTCTACTATCCTTACAGTTTTTTCACTAATGATTGCCAACTTACCGAGTGACGCGGGAGTTTCTCTCATTCGGAGAAAGAACCTTTCCTCTATAACGAGCTCGTAAGGATGTGAATAATGTCCACGACATCCCATTATTTCAGAATACCAGCCAATGATACTGTAGATCAAATTCATGAGCTTATTCTCAGAATGTATGGGGAAACGAACTCCATTCCACGTTAATACGTGCGCCACATATTACAGTGCAGCCACATATTCTATATATTCAATATTCCATATTGAATATTCCACATATTCAATAGTACAGCCACATATTCTGAGATGGTCCTGCATGGCAGAGCCAAGTCCTGCTGAACGTACAAAGGCAATTCAAGAAATTCTTCAATTTCAGATCTTTCCACTAAAACCAACTTGTTTGTGAAGTGAATGTTCCGAAGGTCAAAGGTGGGGGAGGAGGAGAAATAACTGCGACTTACGAGTGAATATGATCGATGATTTAACGGTGTAAATGCGCCATATTCACCCCTCATTCCAGCAATGGTCATGCCAATTAAAGGGGAAGAATACAGTAGGGTAACTGACGCATTTTCGCAGACAGTGTAATTTCAAAATGAACTGTAATTTTTTTATTGTTCAAACACTGCTCTTTCTACCACCTCTAACCTCCACTGGACGATGTGCGAGCGTGGTCTACTGTCTCTAGTACTTTTCTTTTTTTCTCTTTGATAAGTCCATGTCCTCTAGCCACAGATGCGCTCAGCCATGCCGTAGTTCCAACAACATCTTGTGTATGCTTGCCCTGATCGATATTTCGTCTCCGAGACGGGGACGTACACTAGACGCCTACAAAGAGCAGCAGACGCAGCCAGCAGAATTACTTCACGTTAAGCGGAGTACTATCAATAACACCGTGTTGGCAGCAATAATCGAGCTGTAGGATGTTGGAAGATGCAAGGGAGGGTAAGGAGAAGTGATATTTAATAATGCTTCTCTCCACGCTTCATTAAGATTACTTCTGATCACGTTTCTTTCCAATAATTATTGCGCGCTCCTGGAGGTGTTAATAACTACGGTAAACATTCGACGTAGCGTGTTCTTTTAATTTATTCGTTTCGTATTGATTGCAATTGCTTTAAGACTGAGAGGCGAACAAGAAAGCAAAGAAAAAGGGGAAGGCTTGTTTGGAAAAGAAAAATCTATTGATAATAGCGCCGCAGTTAAAGTTGAACTCTGAACTCAAACGCTATAACAATACAAAGGGTACTAGGAACGTTTTGCAATACAGCTTTGTTTATTTAATTTTTTCAAAGTAATTTCCTCTACATTCAATACACCTCTCCATCCTCCGAAACCAATCTTTAAACCAGTTCTGCCAAGTTTCACTAGGGAGTAAAGCACACTCGTTGCCCCAAACCCATAGAAGGTCCTCATCACTGGAAAACCGCCTCCCTTTTAGCTTCATTTTCACATGCGGGAACAGTGCAAAGTCGCAGGGAGCAAGGTCTGGACTGTAGGGAGGGTACTCGAGAAGTTTCAGTCCTGTCGTGGTCAAATATTCGGTGCAGGCTTTGGCGCGGTGAGCTGCAGCATTATCGTGATGGAGGTACCAGGTGTCCATTCTTGACTTTGGTCGCAGGTTCTTCATAGATCCAATGACTTTAGGCAGGCATTGTTCAGTATACCACTTAGCTGTGACTGTCTTCTGCGTGTCCAAAACGACACGTTCCACAATTCCACTCGATTTGAAAAATACAGCTATCATTTTCTTCTTTACAGATCGGGATTTTCTGACAATTACGGGTGTGTCGTCATCATCAAAGACCCAAACTTTGTTTTGAGCCTTGGTCGGCAGATCGTAATAGTACAGCCAAGTCTCGTCACCTGTCACGATGTTGTTCACATACCGAGATTGTCCCTTATCAAACTTTTTTAACATCTCCCGGCACCAAGTCACACGTCGTGTCATCTGCTCTTCAGTCAGTTGATGCGGCACCCAGAGAGAACAAAGTTTCTTCACGTGCAAATGATCTTGCAGAATCGAACAAATTGCTGGTGCATTTAGGCCCAAAGTATCCTCTATCTGTTGGTAGGTCACTCGCCTGTTTTCGTCAAGCATTTTCCTCACAGCAGTAACGTTTTCCTCCGTAACTGACGTTAGTGGCCTTCCCAGCCTCTCAGAATCCTCCAGAGTGAAATTTCCCCTTTGGAATTCTCTATACCACCTGAATATCGTTGTACGATGTGGACAATCATCATCTAGTGCAAGAGTCATTTCTTCTAAGCACTGGTCTATGGTTAAACCACGCACGAAATTATACCGCAAAACTGTCCTTATCTCATTTTGTGACCACGATGCCATCGCAAGCACTTTACACTCTCACTACTAATGAATAACTGAGCCCATCGACTTGGCGCGGCGGCTACTATGCACGTATGAACATGTCTCAACATGCAGCAACAAGCAGCTTCCTGTGATTCATTGTTGCGTCATATTGCAAAACTTTCCTAGTACCCTTTGTACAGATCCAGCGGTTCAATAAAACCGCTGAAGGGGTTCGCTCAGCGATAGAACGTTTAAGTTGATTATCAATGATTTTCTGATTCTTTTCTTTTATCTTTTTTCTTGCAGCCACATTTATTTCAATGATGCGATAAGATCTTGAAATCTGAAATAGTCTCGTTATCTGACAAAGTTATTCATTCTCTCAAATTAGTAAAAGAAAATGAAAAACAGCAACTCTTCATATTCCAAATTAAAAACATTTTATTAATTTCTCATATCTCTTCTTTGACACAGAACCATTCGGATAGCCAGCAAAAATTCAAGGAAAAATGCCGTCTATTATACAGTCGAAGCTCTATATAACGACCCCCAGGAAATGAGAAAAACGATCGTTATATGGGAAGGGCATTATATCGATTGTCCATAAAATAGCATTAGGTTACTGAGAAATTGGCCGGGACCAACCACATAGGACGTTATAACGTGAGGGATGTTAAAAAGAGGGTAGCTATAAAGAACTTCGACTACTTATTTACATACAAGGTTAACATGTGCACCCTTCTAGCTACCAGCTGTCTCGGAATGATAATTACAGAAAGGTAGATGTGTAAAGATGATTGTAATCTCGTGCATATACACTGGTGTTCAAAGAAAGTGCATCACCTCTTAAAATTGTAATTATCGTCCGAATAACGTAAGTATATGATTACAGATTTCATCAGATAAGATTGACACGCGTAGGTGATGACGTAATATCGCATCAGCTGTTACTTTCAGCTATATAAGCACGCTCTGCAAGAGTTGCAGTCATTCCTTGCTTGTGTCAGGATGGCGAGTTACGTGCAGTTGACGCCACGAAGAAAGAGTGCTGTTGTTGCTTTACGTCAGGAAGGATCTTTTTCCCGTCATATTGTTTATAGAGTGTCTTGTAATCCATGTGTGGTGTCTTATGTGCGGCGGCAGCTAAGCGTTAGTTCAACTCCGCCATGGTGTACAGTGATGAGTACAGAGCTCTGTGAAATGGCCAGATACAAGTATGGTGCTATGTCTGCGAACTTTCTCCCCGCAGTCTTCAGTCTCCTCTATCTGCTCGCCAGCGTATATCCCACAGGTCAAAATTTAATAGTTACAAATTAAGTTCGCTCACATTTCGGTCTTTCAATCTAGCGATTAACCCACGCAAACGTGTTTATTTTTTTTTTTTTTTAAGTCCTAGCCACTGAAATCTCAGAAAACTAGGTGCCAGGACCTGCCAGAGTAAACTACAACTACTGGGTACCTGGTCTGCCTCCACGGGGTGAAGTGTGGGCAACGTCGGGCCTCAGCTGGGGTCTGGCGGCTAAATGGCCAGAAGAACAACGGTACACGACATCACACACCTCGAGATCCATTTACTTTTAAATCTCTGGCCTTTACAGTGAACTGTATCACACCACAATGTAAACTGCGCGGAGATGGGGGAAACCCCCATCTCCGCGCTGGGGGAAACCCCTGGTGCCGTTCGACCCTAAACACACTTTACACTTTATGTCTGTGAAGTGTGTGTCTTGTTCTGTTGTTTTGTTCTATCTGGCCGCTTAGCTATTAGGGAGCAGCGATCACCAGGATGGCTACTCCCTAGTACCAGTCCACGCCACGAGGAGGCGGGCCCCAACAATACGCGTACTGTCAAACGAAAGTGACAAGGTAAGGATCCCGCATCCACCGTAGGAAAAATCAATTCCAGTGGATGCCAGCAAATCCCGTTACACTGGGAGCCTAACCCGATGGTACCAGCAGATAAATAAAAAAGAAAAATAAGAATTCTCAAAAAAAAACAAACCAGATTATAGGCAACAAAATAAAAATAAATAATAATAATAAAATAAAAACCGTCAAGAATAATGAATTAAGCAGTTGTCATGTAGCTTAGTGATGAGATGGCAATCAGCAGTAGTCAAGTCGTTAGAGAAATCAGTAGGTAAAGTCTGGTTCCCCTTGTTTCATAAAATTTCAGGTAGACTTGGTCAGGGTGACACGTGGCAGAACAGAAGACTCAGTGGAACTGATGCCAGGAAGAGAGGGAAAAACATATACAGTCAATGATCGTAGGTGAAATCACAATTCTGTTAAAGATTTATGTAATCAGTCGAGAGTGAGTAGATTTCTTTCCAAACTCAAAAATACTGGTTCTGCTAATAGGAAAAAAGGAACCAGATGTAGAGTCTCTACGCCAAAACAGGATCGCGTTTTGAAGCGATCCTGTTTTGGCGTAGAGAAACAGTAAAGCTTCTTCGTCTGAGCTGAAAAGAGAATGGGAAGAACATTCAGGAGTGGTAGAAAGTGCAGTAAGTCAGAAGAAGCCTCCTCAAAAATGGACTTGTAGCCCGTCGTCCTACGGAGAAGCCCCTCCTCACACAAAAAATGATAAAGGCTAGATTAATTTGGTGTAAGGAGCATGTCAAATGGAACCCCAAGCAGTGGAAGTCAGTTATTTTCTCGGATGAGAAGAAATTCAACCTGCAAGGCTCTGATGGGAGACAAACGATTCGCCGTAGACGTGGTGAAGAATACCATCCAGATACAATGGTGTCTACAGTGAAATTCCCTACAAGACAAATGATATCGGGGTGCACTTTGTATCGCGGAGTAGGTCACCTGCAGTTTATAAAAGGTTCCGTAAATGCCAATGGATACCTGGCTACGTTGGAAGGCAAATTGCTGTCAATCATTAGACTATTTCAACCTGCCTAGTAACTGCATCTTTCAGGACGACTCTGCTCCTTGTCATCGGGCGAAAAGTGTAAGTAGGCACTTCTGTAGTTACTTCATTTCTGCATTAGAGGTTCGACAATAATGTGTTTACATTTGTTACAGGTGAAAAAATGGTTGGAAAAACGGTCCGTTACAATTGTTAGCTGGCCAGGAAACAGCTCGGATCTGAATCCTATAGAGAACTGTTGGCATCGTGTGGAAACTGCAGTTGCCAGAAAATAACCAGAGCCTTCGTGAACTTCATAATTCGTGTTTGGAGCCACGAACTATCAGTTGATTATCTTCAGAATTTGATTGATAGGATATTATGATGTGGTTACAAAGGAACTGGATGCAAAAAAATAATTTTGATATCATATAACTGCATTTGGATTTCAGGAAAGCTTTTGACACTGTTGCGCATAGAAGACTACTGTACAAATTGGAACGGAATGGTATTAAGGGTAAGTTGCTACAATGGATAAAAGGATGGTTGAGTGGGAGAAGACAGAGAGTGGTAATCAATGGACGCTGCTCTTCGTGGACTAATGTTATTAGTGGAGTCTCCCAGGGTTCGGTGTTGGGCCCATAATTGTTTTGTATATTTATAAATGATATTGATGAAAGTATATCAGGTTTAGTGTCAAAGTTTGCAGATGATATACAGGTTGGAGGATTGTTAATGACAGTAATGGCAGTGTGCTACTGCAACAGGATCTAGAAAATTTCGGCAGATGGGCTGATAAGTGGCAACTGAAGTTTAACATTGACAAATGCAGTACTGCATATGGGTAGAAGTAACCCCAAGGGAATGTGCCAACTGTGTGGTACCACACTTAGGGTGGCAGAAAATGAAAAAGACCTGGGAGTAATTGTGCAGTCAGATATGAAGTTTTCTGAGCGATGCAGATAGGCTGCAAGAGCAAGTCATGGGTTTTTGTCAATGATATACAGGAATTTTGCTAGCAGGGAAATGGAGGTGATTATCATTTTGTATAAGGCAATGGTCAGTCCACACCTTGAGTACTGCGTACGGGTCTGGAGGCTTCATTTTAGGAAAGATGTACAGAGAATTGCATGAGTGTACAGAGAAGGGCAACAAAATTGGTGAGGGGAACGAAGGGATCCTCTTACGAAGAGTGGCTTAAGTTCGGCGGAATTCTGATGTGATTCTTCCGTGTGCTCAGATTGCGAAGCTAAATGTAAAGTGTATCTAGGGTCAAACGGCACCAGGGGTTTCCCCCATCTCCGCGTAGTTTACTTTGTGTGGTGATACAGTTCACTGTAAAGGCCAGAGATTTAAAAGTGTATGGATCTTGAAATGTGTGGTGTCATGTACCGTTGTTCTTTTGGCCATTTAGCCGCCAGGCCCCTGCTGAGGCCCGACGTTGCCCCACTTTCGCCCCGTGGAGGCAGACCAGGTACCTAGTAATTTGCATTTACTCTGGCAGGTCCTACCACCTATTTTCCTGAGATTTCAATGGCAAGGACCTAAAAAAAAAATATAAATTTTGCACGTTGTATGTTGATCACATACATGTTTCCCGGTTTGAAGGGGTTGCGTTTGAAAATTTAATGGCCGAGGAGAGGGCGAAATAATTTAAAGAAGCTAGAATTTTGGTGTGGGTCTTGCGCTGGCATAGAGATTGAGAGGGGAGGAATTTATGAATTTATGCCCCCTTAGCTTCGCAATGGCACTGCGAAGCTAAGGGGGGCATAAATTCAAATTGAAGAAAGACAGTTGCAAAACAGATGTGCGGAAATTTTGTTCGAGCGGGTGGGGAAGTCCCCACCCGCTGGAACAAACTTACATCTGTCGTGTCCACAACGACTGATGGAAGTTTATTCCAGCAATAAATTCAAGGAGGAACTGGACAAACTTTTAGAGGAAATAGTTGTGTGAATTTTTATTTTTTTATTTTTGGCTACATAAGCTCATACGCTTGCATCACATGCTTCTATTACTATTACACTAGGAGAGAAAAAAAATGTGAAATCATGAATTCGTTGCAACTAATTTGATCCTAAATGAACTTGTAGTATAGGATTTTAAGAGCATCGGCGACTAAGGCCACATTGCTCCGTGTATATTGTTTGTTAATTTCGTATGTTCTGAAGTCGATTTTCTGTTTGCTGGACGAAAAACCTCGCTAGAGACCAATTAACTCAGCCACGTTGTGAAAAAGCCCCATAAAAATTCCTCTCATCATCGACGATGGTGAGAGGAATTTTTATGGGGTTTGAACTCAGGTATTTTCCACCCGATGTTGGGAGTACGGCGTTCCTACCGAGTGTGCTACCCATGAGGGCGCTAAATGAACTCTGGATTGAATGAACGCAGAATTCAGTTACGAAAAAAAAAAAAAATCTTAAGTACGGAAATGGACCGTACTGTTCACCCACGGTCACTTCCTCTTCGCTTACAAAACATTTCCCATGATATGATTCCCTCCCAGACTACTAAGAGGTGTCTAGAGACTAGAACAACGAGCAGGGTGGTATCTTGAAGAGGAGAGGGAAAATTAATGCTCACCCTCATAAAATATTATAATTATTATTTTCTCCTAAGAGACACCCAGTTGAGGCCGTTGACCAGGGGGCAGCGGCAGGAGCAGTGAGGTTTTAGGAGCATCAGCGACTAAGGCCATATTGCTCCTTGTATACCATCTGTAAATTGCGTGTTCTGTAGTTAATTTTCTGTCTGCTGAACGAAAAACATGAGTTTCCGGGAGAAAAATATTACCTCGCGTGAGACCGACTCAGTCAGTTGTTAACAACTGGCTGAGTCGGTCTCACGCGAGGATAGCATTAAACAAGGCCCATAAAAATTCCTCACGTCATCGACAGTACTCGAACGCAGGTCTTTTCCACCCGGCGTAGGGAGGACGGTGATTCTGCTAACTGTGCTACTCACGAGGGCTCGCTTGCTGTCACATTAGTGGAGACTTGCTGTGTTTATTAAAACATTTCTGGGAAACAGAACCAATGTCATACAAGGTGCAGATATTTTCTTCACCAGCACAATGACCTCAAGTGTACAGCAGGGCATGGTACTGTCTGGGATCTTCTTATACATATAAAATCATTTATTGCCATCTAATAAAGTAAAAGCAATATATTTCTAAATGTACAGCCAATGAAACTGCAGACAGCAAGTCTGCAAACAGTTAAAACTTTGATATGAGTGAATTAAAATATTTTTTCTGTATACTTTTTCGTGAATCCAGACATCAAGGTCAATATCGGAGCAAGAGGCTAGGCTAGCTTGACAGAGTTGATGAATGAAGATTTAAACATGTTTATTCTGGAGAGTTTAGGCTGAGAAGACGCATTGGCTCTGTTAGTTATGGGTGGAATTCGCCACTAAAGAAAGTCCCTAATGCTAAGTCACTTTGGCCAGTGATCAGTTAAAAAACATTGACTCACTTTGTATTGCCAGCAAACTGTAACAGACACTATTTCAATATTTTGGAACAGTTGATGTCCAAGCTTGGCATTCAACCATCTGATGAAAAAATATTAGACTAGCATGAGAGGTTGAAGGGCGAATTTCGAGATGAAAGACCAGATTAGTGGTGCGTAGAGGAAGGATATGGATGGTAAAATATTTTCGTATAGTGCTCGAACTATGAGAGTAAGGTCGCACTTCATAAAGCAAAATGCTGTTAGAATGGTAGATCGAAGCTTTGTGCAATGGCCTGAAAAGAGAAGTTGGGAATCCAGATGTACCTTAAAAATATGATCTTGTTCACAGGGGAGAATTAGTTTAGATTGGATTCTAATTTGTAGGAAAGAGGAGATTGTCCAAGGAACAAACGGTAGACACTTGGTCTTCGAGGAGTTGCACATGCAAATTAAGAAGTTCGATATAATCCAGGAAGTCGTCAATCATTTGTTGAGTCCTACACAATGAATTGAAAAGGCTGACAATTCCGGAAAGGGCTGAAAAAGCCAGAAAAATGCCATCAGCATAAGAGCTGAAGTTCGGATAACTTGAAAGAAAAGGTAAGGGTATGGCCGAGGAAAACAAAGCCAAGAGAGCTACTCCTTGGGGCAACCCTTATATATTCCGAATATAGGTTGCAGATTTATTAGAGAAGATAAGAGTGAGATCACAAAATAACTGTTAAATTGCAAGGGTCCTGAGGTGCAATGATAGTTTTGGAGCTTAGGCATAGTGGACCAACAGCAAGTGAGTCGAATGCAGCGGTTATATCAAGGAAGAAGCAGTGCGATTCTCTTTATTCTGCAGTTTTGCATAAATCACAGAAACTAGTTGAATAAGACATGTTTCAGTTAAGCGTAGTGAGATGCCATAGTGAATTGGCGCTGATCTAGAAGCAAAAATTTGCTCAGAAAGTGGTTTCAAGAGAATTTTGTCGAAAAGCTTTAGTAAGGGGGAGAGAACAAATACAGAGAGGTCAAATCATTTGGCTCCTATGATTTGCATGCTTCGAGACCGAAGTAATTCTGTAGCAATTCCAGTCCGAGAGTTTCGTTGTAAAGATTTTCCAAGATATGTAGGAAGAAAAAAGGAACTGGTTTTGAGGTAGCAGTTGGGAACACCAACCTATCCTATTGCAAAGAAGTTTGGAAAGGAGTTGATTAGCTACTTTAAGTAAGAAGATGAAACTTATTGTTGTTGTAATAAGGTTTTAGGGGCATCAACGAATAAAGCCATATTGTTACGTATATACTGTCTAAATTGCATGTTCTGTGGTCGATTTTCTGTTTGCTGGACGAAAAACCCGAGCTTCGGGGAAAAAACCATGCTACCCTCGCGTCTGATACCAACTAACTCAGACCCGTCATCGACGTGTCTCGAACTTAAGTCTTTTCTACCCAGCATGGGGAGGACGGCGTTCATACCAACTGTGCTACACGAACAGCGTGTAACAACACGGAGAGACATTGAACACGAGCACCTCATCAGTGGACGAGATAAGAACTTATCTGATAACAAAATCTGTCTATGTCTCTGGCCGGAAGCCTTTAGGGATGGGTGTGAATTTTTTTGTGAGTGATCCTCTTTCCTTTTTGAGATCTAGCATTGAAAAATTCAGTAGGGCAGCTTTCTTAGCTCAGGGAACGATGAGCTGAAAAATTAACATACGTCCTGTGAGAAGGTTGCCTTCGAAACTTTCTAAATGCTTTCTGCTTGTTTAAAAAAAAAAAGCAAGCCAGCGAATAAACCAAATCTAAGTATCAGGGAAGGAATGTGAATGCAGGCTGACCAGGTAAAAAAGGTGAACAGAAACGCGATCTTGGTTTCAGGAAAGTGGTGATAAAACTGTCTTGCCGAGAGACAGCTTTATCACCACTAGGTCTGCGCGAGTTGCACAGTGGTATCGTCACCGTCCTCCTCACACCGGGTGGAAAAGGCCCGGGCTCGAATCCAGTCGATGAGCGAGGAACTTTAATGGGCTGCTTTTTTTTCACTCCGTGGCTGAGTTAGTCCATCTCAGGCTTAGATAGCAAAGTTTTTTCCCTCAGAAACTGGAGTTTTTCGTCCAGCAAAACAGACAAATCGACCAAAGAACACACGCAATTAACAGACATAAGACACACAGCACGGCATATCAATTTAAGTATTCGGGTGGCCTAATATAACAGTTTATCACCACTAGGGAATGTCTTGGGGCTATAAGATGGTAATATACAGTGAAAAGTGGCTTGTAGCGGAAGGTGACCGAGTCAGCCAACTTGTATATGATGAAAAGAGCAACTTGGCAACATGTGCAGAACCACTTCGCTGATTGCAAATACAGAATCACTCAGTTTACTTAGGAATTCTGTATGCCACAGAGGTCTGGACATCCACAGCTGCATTCCACCTTAAGCGTATTTACGCTGGTGAATACTGGCTGTTGAATGGGCCACATTCAACAGCCAGACAAAACGTACACGAAACACGCTCTCCTGAGGAGTCCCACCATCAATTCCCTTTTGAAAGTTAGTATTCCACCTGAGCAAGCCTCCTGTGATGTTAACGACGACGTTTCGCCATTTGTGACTGCCACCATTTTTCTTGAAGTGATTCGCCTGTTAGATTCCTAATTTTATGCTCCACGACCAGAATGTGTCTGGTTCCCATTACCGAGAAGAATAGGCAGAGAATCACTGGAAACTTTTTATCTCTGGGTATAGTGAGTCACAAGGCAGGGTCTCTTAAAAGGGCTCTTCACTGTTGGCTCTACGTGATTTAAGACTATTTGGAATCCGCATTATTTTATCTCTTTTTTATTTAATTGTAGTTTCTTAATTGTAGTTTTTTTAATTGTTCTTAATGTAATTGTAGTTTCTTTGTTTATTTTGTATTTATTCATATTATTTTATGATAGGTTATGATTATTTTTCTTTAATCATATTTTAATCATATACAAGAAAGGTTTTCAGCAGTTGTTAAGTTCAATAATCCTATGGCAACATGAAAACATTGAGTATTCGTTTCCTTCTTAGGTTAGCTTCCCACCTGTATCTTTATTTTCACCTCACGAGACTGGATTATTTAGGAGTGATCCATAAAATTCCATATACCCTCACGCAAATACGTACGTAAAGTTGGTGTTAAGAGGAATAATAGCAGAGCTATACAGTAAAAATTCGCGACCTAAAATCGAATACAAACTTTTTTTCCCCTAAGTCCCTCACTAACTCGACAAAGAAAACGCCTTCTGTTTTAAATATGTATATAGACAATTCATATTACGATATTTGAAAATATTAAAATGAAATGAATATTTTACAGCTAAGTGGCCCCTTCAACGCATATACCCTTGGACGATTACTTGATAACTAACCCGCTTAACTTTCAACTACACAGTGTGGTCGATAAGCAGTCTGACTATAAATAACAACGCTATTTTAAATACATACATTTTAATTAATGCTGGCACAAGAAAAGGCATACATATACTTTTTTTTAAAAAAAATTAAACTCTGTTCAATATTGGCTGTAATTTTGGTCCTTACAGAATTGTACTTATTTGGACACAGAGCGACATACAGCAAGGTGCAATTCCCAAGAAACGTTCAAATTCTCCAAATATTGACTGCTGAAGCTCCAGCAGATATTTATATTTATTACTAAATAAATATTTTATCCTTTAAGAACCTTCACAAAATGAATTCGCAGGATGGTAAAATCGGAGAGCGTGGTGGCCATTCAATGGAACCCCGCCGTCCGATCCATCGACCTGAGAACTTCTCGTCTAAGAATTCGCGGATTTTTGTGTAGTGAGCTGGTGCTTCATTCTGCATAAAAAGAAACACTGAATATTGACTCTGGATTGCAATAATGGAATGATTTTGTCTTTCAGCAGCCTCAGGTAGCTTTCGCCTATCATGGTTCCCTCAAAGAAAAAGGTCCGAGAACACCTGTCCAAATTCTAGCCTAGACTATCAATTCAGGAGCTTTTAAATTCTTATTGAAAAATAAATAGGGGGTTGTTCAGATAGCAATAAACACAGTTACAGCAATTACCAGTTCCTTTTTAAAATTAGCTTCATCAGCCCACAAAACAATGTCAACGATATCTGGGTTTGTAACACTCATAACCAAAAATTGTTCGGCAAATTCCGGTCTTCCATCTGGTCTTCCTCATTCAAACTTTGTAGCAACGTGGAATGATCCCCCATGTATGTAAGTGCCTTTATGATTCTATTTAAGCTTGTGTTAACCTTCGTTTTTGTTTAGATTTTTTCGACATCCTTTATACAAGTTCCAAATTGGCAGGTGTCTTTAAGATATAAGCCCTACCAGGTTTTGATAGATTGTGCACGATTCAACTTCAAACTTCTTTCTAATTTGCTCTATGATCTTTATTATTGTGAGCGGTTTATGTCCAAAGAACTTCTTGAACTTGCGTGCAACATTTTCATATTTTGCATGCCACTTAATTTCTATCCTCTCCTTCACTGTAAGGCTCATGGTACTTTTCCTATGTTCAAATTATTTTGAAACAATAAAAATATGAGTGAGTCTATGTCCGAGTAACCAGGGACGAGCAATGGTGCATAAGTACCTAGGCTCACATGCAGAGCCAAAGCCACAATTCATAAATTGGCTGCCCACATGGGCCTCCTACAAACCGAAGTCTCCAAACGTCGTCACGACAACTAAAAAAAAAAAAAAGGGAGTGTATCCACCTTAAGCTCCATAGTAAGTTCAATGCAACAAGAGAGATTGTTAAGATAGCACTGAAGAATAATGCTTATCCAGTAATAAATATCGAAATTCAGTATTTAACTCGAATAACTGGAAAACCAAGAAAATAATACAAAAATAGCACCCTTGGAAGGAAGTGTTTGAGATGTAGCCAAGTGGTCAGGAGCGGAGTGGTTCAAGACTATATGACTACTAAATACTGTCGCGTTTCTTGTGTTCTCTCTATCTTGTGAACTCCTCTGATCGTGTGGTCGCCCGGAGTAGAGACAGAAATTTTTATTTTTTATTTAATTTCGTGTCAGAAAAAACATTTTGATATTCCTGGGCAAGCGAAAAAAATTGAAAACACGTTCCCCCCCCCAAAGACTTGCTGCTTTCACGTTGCAGTGCGCTCAACCTCTTCGAACAGTCGAAAGAGTGCACATTCTCTGACCAGATGGCACTACCGTTAAAACAGCTGTTATGATGGAGATTACGTTAAACAAATAGCGGCTCTCTTTAGAGAAGTGCTCTTTTGTTTTCATGTATAATAATACGGGCAATTCATTGAAAAGGGCCACATTCCATCATGAGAGAACTAAATCTAATGGCGAAACTACCATACCGCCAGGTGGTTCGAACAAAGGAACCAATGAGGGATTCGCTATTTGTTTAAAAGCACAAATGGGGCTCAGTACTGCTAGTTTCACGTCTGTCTAAATCCATATGTAAAAACTTCAGTTTTTCATGTTTAGAAATGCAATTTTTGTTTAAAACTATTTTAACGTTTTCTTTAAAAGGCTAAAATAAAGTGCAATTTCCTTCGAGTGAAGTTACTTGGGCAATCTTTCTTCCTAAGCTTATAAGGAAACTTTATAACCCACGATTACGAGTTTATCTCACGGACTACATAGATGTATAAATAAAGGACGCTAGTGTACTAACCGTTCGCTAGATGGAGCTGCTAATCGAATTTCGAACGAAAGCACCTGTTTAGCCATGATAAGAATTTAAAAAAAGTTGCCGACTACTATTTCGGGCAGCTACTGTATGCTGAAAAATATGCAGTACTGCACAAACATTAATATTCGGTCTATAATTCGACACAAATACACAGGTGATAGGAGTTTACAACTAATCCGCTTGACAAGAATAAAATCGTTAACATCTACTGAAATGCGCGTACAACTGCATCCACAATTTGACCACTCGGCTAAGTCAGCAATACCGACATGGTTTTAGGACCCAACTAAGTATTAAAAACATCAAACACCTGAGTATTCAAATTTAAGTTTTAATACGAACTTGGTCCTAGATTAAGGGTGTTTCAAAATGATGGTCAATAATTTAAAGGCGAAACGTATAAACTAAAATAAGCAAAAAAAGTCCCAGTGAACCGTTTTCGAGATAATACACAATTTCTGTTAAGATTCGCCACTGACTATGGGAGCACTGGTTTAGCAAAAAGCAGTGAATCCTTTGTTAAGGGTAGTTTTATTATACCTAAGATAATACATTTTTAATTTTTGGTTTCAACATCAGATTTTACAGATGTTACAAAAGGTGTAAATAATGCTGTCCTTGCATCCGTACGCAGCTTTATAGTCTTCTCCGCATTGAGTTGCGAATCCTCTCGGGCATTACTGGGTCATTTCTGATTTGCTGATAGGATCCTTCAACCCGACGCTGCAATTCGTCAACTGTGTTAATGTCAGAAGTGTACACCAAGCTTTTTACATGACCCCAGATACAAAAATCCATAGAATTTAAGTCTGGTGATCTGGGAGGCCACATTACAGGCCCACCTCTACCTATCACCGTTGACAATACCTTCTAGTTAGATACAGAGTCACAACTCGAGCAAAATGTGCCGGTGCACCATCATGCATAAACCACATGTTCTGGCGTTGCTGAAGTGGAACATTATCATCATCAAGGTCTAGAAGAACATTCTGCAGGAACTGAAGGTACGGCTCTCCTGTTAGCCTGTTTGGCAGAAAGTGTGGTCCAATTAGACGATCTCCTAGTAGTCCTGACCAGACATTCAACGAGAAATGTTGTCGTGACTCGTGAATTGCATTAGGATTTTCGTCGGACCAAATGTGACAGATATGAAAATTAAAAATAACATCACGAGTAAACCCAGCTTCGCCAGTGAACAAAATGTTGTTTAAAGTGGGGGTTCAGGACACACTGTTGTTGCATCCACTGGCAAGAAGTTCACTCTGGGAGGGTAGTCTGTATTGCTGAGACCTTGTACACGCTGGATATGGTAGGGGTACAGTAATTGACATTGTAAAATTCGCCACAAACTGCTATGACTCAGTACACACTCTTGCAGAGGAACCCTCCTTGTCAAAATTTTTGGATTTTGTTCTATTCTTTCTAACACCCTTTCCTCAACATCAGGTGTTATGCTTCTGGGCCTACCTGCTCGTACTCCATGTGCGAAGCGCCCGTATTCTCTAGGGATTTTGTTGTAGATTTTAAATGCTCTCTGGAGTTTTATGTATATATCTTCACAGAAACATAGCTACACGATGGAATTCTGGATCCGGAAGTGGCAGCAGTGGGTTTTACTGTCCTCAAAAGAGACAGGGGATCTAGGGGAAGTAGTGTCGCGATTATTATCTCAAACCAATTTGCATTAACAATGCACAGAACTTTCCACAATATCGAAGGAGTCTTTTGTCACTTGAAGGTTCATAACAAAACTGTTCTCATTGCAGCTATCTACCTTCCCGCCCCGGTCGATCTTCTTATGGAGAGGCTGTCGCAAGCGCTCTGTGAGTTTGAAATGTTTTTTTTCACCAGTTGCATGAGGTTTGCTCGTTTGGAGACTTCAATGCTCAACACTCTCCACTAGGTATTGAGGAATCATCCGCTACGACTAGGCTGCTATATGACATCATGTCTGAACTGGACCTCAAGCAGTATAACAATACTTGTACTTGGAGAGGCAAGGCTATATTGGATCTCATTTTTTCATCCAAGCAGGTCCTTATTTTAGAAGCAATTTCATTTCTGCCGTCTGATCACAAGGCTTTAAGCTGTCAAATAAATATATCACAGAAGAGTAGATGCACTACTCTTATCCCAGCCAAGCTGAAATTTAGGAGAGCAGACACTGGCAATTATTAGGGCGTGAACTTGATTGGTCCCACGGATTAATGATCTTGAGCAGTCACCGATCATCTTATTAGCACAATCTCCTCTATCATTCAAGAGTTCGTATCCCTCAGTAAAATTTACATGAATACATTCCCTCATTGGATCACGACGGACATAATTGCGATTATCCGAGCCAAAGAGCCAGAAAACACTTTAGAGCGACACATGAAGCATATATGGCACTGCTCAAAGAACATAGAAGCAACATTAAAAGAATGATCAGAAATCAGTACGCTCGTACCCGAAGCTATTTTGGAACATGCTTAAGACTTCTAATAACTGCTCAACAGGAATCAGGATCATTGATTCCGATGGAAAGCCTAAAACCTGTGACAAAACTAAAGCAGATCTTTTTTTTTTTGCGACCTTTTTCTCCTCCTTTTCCGAGAAAACTGCAGCTAGCTGCTTCAACTTATCAGTTTCAAGTCATTAAGTATGATTCACTGAATAATCTCTCGGTGGACACAGCCGATATCATTCAAGCGCTTCGGAAACTTACAAAAGATTTCTCAGCTGGACCAGATAAGATTCCACTTATCTTGTGGAAGAAATGCTTTCCACAACTTATATAATATTGCATATATTCAATCTTTCTGTTAAGACTGGTATTTACCCCGCTCACTTTAAAACAGTTAATGTTATTCCTATCCCAAAGAGAAGCGCAATCCACTCACTAGAGAATTACCGTCCCATCTGCCTTCTGAACTCGCTGGCAAAAATTCTGGACACTGTCATTCACAACCGATTAATGGAATATTTTCAGCATTTCATCTGCGACTGCCAACATGGCTTCACCAGGGACCGATCAACTACCACCAATCTTCTCACTATCTGGCAGCAGGTTATAGACACCGTCGATCGCGGAGGACAGGTTGATGTGATCTACACAGACTAAGGCTTTTGACAGTGTCCCGCACAATCAACTTGCTCAAAAACTAAGCCACTATGGAATAGTGGCTTAGGGATCATCTCTTGGGCCTCTTTTATTCACCATCTTTATCAACGATCTACCTCAATTTGTTGAGAGAGGTAGTATTAAGATCCTAATGTTTGCCGATGATGTGAAACTATTTTCACGTATCAGCAGTCAAGATGATGCAGTTAACCTTCAGGCTGCTCTCAGCTCTTTCACTGATTGGATTGCTTTGAATGGTCTGGAGGTTAATCCTAGGAAATGCAGCTCTATTTTCTTTGCAGCTTCGAGGAAAACTAATGCTTTAGTTAATCAATATTACATCAAGGAGATGCTGATTTCCAGAGTTGATGAAGTTAAAGATCTGGGAGTTACTTTTACCGCTGGATGTGGGTTTGATAAACACGTTAGAAATATATTAAACCAAGCGAAAAACAAATTGGCTTCATTAAACGGCAGACGTACAAATTTCAAGATCCTCAGTTCTCTGTGTTCCTATTCAAAACAACTGTACTCCCTATACTGGAGTTTGCTTCTCCTATATGGAACCCACACCATGCATACTTAATACAGCAAATAGAATCGCTCCAGATGAAATTTATCCACTATTTTTTCCAGACGTAACCCCATGTTTTACAAAGCATTTGAAACAAAACTGGAGTTATTTAAAAGCCAACTACTTCGGAATAATTTTTCTCATTTTCCATGTTGCGATAATTTATCTAAAAATATGCCTAGTTGTAATTTTTCTCTTTAAAATTTTGTTCAAAACGTTAGTTTGTTGCAGGAAAATTTTTAGGTTAGATTTTCTGATTTTAAAGATAATTCAAAGGTGTTTGAACTTTTTCAAAATCCGTTTGACGTACCCGTCAACGATGTTGATGAGAATTTACAATTATAATTGGTAATTCTTCAATCTAATGATGCACTGACGACTATATTTAAAAATGAAAAAATTCAATTTTATTCAACATTATCTGAGGCAGATTATCCAAAAATAAAAAAAATTTGCAAGAAAGGTTACATCAATTTTCAGAAGTACATGTATATGTGAGAAGGCCTTTTCAAAATTAAATATGGCACATCTAACTGACCCGCATTTACATGACTTTTTAAGAACTGGGACTAATACTTTAAAACCCGATATTACAAAACTTAATCGCACTGTACAACCTCATTCATTGCATTAACTATAATTTTGTTGTATGACTGACTGTATTTTTGTGATTAGTACAATAAATAAGTAACAATTAAAATTTGATGTAAACAAACTGGTATATTTATATGTATATTGCATATCCATCGATTATTTTTGTAGATGGGTAGATGTAAATGATTACATCTACTCGTATTTATTTTATCTGTAAATTGCGTGTGTTCTCTGATCGATTTGCCTGTTTTGCTGGGCGACAAAACCTTGCTATCTACGCCTGAGACCGACTAACTGAGCCACGGAGTGAAAATCTGCAGATATAAAGTATTTAGGGTCTAACGGCACCAGGGGTTTCCCCCATTTCCGCGTTGTATGCATTGTTTGTGAAACAGTACTCTGTGGAGGCCAGAGATTTAAAAAGTATATGGTATTGTTCTGTAGTGTAATGTCGTGGTTCGTTGTATCTTCTGACCATTTAGCGGTATGTGGGACCCACCGTTTCCCACATCACGTGGAGGCAGGTCAGGTACCCAGTAGATTATATTTCGCACTCTGTCAGGCCCTGCCACCTAGTTTCTGAATATTTCAGTGGCAAGGGCCTATTGCGAAAAAAAAAATAGGAATAAGCGCTCGAGTTTGATTAGATCGAAATGGTTTTATAAGAATGAGGTTTGAATTTTAACGCTAGTAATTTGGCTGTATTAATTTAGAGCGCATACGCTGTCGTTTTAGTTAGAGTGGGAGGGAAGGAGACAGACAGAAATATGGGGACTATAGGGAAGGCGACCCCAGACAGATCAGTGGGGCCATTCCCTGCCAGGGGCACGCACCACTAGAGGACGGCCGGGAGGGGAGAAGACAGAGGCCCGTTCCGCCCCGGATTAGGAATAAAGGTACCGAGCACGTGATCGGTACGGATCGCCAGAATGGCGCTGGCAGAAAAGCTGCAGATGTCATAGTCAAATCAAGTAGGTCAAGTCCGGTTGCTGTTCCTAGGACTGTGCGGTCCCATTCTAGAGTTGTCAGGTTGATTTTTGGTCATACATGGGAACGTTGTCCCGTCCATTGAGTCCATTCTTGTGGCATTTCTGAGTCGTCTAGGCCGTTGTGCTACCCCTACACTGGGCAGTGTAACGTTCGAAGTCCGAGTAGTCCAGTGTTGAGTCCTATTTGGTCAATCAACAGCGGGGGTAAACCAGGCGGTCGTTTTCGGAAGTTACGAGTTTGCCACTATGAGGGCTTTTCTTCGGACAAATAGTGCTTGCGTAAGCTTCGTAAAGGCTTTATATTCATCTGCTTGTTTGTTTGTTTGTTTGTTTTATGGCGCATTAGCATCTAAGGCCATAATGCGCCAAGTCAAATATTCATCTGCAGTGTCCAGTAGGTGCGATTCCATGTTTCGTGGCAGGTATGTTATTTTTGTAATGAGAATGCATCTGATGTCTTCGTAGAGTTCGCAGTCAAACATCAAATGATGCCAACTCTCCACAGATACATAGAGTCCTGGGTGATCCCAAAGTAGGTGAGTTTGGCGTTAAATGCACCATGGCCCTTGAGGAGGAACGTAGCGTGGAGTCCTGGGTGGAACCAGGTTGGGGAGTTGAGGTAAAATCTGTCAGCTGTCGGGATAAACTGTTTAGTGATCTCCCCCCTTCGTCGAGGCCGTCCATCTGGTCTGCCATGCCTGCCGCTAGTATAAAATTTGTTTCTTTAATGTTATGCAGAAAATGTAGTTTTCAGTAATTAGGAATTTTCTCCGGCCCACCAAATATTCCAAAAATTCATATGTGGCCAACTTCTCTAAACGTTTGGGAACCCCTGATCCAGAAAAATCCACTGTTGTAGCCTGGAGGCCAAAAGAATAATGTGATTGCCTAGTTCTTAGGCAGTTCGGGATCCCTTATGAGGTCATTATGCTCACTTTCTGTGATCTTATGTGGTTCAGAAGGATAAAGATTTGGACAAAATGGTGGATCCTTGAAGTAGACGGCTGCTGTACTTCGTGTATATCAAGTTGATCTTCATCAGTGTACAGAAAAACGGTCAGATGGTTCAGGAATAGGTAGTACTTCACCGTGAGGCACAGGCGAATTGCAGATGGTATATTTGGGTACGCCACTGTCCACTTTTTCTTCATCGTCATCCCTTTTCTAATAGAAGGAACCATACAGAAGTAACAGTCTGACGTCATTTGTTGGCTCCCTCCATACCATGGGCATTGCGAAAGGCATAAAAAGTCTCTTTTGATTCAGCCACGCGTTGAGTTTTGGTGATCAGGTAGGGCAGCATATGTGGGGAGCCCAGTTCTTGTCACGATCTCTTACTTTACACCCAAAGTACAAGAAGTAGGCTTTTTTATAGCTCGAGTTAAGGGACGCTTTCTTGAAACTAACGTGACAGGTATGTTACGTAACAGAAGTCGTCCAGACTATTAATTCTCACGATTACGGGGCATTACAATCACACAATTAAGGAGCATATAAAACTTATATGACACAAATACTGCGCAAAAATTATGAATCTCACAGAGAACAGCCGTTAACTGAAAACAACTCACCCAGTACTTAACCGTATTCGAGGATTACTGCAACAGAATTGAAGACAAAAAAAAAAAAAAAAAAAACTCTGTACTCGACCTTCATGAGATGCTACATATTTGCACTGCTTTAGACAAATTCGTAATAACAAATACGATATGTATTTAATACAGGCCATAATAAATTTTCAGTATCTCAAACACTCAACTGCAGTTTTGTTTTTCTTCCAATTATGGTAATTTTAACAGTCATTTTTTGAGTCATATGGTAGTTAAATTCATGAACAGTAAATGAAATCACAGCATTCACATTACGATAGATGAGTCAATATTTGTAATATTTAATTAATTATTAATTACTATAAGAAATGAAAATATCTTCTGTCATTTCCAGGAAGGATTCCAAACTAAAGATCCATGACATATGTACGAGTAGTTCACATTAATTGATAATTTAATTCAGACAATTCGTTCTACAGCCACGTGGTAGCAAGTATCATAGTTCTGACTTGAAGACGCGCGAAATTCCAGTTCGTGCAGCGCCTGAAAATGCGATGCAGTATTTTCAACAGATCTGAACCTGATCCCATTTCAAACAGACTAATTTCGTGCGAACCCTTTTTAGAAAATTCGTATATGTCTTAGTTTCCTCTATGCAGCTGTTTGTTTGCCTTTCAATATTTTGAATTTCCCACGTGCATTTTGCTACAAGTATGCGTAAAGGAGAACATCACAAAGAATCTAGTATCACGTCCAGAGTTGCCTCCTCATTTAGCTGCCAGTCTCGGAGGGTTGTTTGATTTTCTACCTATGAAACATCCCTACTAGAAACGTGAGGACGCTTCGTGCTGTGCGAAAGAATCCAGTATTATTAAATAATGCACGCCTCAGTGAAGGTAAACAAAAATGAAAGTGGAAACCTTTTAGTAAGATGAGAATCAGGGCTTGTGCGACTTGTAAAAAAAAGTGGATGAATGGTGGATGTTTTGGAGGTAAATAAACATCTAACGAAGTAAACACCGTCTATGATAACCAACACCGGGTTGGATTATCAGAAGTATTTTTGTTTCCTTGTTTCCCATCCCTTGCGAATATGAATATGACTACGCATATCGAAATCATTTTCAATACTGTTAGGGTTATTTTTGAATTCTAACAAAGAATCTGTAACGAATGCTGACATTTTACACATTTAAAAATACTAAGGTTCAGCTATGTAGTTTAAAGTACAAAATTATTCATTCATAAAACGCTTCGTTTAAGCCATTTCACTAATTTCAATATGGGGAAATTAGCGAATAAATATTATAAAGTGAAACGCAAGCGGCTTTTCACTTCATAATATTTATTATAATAACAACCAAATATGGAAAACACAATTAAATAATTACAGCAAGAATGATGCTGGAAGTGCTGAACATTCTGCTGAATGCAAGCATTCGCTCGTTTCACCATATTCTGTGCCACTCGCGTAGAGTTGTTTGATTTATTCTTGCAATAGATAGCTTCTGAGATGTTAGTTTTCAGCTGCTGGTGTGAGGGTTACTGACGTAAACAAGTCCTTTGAGATGGGCTCATAGAAAAAAATCCAATGGAGATAGATCGGGAGACGTAGGGTGCTATTAGCCCTGTGAAATCAACCATCCTCCAAAAATTTCTCACAAATAATTCCATGGTCGTTCGCAAATGGCAAGTGGCTCAGTCTTGCTGAAACCAGGAACAGTATTAGTATTAATAGTGGCAAATGATTTAAGGTTTATACAGCAATCTCCCCTCCGCCAAAATAAAAAAATCCCATTTCACATATCCATCACCCAATAGTTTCTCTAGTTCTTCCTTGAATTTTTCGAACTATCCACTTCCACAATAAAGGAAGCAAACTTTTTTCCGGCAATAAACCACCCGTTCGCTGAAGACAAACTTCCGCACATTATTCTGCAACCGTTCTTCTTCTTAAATTTATGCGCCTCGTCATGTGCATTGCCTGAGCAAGATTAAGAATCCCATCAGCACTGAGGTTTGCTCAAGCTATTCAAAGCCTTAAACGCCTCAGTCAGATCACCTCGAAGCTGCCTAGTCTTCAGACGCTACGATTTACAGAATTAAAGCCTTTCCTCATAATAGCATCCCTTTTCCCCCACCCCGTTCCAGCAACTCTACATCCTTCCCAAAATGTCCGAACCTGTATGCAGTACTCAAGATGGGGCCTGACCATTACTTATTCAACGAGAATCACCTCCTTATCCCTGCTAGCAAATTCCTGAGTATCACTGACAAAACTCCATGAGCAGTCCTGGAATCCTATCTGTACTACACAGAGAACTTCATATTAAATTGCACAATTACACCCAGGCACTTTTCATTTTTCCAGTAATAGTATTCATCATATAATGCATGGAATCCACAGGCTTTTGCTGCACTAGCAAAATAATAATAATAATAATAATAAACCAAGTAAATAAGAAAACAAATTATATGCTTCCCTCCTCACACAGGTAAGTATCAGTTTATTTGAACTATCAGCCTCAACTACCTACGAGGGCAACTTGTTCCAGCTATCAACGACTCGCTGGCTAAAAGAAAACCTCCTACAATCTTATCTAAACCTCAAGCCCTGCAATTTGAATTTATGACCTCTAGTTCTGGAAGCCTTTAGAACTGTGAGGATTTCACCCTCATTCATTTTACTAATCCCTCTGAGAGCCTTATAAACCTCAATCATGTCACCTCTGCGGTGCCTGGTTGCCAAGCTCTGTAGCCCACATAATCGGAGTCTTTTCTCATACGGTCGTCGTCCTGCCAATCTCACAATTCGAGATGCAAGTCTTTGTACCTTTTCAAGAAGCTCGATATCTTTTTTTCAGATGGAGTCTTCATACTTGAACAGAGTACTCCAAATGTGGTCTTACAATTTTCTTATATAGTGAGATTATGACCTCCCTAACTCTACAGGATATCTTTCGATAAATCATCAATAGGACACCATGAGCTTTCCCGGCTGCCTGTTTACACTGTCAGAAAACTTCATATCTGTCCGTTTTGTAACTCCCAGATCCATTTCCTCCTCCACTGTTTTTAATTCAACCCCACCAAGTGTATAATTTATTTGTGGCTCGCTATTAAAACATAGCTTCTCTGACCATCCTTGAAGTCTGTTCAAGTCATCCTGAAGAAGGGCTGCTTGGCGCTGATCATTAACTGCACATTCTTTACGTCATCTGCAAATTTTGACATCAAGCCTTCTGTATCCCTTCGTTGATCTCATTTATGAAAATGAGAAACAACAGTGGTACAAGAACTCGTCCTTGAGGGAGCCCACTCCTGATATTACACCAATCTGAAGAATATCTATTAATCACAACCCTCTGTCTTCTGCTCTGCAGCCACCCAGCAATTCATCTTAGAATCTTAGCAGTAATTCCAACCTGTTCCAGCTTATGCAGTAACCTCTCATGAGGGACCCGATTCAAATGCTTTGCTAAAATTCATATAAACTATTTGGAAATTATTCCCTAAATCCAACTCATGAGTGACTTGTAAAAATAGCCTACTAAGTTGGTTAAGCATGATTTCCCCTTAACAAAGCATGTGATGTTTTTTTTTTTGTTGTTTTTCTGATGCTGTATAAAGCTTGCTTTCTTGCATCAAATGCCTCTACTAATCTATCTAAATGTCCCTGGATCGCATTCTTAATCACTGCCTCTAAGATTATTTCAAACTTCACTCCAAGAACCCTTGAGTCCAAAGATGCCCTTATGAGGCATATCCCCTTAATTCATTTTATACACCATCAGGCATCTCTCATATTGTGGAGTTATACTTCATAACTGATTTGCCATCATTGCATCACTAGAGTACCTACCCACCCACCGAAGAAGGGCCAAATAGCCCTGAAACGGCACCGGGGGGTGCCTGACGATGTCCGAAGTTTCCAAGGATAGGTGTTATGTGTTATTTGTTATTTGGTTTTTAGGAGCATAAGCACCTAAGGCCATATTGCTCCGGGATATACGGTGGTCATTCCATGACCTTTCCGCATTCTCCATATTTGGTGGTGACGGGCTCGAACCCCGGTCTAATCAAGAAGCGTGTGCTACGCACTGCTGCTCCTTCCCACCTGGCTACGGAGGCGCCTCCCAAGGATAGGTAACAACAGCCTTCTCCATTGGGGAAGCGTTGCCTATTCGAGGAGTTTGAGTTTTTGAGTGGTGTGAGTTGAAGGAGTTACTGTCCCTTTCATTCTTCTATACCGTTTCTTTTCCTCTTCCATTCCTATTACTTTCCCTCTACCTTTTTGCTTTTCTAAGTCTAATAGGGACAAGTGGATAGTAGAGTTATTATCCCACACATATACAAAATAGCCCTGAAACGGTGCCGTCTGGGTGGTGGTATCCGCCTGAGAATAAGTTACAATAGTCTTCTCCTCTGATGAAGCATTACTTATTCGAAGTAGTGCAATATCATGGCAACTCGTTGTGAAGGTATTCACAATATGAGATATAACTTAAACGATGCCGCCTTTGCAAAAATTTGCTAATTCAGAGTTTAGCTATGTGCTAATATGATGCATTTGCACTAACTTGTACGTAGTGTAATTCTCTCACAATCTGAGGCATAAGCTCTCAGACTCTGACCAGAGCAGCAAAGCAAAAGGCTCAAGCTAATGGGAGTGCTGTGGTTCAGGGGAGAACTGAGGGGGGCAGTTGCCCTCTGAATCACAGTCTACTAAAATGCACTGTTTGCTTGATGTTTGCGGAGCAGTCGGGTACGGGACATGATACTGCCAAGGGGGGATGTCTTTGTGTGTGCACGATGTAAGGAGTGCAAGGAAATCAGGCGACAACTCAGCGTTGTTATGGGCCTTTATGAGAGCTTGAAGGACAGGGTGGATGCCCTCGAAGGAAATAAATTGAGGGGCCCATCAAGCTCTCAGCTGCCCACATCAACGCCAGAGCTTGCACTTGGTCATCAGGCAACACAGAAGCAGCCCCCTAGGCAGAATGCGCTGGTCCCACAGGAACTAGTAAAGTTGTTGGTGACTCTATTGTCAGGGAAACGGGGAACATACTTTGTAAAAAGGATAGGTGGAATAGGACCAGGGTATGTCTGCCAGGGGCAAAGGCTGATGACGTTGTAGAGCGGATATCATCTTTTAAGGGCACAAAAGGTGATATAGTTGTACACGTTGGCACTAATGATATTAAGAGTAGGAGACCGGCGGAATTACTTAGCAAGTACAGGTCACTGTTGAAAAAAAGCCGTGAATTAGGGTTGAACTTGAAAGTGTCTGCAATTCTGCCCAGACACGATAGGAGGGAGTATATGATGAGAGCCTTGTCGATCAATTCGGCCCTGGAGGGATTGTGCAAGGCTCAAGGGGTAGAATTTTTTTCAGCCTGGACTGTACTTGTTAACAGGAGAGATTGCTTCTACAGGGATGGGATACACTTAAATAGAAAGGATGCAAGAATTTTTTGCTGATGCTGTCGAGGCAGTGTTAGGTGGGTCGGAAAACTGCTAGTTGGGGGGGATACAAGGACTAATAGATTAACAGTAGCCAGTGGCAGAGGTGGAAGTGATTCTTGCACTGCTTCTATTGAAATGAGCAGAAGTCTGAAAAACAAGATGCAGGATATTTCAGAGACTGCTGGGCTGGTAGTCATTGCGGCACAAGTAAACACATGGGTTGTGTTAGGGTAGCTAAGAATAGAAACAGGTGCATGTATACCTGCGTGTACACCAATGCTAGGAGTTTGGTAAATAAATTTGATGAATTTGAGGTATTGCTCAAAACATCAAAGGCAGATATTGTTGGGATATCAGAGACGTGGTGTCACACAGATATAAGTAATGCGGAACTGGAATTTGGGGAATACAATGTGTATAGAAAGGATAGACAGGACAGGAGGGGAGGAGGGGTTATGCTATTAATAAAGAAACACAAAGTCCAAGGAAGTGAAGCCAGTCGACATCGATGGACAGGGCAGTGTCGAGTCAGTTTGGTGTGACATAAGCATAGGGAAATCAAAATTGAGAGTAGGAGTGTGCTATAGGCCTAATGACTCTGATGAGTATAATAAGATATTGTACAGGGAAATAGAGTGGGCCAGTAAATCAGAGTCTTATAATGGGGGACTTTAATTTCCCAGATATTGACTGGAATTTGTGGGTTGGTCACTCGCACACTAGCAAGGCTTTTGTGGATTTATTGGATGATTGTTTTCTACATCAGCATGTTCGTGAGGCAACAAGAGGGAGCAATACTCTTGATCTGATTATCAGTAGTGATTCTTCATGCATTAAGAACCTGCAGATAAATGAACCACTAGGTGGCAGTGATCACAGTGTGTTGAAGTGGGATTTACTCAAGGAGGTAACTACCATCAGAGGTAAAGGGAAGGGTTTTTGTTTTCGTAAAGGCGACTATGATGGTCTGAGACAGTATTTAAATTCTATACAGTGGGACCAACTGATGATGTTACCAACAGCAAACTCAAAATGGGAAGCATTCAAGGAACTAATCTTGGAGGCTACCAGGCTTTACATACCAACTAAGAAATATTGTTCAAGGTTTAGGCCTAAATGGTTGTCAGATGAACTAATGAGACATGTGGCAGAGAAGAAAAATGCATGGGATACATACAAATTAATGGGTGACATGGAAGCCTATGATAGATATAAGTTGGTCTGTAACCAAGTCACAAAGGAGATTAGGCAGGCAAAGGCAGACTATGAAAAATCCTTGGCAAAGGATGCAAAGAAAAACAGAAAAGAGTTCTTTACATACTTGAACTCGAAAAGGAAAGGGATGAATCAGATTGGTCCACTGGATATTGATGGTTCAACAGTTGAGGATCCTGCTCAGGTGGCTAACAATCTAAACGAGTATTTTGCATCTACATTCACGCATGAGGAGTTATTCAGGAAGGAGAATGATGTAGGTAAAGTAAACATTGGCAGTGAGCTGGATGATTTTGTAATAACTGAGAGCAAAGTGGAGGAGAGATTGTTGAGGATAAACATAAAAAAGGCACCTGGGGTGGATGGGATCTATCCAGTTATATTAAAGGTGGCAGCAAAGGAAGTATGCAAACCCCTAGCCATAATTATGAGAGCTTCTTTGGACTCAGGGGAGGTACCCATAGACTGGAGATGTGCAAATGTAACCCCAATTCACAAAGGAGGATCAAAGGCTGACACAAGTAATTATAGACCTGTTAGTTTAACTTCTGTTCCAGGTAAATTAATGGAGGCACTGGTTAAAGAAGCACTGCAGGATCATCTAGACAAGAATTCAGTTATAGCTCAGACGCAGCATGGTTTTGTTAAGGGCAGGTCTTGCCTGACCAATTTGATTGGATACTATGATGTAGTCACAAAAGAACTGGATGCAGGGAATAACTTTGATATTATATATTTGGATCTTAGAAAGGCTTTTGATACTGTTGCACATGGAAGACTGCTGCACAAATTGGAGCAGTGTGGCATTGGAGGCAAATTGCTGCTATGGATAAGGGGATGGTTGAGTGGCAGAAGACAGAGAGTGGTAATCAATGGACACTGCTAAACGTGGACTAATGTTATTAGTGGAGTTCCTCAAGGTTCAGTGTTGGGTCCGTTGTTGTTTTCGGTGTTTATGAATGATATTGATGATGGGATATCAAGTTTAATGTCCAAGTTTGCAGATGATACAAAGGTTGGCAGGGTCGTTAAGGACAATACTGACGCTATGCTGCTGCAACAGGATCTGGAAAGGTTGAACAGATGGGCTGAGAGGTGGCAAATGAGGTTTAACATCGACAAATGTAAAGTGCTGCATATGGGAAACAGTAACCCCAGAGCAACGTATCAACTCTGCGGTACTACACTGACAGTGGTGGAGAATGAAAAGGACCTGGGGGTTATTGTGCAGGCAGATATGAAGTTCTCTGAGCAGTGCAGACGAGCTGCAAGAGTAGCTCATGGTGTCTTGTCAATGATATACAGGAATTTTTCTAGCAGGGATAAGGAGGTGATTATTCCCTTGTATAAGGCAATGGTAAGGCCACATCTTGAGTACTGTATACAGGTCTGGAGGCCTCATTTCAAGAAGGATGTAGAGCTGCTGTAACGGGTACAGAGAAGGGCAACAAGATTGTCGTAAGGGTTGCTCTTACGAAGAAAGGCTTAAGTTTTGCAAATTACAGAGTTTGGAGACTAGGCACCGGCGAGGTGATCTGATAGAGGTGTATAAGGCTTTGAATGGTTTGAGCATGCTCAATGCCAATGGGCTTCTTCATCTTTCTCAGAATAATCACCTCAGAGGGCATAAATTCAAATTGAGGAAGGACGGATGTCGGATAGATGTGCGGAAATTTGCCTTTGGCCAGCGGGTGGTTGGTTGGTGGAACCGACTTCCATCACTTGTTTTTGAAGTTGATAGCCTAAACAAATTTAAAGCTCAACTGGACAGGTATTTCGAACGAACGGAGGGGTGAAATGGGAGTGGGTTTTTTTTTTTTTTTGGCTGATGCTGAATAAGCTTGCTTTCTTGCATCATATGCCTCTGCTAATGCTAATGCTAAGCTCTTGATGCATCTTAGTATTAATCGTTTAGATATTTATTTGCTTTTGCATACCTCGTACAAAAATTTGCTAATTCAGAGTTTAGCTATGTGCTAATATGATGCATTTGCACTAACTTGTACGTAGTGTAATTCTCTCACAATCTGAGGCATAAGCTCTTGATGCATCTTAGTATTAATCGTTTAGATATTTATTTGCTTTTGCATACCTCGTACAACATTGATTAATTCCGCCTCTAATAGCTTTTTTTTTTAAACATGAAGTACATATCGGTATCAGTCAGTAACTGTAATTCAATATTTGTCATTGCATTTCAGGATAAACTAGGAGTTGTATAATACCAGGCATGATCCAATTTATAGGCACCTAAACAAACATCTCTAAAATGTTCAAATATATCAGCTAATAACAACACATCAGTTTTTAAATATCAATCAGAATATTCACACGTGTTTTTATGTTAAATTCCTTCCAAATTTTTTGCGCGTGAATGCAATCTTTTTCAGATGTATCACTTTCGTTTAATATGCTATAAAATTTTTCTTTTTCTGATAATTTAGTTTCTTCTTTTTTTTCTAACGAGTTCATATAATCACAGGGTGTACACCTTTTCTTATCACTAAATCTAGCTTATCCTCTGAAAAGTATTTCTTTGTTTTTGAACTGATCTTTTTTAAGATTACTAGAAAGCTTATCTATACTAGTTTCCAAAAATCTGAATGAAGCTATAAATCTCAAATAATATTTTGATAATCGTTGCTTAGAATTTTCTTCATCATGTACAAATTATTCATCTGAGTTTAATTTCCCTATCAAAACTGATATTTTTCTCCATTCTTTGCAATAATTTTAATATCACTGTTCAATTCTAATTCCTTAATAAATAAGTGTAAATCATAACCATTTAAATTATGAATGATTACTGGACTAACAACTGGATTTTTAATTCTTCAAACTATGAGCTGCCTCTAAATTTTCCAATTAAATGATCATGAACTCAACTTCCTGTAATAACTTTCTCTGTTCTTTGTTTTTGAATTCACTTGGAATTTCATATCCCCAAATAGGACATAATTTCATTATCATAGTTCAATTGTTCTTCATCTAAAAAAGGTAACGTATCTTCTTTTATATTATAGGTTCTAAATATTATTTTTACATCTTCAACAATCAATTCTATGATTGTGGATTAAATACTTTTGATGCGCCTACAGCTCTATATAATCTAGGTTCTTTATATTCATATTCGTTATCATTAACGTATTTTATATAATAGCAGAAACTCAGGTTTATGTGTTTGATAATTCACTGTATAATAATCTTTGGGATTTGATCTAGCAGTATAGCAGTATGCATTTTTTTCAGGATTACTTTCAAAATCTGCATAAATAACAAATGTAATTTTTAATGAGAAATTAAATTTTTGAAAAACCTTGAATTAGTTTGAGGCATCTTAACTTTAACAGGTTTGTATTCTTCACAGTCTATTACATGACGTTTTAATTTTTTTTTCTGAATAAAAATATGTTAAAACATATTTTTATTCGTGGTTATTCACCTGTGAATCTTTACATATTTTATCCAACAATAATGTTCTCTAACAGTATTTTCAGTTTCAACGTGTTTCTTGATATAGCATATCTAATTTATTTTCTGTTGTCAGTAAAGGTTAAATTTAACTTTTTTTGATAATGATAAACATTCATAGAAATATTGTTTTTCTTTTTAAACTTGGGAATATCATCTAGTGAAACAGGAAAATGAATATTTTTAAAGTTTAATGCATTTTAGTATTTTTTATAATATTAAATTCTTTCAGGATGAGTTTTCACTTGAAGTAAATCAGCTAATACACTCCATTTGAACCATTGATTATGTTGATTTTCGCATTAACAATAGCTTTTTCACTTTTATGAGTTTGAGGTTAATCAATATAAGATCTTCCTCCTAAAGGATTATACGGTATATATTAATATTAAGATATAAATATTCAACATCTCAAATAACCCAACCTGAATAATGAAATGTTATTTGATTAATTTTCCTTTGCGTTTTACTCAGAGTAAATTTTAATTCATTCTACGATTTTTACTTTGAAATTAATATGCATCATATTCATTCTGTTTACAAATTTCAACTGTTAAATTTATATCAACTTTAAAACTCATTTGCTGTGAAATTGCTTTTTATTTCTTCAATAAAAACTTTTTTTTTTATTTTCTAAGAATATTCATAGGATATAATTTACCTTTTGAATTTATAATAAGTTTTTAATCCGCCCTAATAAGCTGATTCTATTTCTTGAATTTCATTAAAATGATTAAATGAAACTTTATGCTTAAAACGTTTGTGTTACATGTTATTTTATATCACATTTTTCTTTTTTTTCAGTTTCATTGATTATATACTGAATCAAATCTCCAATTCACATTCTTGTATGGGCACAAAATTAATTTTCTTCACAATATTTTATCAATTAACTAAGACTTTTATTTTCAAGAATATATTGAACGCTATTGTTTCACTTGACTTAATACACAGTACATTTTCTCTCATTTATTAGAAATATTTTTTAATAAAAATCACTGAAAAATTAATTACTTAACATCTGATTTTTCAACTTTATGGGCAAAACGAGTAAAAAATTCAGCGATTTCTTATATTTTTAAAAATAATTCATTTTTTCTCACATTTTTTTCTAGAAGATTCATTCTGTGTTATTCTGATTTTCTTTGGTTATATATACTTAATTTACGAACTTTCATTCTGCATTCACAAACTATAACATAATTATTTAAAATTAAATTAAAATATAATTAATCATAAAAATTTTCTTGTTAATGAGAATTTTTTTTACATTATTTACATACTGTTCGATAAATATCACACCTTGGATATTTTGAAAATTCTGAAATAAGCTTTCCTTTTTCACATTTTTTGCGTACTTTTTTCCGTTAAATTCCATATGACTTCTTGCATGTAAATCTTTATTTCTATGTTACTTCAAATATTTTTTGTATTTCGCATTCACATAAAACAACTTTTTTTGAGTGGTTTTAGATTTATAATATTCTGTTCCATTCAAAAAATCACAAGAGACAGATCATCTTAATGTACATTATCCAGTTTAAAAAAATTTAAATAAAAACAGAAAAAGGAGATAAAGTAATTGTTCACATAAATTAATTTAATGTCTTTTTACCAGATGGATTCGACTCAAAATAACACAAAAATATTGACGATTACAATAAAATAAAAATGAAACTAATTTATGGAAGAAGTATAAAAATTATGTAAAAAAGTGGGGAAAAAATTTCATATAATGATTTCGAACCAGAAAATATGAAAAAGTAAATTATTAATAAGGAAAACCTTTTAGTCATTTTTGCTTAAACTTACATGGTTTTCTTAGAATAATGTAAATAATTTGAATTTTTTGATTTTTGCAGTTTATTTTTAGGAAAATCTGGGATGTTTTTAGAGTTTGTTTTTGCGTGTTTGTAAAAGTGAGTATCCTAGAATCCCCACTTTCTATACTACTCAATAAATTTAATGGTAACAGTACAATTCTAAACTTACCTCAATGTTAATTCTTAATGCACACTGGTTGCGTTACGAAAATACCGAATCTGATCATTAGGCCTATAAGGGGTAAAAAAAAAAACTCAATTAAATTACAGCGAGTTATTACTAAAAGATTAATATTCTGAGGGAGGGATATACAAAGGGTACTAGGAAAGTTTTGCAATATGACGCAACAATGAATCACAGGAAGCTGCTTGTTGCTGCATGTTGAGACATGTTCATACGTGCATAGTAGCCGCCGCGCCAAGTCGATGGGCTCAGTTATTCATTAGTAGTGAGAGTGTAAAGTGCTTGCGATGGCATCGTGGTCACGAAATGAGATAAGGACAGTTTTGCGGTATAATTTCGTGCGTGGTTTAACCATAGACCAGTGCTTAGAAGAAATGACTCTTGCACTAGATGATGACTGTCCACATCGTACAACGATATTCAGGTGGTATAGAGAATTCCAAAGGGGAAATTTCACTCTGGAGGATTCTGAGAGGCCGGGAAGGCCACGAACGTCAGTTACGGAGGAAAACGTTACTGCTGTGAGGAAAATGCTTGACGAAAACAGGCGAGTGACCTACCAACGGATAGAGGATACTTTGGGCCTAAATGCACCAGCAATTCGTTCGATTCTGCAAGATCATTTGCACGTGAAGAAACTTTGTTCTCTCTGGGTGCCGCATCAACTGACTGAAGAGCAGATGACACGACGTGTGACTTGGTGCCGGGAGATGTTAAAAAAGTTTGATAAGGGACAATCTCGGTATGTGAACAACATCGTGACAGGTGACGAGACTTGGCTGTACTATTACGATCTGCCGACCAAGGCTCAAAACAAAGTTTGGGTCTTTGATGATGACGACACACCCGTAATTGTCAGAAAATCCCGATCTGTAAAGAAGAAAATGATAGCTGTATTTTTCAAATCGAGTGGAATTGTGGAACGTGTCGTTTTGGACACGCAGAAGACAGTCACAGCTAAGTGGTATACTGAACAATGCCTGCCTAAAGTCATTGGATCTATAAAGAACCTGCGGCCAAAGTCAAGAATGGACACCTGGTACCTCCATCACGATAATGCTGCAGCTCACCGCGCCAAAGCCTGCACCGAATATTTGACCACGACAGGACTGAAACTTCTCGAGCACCCTCCCTACAGTCCAGACCTTGCTCCCTGCGACTTTGCACTGTTCCCGCATGTGAAAAAGAAGCTAAAAGGGAGGCGGTTTTCCAGTGATGAGGACCTTCTACGGGCTTGGGACAACGAGTGTGCTTTACTCCCTAGTGAAACTTGGCAGAACTGGTTTAAAGATTGGTTTCGGAGGATGGAGAGGTGTATTGAATGTAGAGGAAATTACTTTGAAAAAATTAAATAAACAAAGCTGTATTGCAAAACTTTCCTAGTACCCTTTGTACAACAAGACAAATACAATAGAAAAAGATATCCGAGAAAAGAAGTAAAAGAAAGAAAAAAATGAAAAGGGGGAGGTGACAGGAGGAGCAATGAAAAATATTGGAAGTCAGTTCGCCTCTCTATATGGACTTGAACTCTTAAGAATATATTTCGAAAAGGCAAGACAAAAGTTAAATAAACGACTCTGTTTTTTTTTAACGCTACGTGAAACTTTTCGTAACTTTTATATGATAGGTCGATAACTTCGCAATCCCACTGCATGATGTAGTTCCTCAATATTTTAACTGATCATAAGTGAGAACAGTTGTCAACCAAACTATCAAGTACTGACAGCTATCGCAAATTAAACTTCCAATTGCAACCTGAACCTTTTTTTGTTTATCACATTTTAGATAACCTAGCCTGACTTAACATTAAGTTTCCTAAATGCTTAATGCATATAGGTGAGGAGGACAGAGAAACTAAAATACTGGCGTATGCCGATGACGTCACCATAACCGTAACAACAGAACAATCAATAATTGAAGTATTCCATACTATGAAGAGATTCGAAAAGGCAGCTGCCTCGAAGATAAATCTCAATAAAACAAATGCAATGTTAATAGGAAACTGGCAACATATGCGAAATCTGCCAACAGGTGTCAATATGAAGAAACAATTCAAAATACTCGGAGTAACCTTCGGAGACGAAGAATGCTACAAAACTCAATGGGAAGCACTATCGCAAAAATCTGTAAAATAAAATATCAATGTGGAAGGAAAGACAGCTGTCCCTAAGAGGAACAATACCTCTCTAAACTCTGGTATGTCATCAGTCACATCCCGTACAACGGGCATAAAGCAGGTAAAAACCACAGGAAATATTCCGCATTTATATGGGAATCATCCTATGAACCAATGAGGAGATCCACAATGTCGAGGCTGGAGGCCTTGATTTACTTAACATCCATATCAAATCGCCCATAAACAGAGCCAAAATTGTGCATAAGCATACAAATTTAAAAAGGGATGGAGTAAATATGTAATTATATTCTTACAAATACTACCACCAAATAAAAGTGAGGGCTGATGACCCTCCTATGTGTGTGTCCTGTGGCACAATTTTAACGATCAGACACCTTTTAATTGACTGTCCAGATTTTAGCAGCACTCGTTCTACCGCTTTTAACCATCTGACTGAGCCGTATACACTCAGTCAGATTTTATCCGACAATGACAACGTGTCTGCTGTTTTTAGCTATTTTAAATCGATAAAAGTTTTTAATTGTATTTAAAATTTATGTTATTGTTACGTCTTTATTGATTTATTTTTTTATATCTTTGTTATTATACATCTGGACATGGTGGCCTAACTACTTAGGTCACTGAATGTTTTAATTTTTTTTTTTACATATGACCGGTATTTGGCGCATTATAGCCTCAGCTGCTTATGCGCCAATAAAACTCAAATCAAATCAAATCAAAAACCAAATAAAAACAAGATCAATACCCCGGATGTTCGAAATTGCAGAAGGGTATACATACATGGATGACAGAATAGAAATCAGACTACTAGAAACAAATTCATAGATTGTATAACGTAAATTAACCAGAGCAACCGTCCAGCCCCCCACAACATAGAGAACACCAAAGAGGTATCAAAGCTTTATCGGCAGTACTCCATAAGGTATTCAAACTACCAATAAGTCCCGAACACAAAACATTCTTCTATAAACTCCATAATTCCTGTCTCCCGACTAAAATATGGTCAGTAGCCAAAGGCATACCGATTAACGGGCCAGAAAATTGTAATTTCTGGAACGAACCCGAAAAACTTCATCACATTATGTTATACTGAGACGTAACATCAAAAATCAGGAAGGAAATTGTTTCCCGAATACTCCAATAATAACAGAAAGAATCATATTCTGGCTAAACGATGGGAAAATGAAAAAAACACATATGATAACAGTCATACTAACAATGTATGCAATTTGGGCATACAGATGCGACATAATGTTTGGAAGAAGCCACAACCGCAATATAACAAACAAATTAAATAAATATCTTGAAGAAGCAGTAAAAGATACCATGCACAGGAAAAGTATCACACCAGAAGAATGGCTAACAGCAGGAATGTTATCAAATGAAGCTGAAGGCAAAAAATTTAAACCTCTTTAAAATAAAAAGAGGATAAACAGAAAGTATACTAGTAAAAAACACAGCACCCAAACCAGTAAACATACCTAAGTTAACTGTAAGGATATTTGAATGTTAAACGAAAAGGTCATAAATAAAACTACTTTAAAAATTGTACTTCAAAATTATATGAAAATTACAGAACAAATTGTTTTGAAATGTAAACAATATGAATGAATATATGAAAAACAGTGTTATTAAATATACAAATGAAAATATGTTATCATAATTATCTATATGGAAAATGTATACATTTGATTTCAACGTAAAATATTGTGTCAACTTTCAATACAAAAAGTGTGACAAATCAAAAAGTGTAAGAGAGAAAAGGAAGATGTCGTTAGCCAAACGAAGGTTGTGGTCAGTAAGTAATGTAACTCCAGAATTAATCTGTAAATTAATGGAATGTACAGAAAATGTGAAACAACAACGAAGTCTGAAACACCTTAAAGATGGCGTAGGAGGATAACAATGTCACAGACATATGTGAAAAGTCTATGGGATGCAAAACGATGTTTGAAGAAACTGAGCCTTTGCCAAAGCGCAAAGATTGTCAATTAATTATATATATTGTATAAATTGTATATACAAGAGGATATCAAAAAGTTCATACCTTACATTTAATGAAAAAACTTTCAAGCCTACAGACCAGTAAGGCTCCTGGAGTTGATGGAATATACCCTATAATCTTGAGAGAGGCAGCAAGCGAGTGCATTGAACCACTGAGGCTGGTTATGCGAGCATCACTAGACTCTGGGGAGATTCCCTTGGATTGGAAAAGTGCAAATGTATCTCCCATACATAAGGGTGGCTCTAAAAGTGAAGTTGGAAATTATCGACCTGTCAGTCTGACTTCAGTTAGTAGGGAAAATCATGGAGGCAATGATCAAGGGTGGAATTCAGGATCATTTGGATCGAATTGAAATTCTCAAGGATACTCAGCATGGTTTTGTAAAGGGAAAATCATGTTTAACAAATCTGGTTCGATATTTCGAAAGGGTCACTCACGAGCTGGATTTAGGGAATAATTTCGACATTGTTTATTTAGATTTCAGCAAAGCTTTTGACTCAGTCCCACATGAGCGGTTGCTTTATAAGTTGGAACAGGTTGGAATCACTGGGAAAATCCTTAGATGGATAGAAGGATGGCTTCAGGGCAGGAGGCAGAGGGTTGTGATAAATGGCTATTCCTCAGATTGGGTTGATGTAAGAAGTGGGATTCCCCAAGGATCAGTATTAGGACCACTGTTGTTTTTAATTTTCATAAACGACATTGATGAAGGGATAGAGGGCGTGATGTCTAAATTTGCAGATGATGTTAAAATTGGTAGAGTAGTTAATGATCACTGTCAAGCTGAGCTTCTTCAGAGAGACCTAGATAGACTTCAGGAATGGTCAGAAAAATGGCAGCTGTGCTTTAATCCAACAAAGTGTAAGGTATTACACCTGGGAAACAGTAATCCCAAAATAACTTATTCACTTGGTGGAGTTCAACTAAACCCAGTACTGGAGGAAAGGAACTTGGTTGTTACGATACGGTCAGACATGAAATTTTCAGAGTATTGTAAACAGGTTGCAAGGAAGGCCCATGGTGTCCTATCGATGATCTATCAAACTTTTGCAAGTAGAGATAGGGACGTGATAATCCCATTATATAAGGCCTATGTTAGACCACACTTGGAATACTGTGTTCAAGTATGGAGACCGCACCTAAAGAAAGACATCGAGCTTCTTGAAAGGGTGCAAAGAAGGGTAACTCGCCTGGTGAGATCGGCAAAAGGGCGTCCTTATGAAGAAAGACTTCGAATATGTGGGTTGCAGAGTTTGGAAACTAGACACCTTAGAGGAGATTTGATTGAGGTGTTTAAGGCTCTGAGAGGCATCAGTAAAATGAATGAGGACGAAATTTTCAAGATTATAAATGATGCTAGAACTAGGGCACATAAATTCAAGTTACGGGGGGGGAAATGTTTAGATTGGACTGCAGGAAGTTTTATTTTAGCCAGCGAGTTATAAATTACTGGAATAAGTTGCCTTCGTGGGTGGTAGAGGCCGACAGTTTGGGGAAATTCAAAGATCATCTGGATAGTACTTTCGGGTAAGGGAAGCGCATAGGATGATAGGATTAATTTCCTTTTTATTTATTTTTTATATCATTTTATTATTTTTATTTATTTATTAATTATTATTATTTATTTATTTATTTAATTTTTGTTTTTATCATTGTTTTGTTCGGATTTTTTTTTTTTTTTTGGCTGGTGCAGCATAAGCCATAGGCTTTCTTGCACCATACGGCCGTTACTAATACTAATACATAAAAATAATATCCCTAGAAAGATGAAACTTCACAGGAACTTTAATCCTGTTCCATGTACTCTCCATAACTAATAACACATTTCTCTCATCTATCGATCAGTTGTTTAATGCCTAATGCCCATAGCAGTCCGCACTTTTTGCCTGAAACCATGATTCCACTTCATTGATGACTTCCTGAAACGAATCAAAGCGGCATCTTTAGTCTCCGGATCATACTGGTACACCCAGGATTCGCCATTTTTCACCAAAGAGGTTCTCAAAAAGGTTCTCAGTATCCGCATTATACAAATACAACTAGTCCTGGACAGTTTCTTGAACCTTGACTTTGGGGACGTGAGGTCGCAAGCCTATGCAGACGACCTGATCCTGATGCTGGAGGCAGATTCGAAAGCTCAATTAGAAATCTCTGCAAATCGTGCCCTAAACACTCTATAGGAATGGGTCAACTAGCACCACCTAAAAATATCACCAGGAAAAACCTGCTCGATTCTACTTAGGGGTACTCTTGACATCGGAAGACCTCCCCACAGATAAAAGTCCAGGAAACCACAGAAACTCGCCAAGGAGCTCAAATACCTTGGCCTAGTGCTAGACAATAATCTCTCATTCACACCCCATCTCGTATACCTGCAAAGTAAGATCAAAAAATATTTGGCTTTGGCCGCAAGGGTCATCCGCCGCAACTGGGGACTGAAGAAGAGAACCTTCGCCATCTTCTACAAAACCATCTTCCTGCCGGCAATCACATATGCATTGGGTGTCTGGTTCTGCAAGGCAGTGACTGAAAAAAAAAAAAAAAAAGCTACAATCCATTCGACGATCTATCCTCCTGACAATCTCCAGAGCATGCTGCACTGTAAGCACCCATGCCCTTCAGATTCTTGTGGGAAACCTCCCCCTTGATCTGGAGATCATCCGCTGTGGGCTGCTCTATCAGCTGTCCAAGAGCAGAGAATCGACTTTCTTGACTTTACAACTTATCCGGCGAATGACGTCAAACTCGAAAAGAAACGCCTCCTTGCCCACCTGCAGAGGGCTTGGCAGATCCGTTGGGCAGGATCAACGAAAGGAGAAGTCACCAGAAGATTTATTCCGGACATCCAAAAGCCCAACTTGGTTTTCTCCGGGACTCCTGACATCCTACTTACTAACGTGACATTTAGCAATAACAGGAAAACTCAACACTTGGACTAAGTGATACCACTCTCTGCATTGTGGCCAGCCAAAGACTTGGTAGCATCTCATGCACCACTGCGAACTCTACGATGCTTCCTCATCACTAGACTTCGCTTCATACCACAAAACCAAGAATATTACCTCCTGAAAAGTGAGAACAACTACAAAGCCTTTATGCAATATGCACGGGACCTCTTTACCAGAAGGAGGACATATCCACAACCGACATAGCCCCTTGGAAAACACACTGATTCTCACCTGACTAAGTATTCCATCCTACCCCAACCCAGGAAACAAGGTATTCACAAAGAGAGGAGCAGCAAAGTGGCAGCCTCCTCTGACTGACTAACAGTAAACAGCGCCAACATCTGACTTGACCACACTGAAACAGACAACGGACAGGACTCTGCATTCCAGGGGCGATTGACTAAGCTGGACACCCGAAACGAACATACTTGATCACACTGAAATAGGCAACGAAGGGGACACTGCATCCCAACAGTGACTGACAAAACTGGACACTAGAAACTGATATTAGACCACACTGAAATAAACAATGGATGAGACAGTGGTCCCAGTAGTGACTGACAGAGCTGGACACTAGAAAATAACTTACTAACTCAATACCTCGAACAAAGAGAGAGAACTCTGGACAAGAGACGACGAATTGGCATCAGTCATTTCCCTGATCACCTCCTGGATGCTACTTGACCTATAACAGACACCGGACTTGGCGCCTCGCCAAACTGGACTCCACAGAACAAACACTGCAGCCTTGCTGCCAACACTAAACTGGACTAACTGGAACTAACAGATTAGACACCGCAGCCTTGCTGCCAACACTTATACTGGCGTTCTGATCCGAGCACTTTCCCAGCTCCTGTTTTTTCCTTTCCCTAGTGGGACATTTTTTCGTTCCTTGCCCCCCCCCCCCCCGCCACCTCCTTTTTTCCTTCTGGCGGGGCATGGGCATGCCCGACTGACCATCATTGGGGTCGCCTTCCCTTTCGTTCCCGTTCTTCTAACTTTACCCCCAGTCTTCAGCCTTCCCCCCAACGCTACGTGTATTGCTAGAGAATGCCCTACACAATGTAAAATTTAAAATATCCAAATTCAAGCTGCTCATATAGACCTTTTTCGGCCTAATTATATTCTAGCGCCTGCCCTTCATTTTTTTAAGGCCCTAGCTACTGAAATCTCAGGAAACTCGGTAACAGGGCCTGCCAGAGGTCTGGCAGGATCTGCTACCGAGGTCTGTACATGGTCTGCCTCCACATGGCCAACGGTGAGCCCCAACAGCGCTAAATGGCCAGATGAACAACGATACACCAACACTACACCTATACAATATCCATACACTTAAATCTCTGGCCTCAACAGTGTTCTGTTTCACATGACAATGTATACTCCGCGGAGATGGGGGAACCCCTGGTGCCGTCTGACAACTAACACACTTTACACTTACACAAATACAACAGTTGGCGAAAACATTGCATTCGATATTGCTTCTGCAAAGGTATCAGCAATCTTGGAACCCATCGTGGTCACGTAAAATGCTGTGGGCAGACCCATAACTAATTCCCACTGCATTTGCGATTAAATGAATTGTCGCACGTCTGTCACTCAGCACCAGCTACTCAACCTTTGCAACCGTCTCACTGTCTGCGGATGGACTTCCTTCTCTTGGTTCGTCAAAGACACTTGCACGGCCACACTGGAACTCCCGTTTCCACTTTTTTAGTGTCGTAGGATGAACAATTCTGCCCATACGCAGCTTTCATTTCTTAATCAGTTTTCTGAGCTTCTTGCCCTGAAAATGCAGGAACTTGATCACTGCTCGATACTCCACTTTGTCAGCCATAAGGTCCTTCCCCAGATTCCGGGCTCCATCTCTGGTGGACGATCACCTACGGGAATGAAATTGTAAGAACAAAATTCTTACACTTATCCTAGCGAGTGTTATGTTATAAATATTATAACATAACAAGAAAAAAAATGTATATATTAAATAATATTATTTACATAGGATGATTTTCAGCTTAGATTGCGATCGCTCTGTACCGTACAGTCAAGTAGGGGAGGATTAACGTAACAACGGGAGGTAGCAGGACGGTACACAAGACAATGGGAGCACTGGAACACTTGTACAAAGGGAGCACCGTAAGGCCAGTTCATGGTCGCATAAACAGAAAGTGAGTAACTCTTTGGAAGAAAAGAAAAAGGGAACCGACTCCCCCTTGTGGAGAGGAAGATTTTAAGAACTAAGAGGGTGAAGGAGACCCTGGATGTGGCATACACCTGTGGTAATGGCTGCCACTAGATGAAACAGACCGACTCCTTGAGCACTTATTAATTTCAAGGAGCGGTAGAGAAGAAACAGAGTGGACTAATAGCGGTAAGTGAATCGGGAATGATCACAAGGAAATATCTAGAAATTTCTAGACGCCCAGTAGTTCATCGAAGTTGATGGAAATTTGTAAACAGGAAGTTACCCCAGGAGAGGGAAGGGCCAAGAAAAACGGAAGAAGTGGAAGAGAGCGAATGAGAATAATGAGATGATGAAGAACGAACGACGATTGGATAAAAATTAGAATGAGCGGCTGAAACAAAAAGGGAGTTAGGAGTTTTTCTTGGGAGAGTTGGGAGTTTTTTTGGGGAGTGTGGAAGTTTAGAGAGTTCCCGTGGAGATGCCTGAGTGATGTGCGGCTGGAAGGAAATCCCGAGAAGTGCCGGGAGAATCGCCAGGAGGTAGCGGACAGAGTAATGAGTTGTGGGAGTTGCTGTTTAAGAGTTGTTGGAATAGGAAGGAGATAACCGTTGAAAGATGGGAACACCTATGCTGGAGCTGAGAAAAAAGGATCGAAAGCCTCGGTATAGCAAGATAAGGAAGAGCTACATAGCCAGGCTTCTTAATAAAGTAGTAAGAAGAGTCCTGATAATTCTATTATGCTTCCCAGTTTCGTCGAACTGATCAGACGCCCAAAAAGCAGGCCGGAGCAACTTATTTAATAGCCGTATGGAAAGAAGAGCGAGTTCCTGAACGTAGGAGAATCCCTGTAGATGAACAGCAGTACTTTGCCGATGAAAAATTCCAGTTGGAGCCTGATGATGTCCTATGCTGTTGATGATGAGTCGCCCCTGAACTGAGAAAAGGTAGTGTAAAGAATGATTCCCTAAGTTAATATGTAAGTACGAGATAATAATTTTAAGCTAGATTTGAAGAGAAGGATTTTAGAAAAAATGTTTATTTAGTTGATAGTAGATTTGGTATTGATTAGTATAAAAGGAAGAAAAGGGTTCATAGATGTATGTACTTCATCTCAAGGATAAGTTAAAGCAAGGAAGATTTAGATACATGTCCTTGAGACTGGTATGTTCTAAGTTAAGAAGTAAAGGTGTTCTATGTACTTGAAACGTTACAAGATATTAAGATTGAATTATTTTGGAAGGGATAAATTAATTGAAGATTATAGCGGGGATTTATAAATCTAGGACAATATCCATAGAGGTGTTAAGCCCACTGAGGTAATTCCAGTTGGGAAGTTTAACTGTTAGAAAGTAAAAATAATGTTATGAGATGTAACCTAAACCAGAAGGAGAAAAAGCAGAAAGGCACGAAGAGACATATTATATCATTTGCTATTAATTTTACATCTTAACACACATATAATGCCAGTTATTAACATTATACCAATTGATGTTGTATGATACAATTCTTTAATGTATATACTGTGAAATAAACAAATTTGTATATGTTTATCATGTGTAGTATTGAGTCATTCTGAATACTCAGCCAGTCCAGAGGAGACATACACGAACTATTATTCCCCCAGAATCTGTGATCTTCTGTGCAGTATACAAGTCAGGTGTTAACGTGGAGGGGAGGTAAATTAAGGGGGAAACTTAATTGAGAAATACAAAGTTAAAAGAGGTGGGTCTGGAAGGTTAACGGGATTTATTATTAAGGAAATAAATAATTAATAGAAAAAATATTATCCCCCCAGAATCTAGCCTCTCAACAAACCCCCCTCCCACAAAATTTCACATGTTGGTTATTGAATATGTAGAAAACATTAAAAACGCCATCTTCCTACTGACGTTTTATCTAGGTCAGGGTACGAACTTTTTGATACCCTCTCGTATGAATTCCTTGTACAAAGAGATGTAAATATAAAAATACCAATAAAACAGACTAGGCTGAATGCACCAGTTCTCGTCCAATCACCGAAATTAAGCAGCGTTAGGCCCGGTTAGTAATTGGGAGAGTGGCCAGCTGTGAATACCCGGTATAGTTGCCTTCCTTTCTTTGTAATTGGTAAGGTAATAAAGTGTAAATTTGTGCTTTATATCCCTACTTTTATAGCTTGTAGATAATGTTCCTCCTATTTTTCGATTATTACAATCGCCGTTAACAGAATTAAAATTCAAATCGTAAACATGATCACAATGACCGTCGCTTGCTACATATCGCATAGTGAACGGTATTTTGTTATGGAGTGTCCACCGTAAAGTGAACCAATCATAAACAACTTACAACTCCTTACAACGCTCACTGTACTGAGCGTTGTAAGGAGTGTAGAGCACGTATACGTGCAGTCCGTCCGTGGATTGACAAAAATCGCCAAGAAAATGCGACACGAAATAATTCACCACCTCCCTTCTACCACTCCGTACCAGGCACGAGCGACGCATGACCCAATCAGTGCCCCTACTGATTGTGCAATGCTATTTTTTGAAGTGAAACTTCTTTAGGAGCGCCCCAGACAGGTTACACATGGGAGTAACTTGCGTCCGTGGATTGACAAAAATCGCAACGAAAATGCGACACGAAATGAAATACGTAGTAGCAGCGACACATGAGACAATCAGTACCCCTACAGCGCCGCCACAGTGTAACCGCGCGCATTAAAGTTTTAAATTTTGACGGAAAAAAAATTTATGATTCAACATGCCGAAGACTAATAGTGAGCGATGTAAGGCGTAAAGAGCACGCAATGCAACCACCGAAACCACCTCCATTGAGTACAAAGGAGAGATCTAAGCTATTTTTACAGCTGAAGAAATTTGACTTGAAAAACAATTGTAAAATATTGAACCAGTGTAATATTGAAATAATAAACGTTTCAAAAGATTCTAAAGAAATTTCACTTAACTTCCGCTATGCTTGCTCGGCACACACATTTTTTTTTTTTTTTTTTAATATACTGTATATTCAGGGTGCACATAATAATGATACAACTGATGATAACAGTTAACATTCACCCTCCATGTACCGCTTTCCTACGGACGGAATACATCACGGCACCCTAAATATGAACGCCACACGCAATTTTTTTTTTTTTTTTTTTTAAGACTAGTCACACTTGATCATCGCAGTTTATACTGAGACCAGATCATGCATGCTGTTCCTGGACATTAAATGACTGGAAAAGAGTCGCAAGTTTGTTTGGTTTTTTTTTTGCAAGTTTTGTTGTAGGGTTTTTAAGGCGCATCAGCAACTTAGGCCATACTGCTCCGAATGTATTATGTCTATAAATTGCGTGTGCTCTCTGGTCAATTTGCCTATTTTCTGGATGAAAAAACCGAGTTTCTGGGAGAAAAAACCATACTACCTTCGTCTGCGTAACTAAATTAGCCACGTTGAAATGCCCAAAAAAACTCTTCGTGTCATCGACGGGATTCGCACTCATGTTTATTCCAACCGGTGTGGGAAAGACGACGATTGTATCAACTATGTTACAAGCGAGGACCGGAAAAGAGTAGCTTGGTCTGATAAATCAAGGTTTCACCTCCATCATGTCGAAGGAAGATGCGTTTTGAACAGCTGTTGTTGTAGTGGGGTTTTAGGAACATCAACGACTAAGGCCATATTGCTCCGTATACGTCTGTAAATTGCGTGTTCTGTTTCCTGGATGAAAAACCCGAGTTTCCAGGAGAGAAAAAAAATATTATCCTACCTCGCCTGAGACCGACTAACTCAGCCACGTTGTGAAAAAGGCCCATAAAAATTTCTCGACGGGAATAGAACTCAGGTATTTTCTATCCGGTGTGGGGAAAGCGGCTATGCTACCAACTGTGTCACCCACAAGGGCTATTCGACAGCAAGCAGATGAACAGCTGCAACCAGACTGCAGCTGTTCACCTCAGCACCGTTTCGGACCAAGTTTTGCGCCCTAATAGCGATTGTGTTTCCAGATGGCACTGGACTCTTTCAACAAGATATCGCTCCACATTGTGCAATAATGGTTCGAGGATCCTGTTCAAGAATTGTGCGCGCTTCCCGGGCTGCCAAATTCCCTCAATATAAATCCTATCGAACATGTATGTGACGCGGTGGAACACAACATTCGCCAGTCCGCCCTGTTGCCGAACTCCAGATGTCCTGTCTAGCTGGCCCAGGATCTGAGGACACCTTCCGCGGGCTAGTGGATTTGACGCCATGCCGGGTGCAACCGGCTGTCACGACGAAATGCGGCTCAACACACTAAGTAGGTAGCCGTAATATTTTGGTTCACAAGTGTATTTTAGTCGTGCTGTAATTTATCTTACCTTACTAGTCTGAACAAATCGCAGATTTTTGAAATCTGCCCCTAGCTTTGAATGTGATGGAACTTGTCTGTACATTTATAACAATAAATGATGTATTTACTATAATTTATTTTATTAAAAGATATACATCTACAGCCAAAGGTCCTACGTCTGTTTTATAGTTTAAATACTGTATTATAAATAAAGTCTGCACGCGCAACGATTAACATTTTTTCTGAGGCACGGTCTAAAAAATTTCAGCACAAGCGAACGGCGCTGATATATTTTCGGCGAACGTTGTCCACATGCTAAAAACTTAAATCCGTTATAAAACTTGGTATTAAATCGTAGATTGCTAATCACGGAAAAGATTTTACTAAGGGCTAAAGTGGGGCAACGTTGGGCCTCAGTAGGGGTCCAGCGGCTAAATGACCAGATGAACAACGGTACACGACACTACACATGTACAATATCCATACACTTTTGAATCTCTGGCATTTCCAGTAAACTGGCACACCCTATGGTAAAAGCCGCTTCTGCGTTACAAGTTTTCTGACTCCTCTGACTGTTTGGTCGTCCCGGAGTATAAACAGAAAATTTTTAAATTTATTTTTTCTATCCAAATCTCATCCATGTTACTTACTTTAGCCCATTGCGCACATAGGTTGGCAGAGGCAATGCGGGAGAATTTTGAAATTGAAATTATTTATTGTATAAAAAAGTATATTGCCCAAAGCGCCTTCGAGATTAGCAAGTTACAGAAATATGCTTCCTAATCTTCCTCTCCCACACGATCCTGTTCTGTTCTCACAAGTTGGGGAACATGGTTACAAGCGGCGTCGTTCTATACTAAAAATTTTGACCAAGAATTTGTTGCTCCCTTAGATTGTACGCTTTCAGTGGCTACTGATAGTGCTAAGGCAATGATTTCTGATTCTATGACGATAAAACATTTGTTATTCATCCACACCCATTTCAGCTAGTTACCTAGTTGTATAACCAAACTTAACACTTGGGGATTTTTTGAGTAATGCAATTGGAGAAATGGAAAAAGCTGATTTGAAAATTGCAACCGTGCTTGGAGACATGGGAGAAGAATTAAGAAAAGTACTCAGGATTCAGGTACTTGAAATGAACTTCCATTTCAGGGAGAGGCTTCAAGAGCTCACATTTTTAAAGGGCACGAGTGGCCCATTCGTTAATCAAATAATTTTAATCTCCGGGGGAGGGCAAAATTTGTATTTTTGCCATTACAGCATAACAATTATGAAGAACACTTTTCGCAGACCACTTTGTGGTCAGCGAAAATTCGATAAATTAAGAAAATGTTTCGCTACAGAAAAAAGTTAAACCATCTCTACACAATGGAAATTCCATGAGCTGTGCATATTTATCTTTTAGGATGCAGATCATTAGGACATCCTGACGAACGGTTCCTACAGGAGGGATTTCGACTTCGGTCATACCGATGGATAGAGAGACGTGAGAAAATTTACAATAGGATTAAAATTTCTTTTCATATCCCGGATGACCACAGAGTCAGAGCTGACAAGAGAGACAGAATACAAAAAACAACATCGTATTTAGTAGTCACGCAGTCTTGAACCACGATCATCCATAGCACGTGTACTTATGCACCCTCGCGCCTGGAGTCGTTTACGACGAACAAGACGGATCCTTATGCAACTGGCGAAAGCAAGGGTTCTAAACTTACGATACCACGACTGCGTAAAAGGATAAATAAAATTTGGGCGCTCCTTCTCCGATGAATATAAATGATTTTCATTAGGGTTAGAGTGGATAAGAAATAAATATACCCCTTACTTTTAATAATTAAAATTTAATCTATATATCAAAGGAAACAACGACAATCTTACAACTTTATAAATATACAGGGTGTTTCAGTTAAACGTTTCAGAACTTCTAAGAGGGGTAGGGTACATCCTGACAACTCGAAATCATATAGCAATGTGGGGTCGGAAATGCTTTCCTGAAGCGGTGTTGTACACAGAAGCACCATAAAGAAAAGAGACCGTAAGTGAGAAATCGTTTTAATAATACATGAAAAGAAGCAAAAGGTACATGGATTAAAGTAAGTGTTCGAAGTTTCTTCCACGGGCTACAATGCACGCCTCACATCTCAGACGCATGGACATCCGAACATTCTGGAATACTCCAGGCGAATTTCGAATTTCTTAAACAAGAACGCCAAGTTAGTAGGATGGATGATTACACGAACGCAGAGTTAGCCGATATGCATTTGGCGTACGGGGCTGCAAATTGTAAGGGGCCAGCCGCACAGCGTTTGTACGCGGAACGATATCCGACGAGGCGTATTCCCAGTCATAATTTCTTTGCAAGACTGCACCAGAGGTTAGCTGAGAGAGGTTCATTTGAAAGAGCTGACAGGGACAGGGTAAGAACAGCACGGACTCCAGCCGTCGAACAGAATGTGCTGCAGCATGTACAGGGGAATCCAAGAACGAGTACACGAAGTCTAGCAAACGCAGTCGGGGTTTCCCATTGCAGCGTCTGGAGGATTCTCCGAGAACAAGACATGCATCCGTTTCACGTGCAGCGTGTCCAGACACAGCAACCGGAGGATTATGCACCTCGTATTGCTTTCGCACAGTGGTACCTTGGAAAATGTGCTACAAATCCCCTTTTTCCTGTTGAAGTGTTGTTTTCCGATGAGGCATCCTTCACAAGGGAAGGAATTTTCAACACGCATAACGACCATATCTGGGCGGTCGAGAACCCGCATGCAATACGACGTCGTGCAGCACAGATTCGATTTTCGGTCAATGTATGGGCCGGTATTATGGGAGATCACCTTATTGGACCTATCTACTTGATCTTTCTGCAGCAAGTATTGCCACAACTTTTGAGAGATGAACAGATTTCTGCATCGACGCAACAGACAATGTGGTTCCAACACGATGGAGCCCCTGCCCATTATAGCGGAGATGTTCGTAACTACCTGGATGTCACATTTGATCAACAGTGGATCGGACGTGGTGGTCCCGTGCGTTGGCCTGCTCGGTCACCCGACCTATCATGTCTTGATTTTTATTTCTGGGGTCATATGAAATCGCTAGCTTATGACACCCCTGTTGACAATGCTGAGGAGCTGGTTGCAAGAATCGCAGTAGCTGCCGAAGAAATTCGAAATTCGCCTGGAGTATTCCAGAATGTTCGGATGTCCATGCGTCGGAGATGTGAGGCGTGCATTGTAGCCCGTGGAAGAAACTTCGAACACTTACTTTAATCCATGTACCTTTTGCTTCTTTTCATGTATTATTAAAACGATTTCTCACTTACGGTCTCTTTTCTTTATGGTGCTTCTGTGTACAACACCGCTTCAGGAAAGCATTTCCGACCCCACATTGCTATATGATTTCGAGTTGTCAGGATGTACCCTACCCCTCTTAGAAGTTCTGAAACGTTTAACTGAAACACCCTGTATAAAATAAAACCATTTTATTTGAAATAAACAAAAAAAAAAAAAAAAAGAAAAATTAACCAGAGGCAAATTTTTTAAAAAATTTGCAAACCCCTTCAAGTTGCTCTCTGCTTATCACCACATAGGTCGCGACCCATACTTTGAGAACTACTGGGTTACGATTTCTTAGTGAATTGCTGTCATGCTTCGTCAACTATAATGAACTTTGTTACGTTACTTTACATAATAAGAAACATGCCAGCGTGCAAAAATGAAATCTTTAAGTAAACTGACATACCATTTTATAACGTTCTGAGAAACAAATAAGTGTTGGGACGAATAACAGTTCGCAAAGTAATGCAATCCACTGAAATTCATAACAGGTGATACATAATGGCAACTCTTCAAGCAGTAAAATTCCTGTTGCAACAGACTGCTGCCAAGAACAGACCATCCGTCTTATCACCAAGTTAGCCAAGATATTCTGAACAGACAGACATGCAATGTTTCTTGCTACTTTTTACTAAACTCGTTAAACGGATAATACGTTTGAAAAATTTAATGGTGTTATCGTTAACAGACAGGAGGTTTTTTCACAACTCTAAATTCCTGTAGATTACGAATGAAATAAAATTTGAAAAATTACCTTGTGGGGGGTGGGATTGGCAAATTACGTAACGAGATTTTTTTAATACTCTACCCCAGTAACTCTTCATTAATAATATATTTCATCTCCCCTCTCCATTACCCACAACGCGCAGCCATCAACCCCTCCCACGTCATTGTAGCATTTCGTCTGACCACTTTACATTACACCAATTGTGAATGGCCCTCTTCTACTTATGTAAATTAAGTTAATTTCCTGCAGTTCTCAACGAAACCACTGTACATGGCACACGTTTTGTACGTTATTTTATGTTATTCCTCTAAAACTCGGTCTTTACATCAATTAAGATTCATCCAACGTTAAGCAAATCAGTGGCAATTCGAAAATTGTAGATCTCTTAAAGTACCATTTATAACTGACACAATATAATAGCGTTATATTATAATATAACGCTATTATAATTATATTATATTTAAGTTCAGAAACATTCTTGCATGACTGCGTACAATACGTTTTAAATCCGTAGCAGTTCTTTTGCTATCTGTTAAAAAACTTTCATTTAATTGTTAAGTAATAATATGTTTTATGAAAGTTTACCTTTCACACGCCGGTATTCTATGTTAACCTTCAGTCAAGAGCACCGAATAACATTATTGCAGATGTCCTAACACTATTAGCGTGGTAACGGTGTCATCATGATCACGTGACTAAATGCTGTGTAGAAGGTATCTATGGGCCATGTGTTAGAAAGTCGTTGTTTCACTTAATTCCAAAAACACTAATATTTAAATCAAAATTATTCAAAAGTAGCCTAACTAATAAAAACAAAGTAAATATGATCTAGAATTGAAGGAACTAAACAAAATTAACTAAAGTGAAAGAAACGATTACGGCCTCTGCCTCCGCCGCTCTTCACAACCCTGCTGGAGTTCGCTACCTTCCAGATACGCCAACCCAGATCACTCCTCAGAAAACGGAACACCTACTCGGTTACTAAAGCCACGTTTCCACAATGAATGGTAGAGTTTTGTAAATGGATTTGAAAACACCGGCTCTGGCTGTACTTATACTTTGTTTATTTAGTTGGCCAATTCAACGAATTTTTAAACAACAAATTATGATATTGGAGTCCCTCGTAAATGGTTACATCTACCCATATATTTATTTTGTCTGTAAATTGCGTGCGTTCTCTTGTCGATTTGCCTGTTTGCTGGACGAAAAAACCCCAGTTTTTGGGCAAAAAGCCTTGCTATCTATGCCTGAAACCAACTAACTCAGCCATGGAGTGAAAAAAGCCCACTAAAGTTCCTCGCGGCATCCACGCGTTCGAATCTGGGCCTTTTCCACCCGGTGTGGGGAGGACGGTGACGATACCACTGTGCTACCCACGCACACACAACGGGCAATCAAAAAAGTCCCATAACTAGCGAACCCCAAGGATAGATTACATCCACAACTGCTGGTATAAAAAGCTCAACTGCACACACAGGCAATTTATTATTATTACACTATTTCTTCTTTGTGTGTTTTTTCTGCCCCGTGACTGGTATTGTTACCAAGTGGAGTGGTCGGTTGTGTTCAGTTACTACTCTGCTCAACAAAATTAACAGAACAGGTAGAAAACGTGGTGTAACTTATTCAGCTTGAGATGAAGCAAAAAAAATTTGTTATGGTGGTGTACCATAGGATAATGATGAAATGAGGAGACTGCGAGAAACTTTGAACAGGTATAAGGGGACATTTATAGAGGTTATATAAGAATTACCAAAAAGGTCACATTACAGAAGTCGATACAAGATCCTCGAAAATATCGTCACATAACATCAGTACGGCATATGATCCCCTCCAACGGCTAAACAGGCCTGAGAGCCGTAAATTATGCTCGATATAAGGGGTGTCCATAAAATTCTGTGGCAACAAATCCCATTCTTTCACCACCGGAGCAAACCTTAGCTCACCAAGTGACCGAAGAGTTGGCTGTCAGCGTGCAATGCGGCACCCAAAGGCGTCCCACACATGTTCTTTCAGATTTAAGTCTGCTGATCGTGATGGCCATAGCAGTCTTGGATCTCTTCAGTTTCAAGATATTCCTCCACCGCTTGAGCTGTATGTGTAGTGGTGTTGTCGTGCATGAAAAGAAAATCTGGGCCACCCGCACCACTAAAAAGTCGCACATAGGGTTCGAGGATTTGTTCTCGGTACCTCTACGCACTAACGGTGCCCCTATCAAAAACATGAAGAGGAGTGCGGCCGTTGATTATTATTCCTTCTCACATGAGAACACCGCCTCCACCGTGTGTCCCTTTCTCAGATGGAGGGACAGTACCACATTCCTCGTTCTCTCCAGATGAAATAATGTCTAGAGTCTGTTTGTAGACTAAAACGAGAATCATCAGAGAAAAGAACTGTATCCCATTTGTCAGGGCTCCAAGTCACCTGGTCATTGCCACAGTTTCGACGAGCTGCGCGGTGGTTTGGGGTTAATGGGATAAAAACCACTGGCTTCCTGAGTAAAGTCCATTTGAGTCGAACCTTCTTACCACAGTCCTGTTGGAAATGTTTTCACCTATGGCCGGAGCAATCTCAAGAGACAGTTGATGACATGGCATAGTACGATTTCGTCTTACTGTTAGAGCATTTCTGGTTGTTCTGATTGACCTAGGTCGCAGGCAACCTTGGATAGCTTTTCTGGCCAAGGTTAACCTACACAACTGCCAACTATAGGGTTGGAAAAGCCTAAATTGTTCAAGTGAACGTTCAAGATACGCCAAAGATTAAAATCTAGTGAAACTTGTTATGGAATTGAATCATCGGGCCATTTTTATTCGTCGAACACTTGTAATCAACGATAAAGTCTATCTGTATCTACTAGAAAATATGTTACCGCTAATCGACGACATGGAGAATGATGATGAATTCCTCATTCCGTTTTCAATAAGGTGAGTGCCACCTCACTTCGTCAAAACTGTGTGCAAGGTATTGCATACTAAACTCCCGAGTGGATCGAAAGAACGTGTTAATTGCATAGCCCCTTAAGGAATCCTAATCTTATAATGCTCGACTTCTTTTTATGGGGAAATGTAAAGAAAATTCTCAACAGCGAAAGGACTGGCATTATGGTTCATTAAAGAGGTGTTGATAGCAAATGAAAGTGTTACACTTGAGACTCTAGACCGAGTATGAACAGCAATTGACCTTCACTCACTTTCAGATTTTTTTTAGGACAATTTAAAATATTACACATTCAATCAACATCTCAATCTCAACTTTAATGATTCTGTACTTTGACCTTTGCGGTTCGGATTTGATTTTGCAATTCATCGGAGATTTTATCTTATAAAAGATGATATTATCGAAATATGAGATCATGCTGACCGCGGCCAGCTTGATCAGCAGACTTAAATATGACCGGAAATGTGTGGGACGCCCTTGGGCATCGGATTGTACGCCAACAGAGAACTCCTCGTCCACTTGGTGAGCTAAGGTCTACGTTGGTGAAAGAATGATTCTGATCTGAATTTCATGTTACCGCTAATCGACGATTCATTCATTGTACGTGTGCAACGAATAAAATATTATCAGTCTGCTCGATAAAATTAAAATTACCCACATTTTCTACGTGTTAAAAGAACACGTAGAAAATGTGATATAATTCGTGCAGCTTGCGATGAATCGGAACAAAATTTAGTGTGCTAGTGTACCATTCAATAACGTTAAAATGAGGAGACAGCGAGAAACTTCGGATAGATATAAGGGACTCTGTAGGGATACAATTACCTAAAAGGTAACATTATAGAAGATGCTCGAAAATATGATCACATCCCACCAGCATGATATCCTCCAACGGCTAAACAGGCGTGACAGTGGTAAACCATGCTCGATATAAGGGTATCTATAAGATTCTGTGGCAACAAATCCCATTTTTCCACCAGCACAGATCTTAGCTCACCAAGTGACCAAGGAGTTGGCTGCCAGCGTGCAATGTGATGCCCAAGGGCATCACATTGCACGCTGTCATCACATCTATACATGTCCGATTGGCAGTATGAGATCGTGCTGGACACGGCAGTCGTTGGATATCTTCAATTTCAAGATATTCCTCAAGCACTCGAGTGCTCTATGTGCAGGGATGTTGCAGTGCATGAAAAGAAAATCTGAGCCAACCGCACCCCTAAAAAGTCGCACGGAGGGTTTGAGGATCTGTTCTCAGTACCTCTGCGCAGTTACGGTATCCCTATTAAAAACATGAAGTGGGATGCGGTCGTTAATCATTCCGTCCCACATGAGAACACCGCCACCACCTTAAACGTTCCTTTCTCTGATGTTGGAGGAAGGGTACAGCATTCTTCGTTTTCTACAGATGAAATAACGTCTAGAATCTGTTCGTAGGCTAAAACGAGACTCATCAGAGAACAGAACTGTACGCCATTCGTCAGGCTCCAAGTCACATGTTCATGGCACCAGTTTCGACGAGCTCTTCGGTAGTTTGGGTTTAATGGGACACAAATGACTGGCTTCAGTGTGTAGACTCCACTTGAATTGAGCTTTCTTAACACAGACCGGTTGGAAAAATTTTCACCTGTGGCCGCAGCAACTTCAAGAGACAGTTGATGACAGGACATTGTAAGGTTCCATCTTGCTGTTAGAGCCAAGTAACAGTCTGCTCTCGTTGACGTAGCTCTTCTGGTAACGGATCCTATCTCCTGAAACTGATTTCATAGTGCCGAGACGACTGTGCGACACATTAAGCCAACATTAGCATTAGCATTAGTAGAGGCATTTGATGCAAGAAAGCAAGCTTATGCAGCATCAGCCAAAAAAAAAAAAAAATAATAAAATAAAATAAAATAAATAAAATAAAAAAAAATAAAAAATAACCACTTCCACTTCACCCCTCTGTTCGTTCGAAATTACCTGTCCAGCTGAGCCTTAAACTTATTTAGGCCATCAACTTCCACGACAAGGGATGGAAGTCTGTTCCACAAACAAACCACCCGCTGGCTAAAGGCAAATTTCCTCACGTCTATCCTACATTTGTCTTTACTCAATTTGAATTTATGCTCTCAGGTGATCTTTCTGAGCAAGAGGAAGAATCCCATCAGCATTGAGCATGCTCAAGCCATTCAAGGCTTTATACACCTCAATCAGATCGCCTTGCTGGTGTCTAGTCTCCAGACACTGTAATTTGCAAAACTAAAGCCTTTCTTCGTAAGAGCGTCCCTTTGTTCCATTCACCAATCTTGTTGCCCTTCTCTGTACTCGTTCCAGCATCCCTACATCCTTCTTGAAATGAGGCCTTCAGACCTATATACAGTACTCTAGGTGTGGCCTGACCATTGCCTTATACAAGGGAATAATCACCTCCTTATCCCTGCTTGAAAAATTCCTATATATCATCGACAATACGCCATGAGCTACTCTTGCAGCCCGTCTGCACTGCTCAGAAAACTTCATATCTGCCTGCACAACCACCCCCAGGTCCCTTTCATTCTCTACCACTGTCAGTGTAGTACCACAGAATTGATACGTTGCTTGGGGTTGCTGTTTCTCATATGTAGTACTTTACATTTGTCAATGTTAAACTTCATTTGTCACCTCTCAGCCCATCTGCTCAACCTTTCCAGATCCTGTTGCAGCAGCTTAGTGTCAGTAGTGTTCTTGACAACCCTGCGAACCTTCATATCGTCTGCAAACTTGGACATTAAGCTTGATATACCATCATCAATATCATTTATAAATACAGAAAACAATAAAGGACCCAATACTGAACCCTGAGTGACTCCATTAAAAAAATTAGTCCACGATGAGCAGTGTCCATTGATTACCACTCTCTGTCTTCTCCCCCTCAACCACCCCTTTATCCATAGCAGCAATTTGCCTCCAATGCCACACTGCTCCATTTTGTGCAGCAGTCTTCCATGTGCAACAGTATCAAAAGCCTTTCTAAGATCCAAGTATATAATATCAAAGTTATTCCCTGCATCCAGTTCTTTTGTGACTGCATCATAGTATCCAATCAAATTGGTCAGGCAAGACTTCCCCTTAACAAAACCATGCTGTGTCCTAGCTATAACTGAAGTCTTGTCTAGATGATCCTGCAGTGCTTCTTTAACCAGTGCCTCCATTAATTTTCCGGGAACAGAAGTTAAACTAACAGGTCTATAATTACTTCTGTCGCCTTTTGATCCTCCTTTGTGAATTGGGGTCACATTTGCACATCTCCAGTCCATGGGTACTTCCCCTGAGCCCAAGGAAGCTCTCATAATTATGGCTAAGGGTTTGCTTACTTCCTTTGGTGCCTCCTTTAATATAACTGGATAGATCCCATCCACCCCAGGTGCCTTTCTTGTATTTATCTTCAACTATTTCTCCTCCACTTTACTCTCAGTTATTACAAGATTCTCTAGCTTACTGCCAGAGTTGAATACACCTCTGGCATTCCCCTCGCTGAATAACTCCTCATGTGTGAATGTCGATGCAAAATATTCATTTAGTTTGTTAGCTACCTGAGCAGGATCATCAACAGTTGACCCATCGATATCAAGTGGACCAATCTGATTCATCCCCTTCCTTCTAGAGTTTACATAAGTAAACAACTCTTTGCTGTTTTTCTTTGCATCCCTTGCCAAAGATTTCTTGTAATCTGCCTTCGCCTGCCTAACCTCCTTTGTAACTTGGTTACAGATCACTTGTATCTATCATAGGCTTCTGTGTCACGTGTTAATTTGTATGTATCCCATGCATTTTTATTCTCTGCCATATGCCTCATTAGTTCATCTGACATCCATTTTGGCCTAAACCTTGAACAATATTTCTTAGTTGGTATGTAAAGCCTAGTAGCTTCCAAGATAAGTTCTTTGAATGCTTCCCATTTTGAATTTGCTGTTGGTAACATCATCAGTTGGTCCCACTGTATAGAATTTAAATACTGTCTCAGTCAATCGTAGTCGCCTTTACGAAAGCAATAACCCTTCCCTTTACCCCCTAATGGTAGTTACCTCTTTGAGTAAATCCCACTTCAGCACATTGTGATCACTGCCACCTAGTGGTTCATTTACCTGCAGATTCTTAATGCATGAAGAATCACTACTGATAATCAAATCAAGAGTATTCCTCCCTCTAGTTGCCTCCCGAACATGCTGATGTAGAAAACAATCATCCAATAAATCCACAAAAACCTTGCTAGTGTGCGAGTGACCAATCCACAAATTCCAGTCAATATCTGGGAAATTAAAATCCCCCATTATAAGACTCTCTGATTTACTTATACTACCTCGCCTGTGACTTATCGGCTTCAAATCGTCCAACTGCCAGCCATCTCAAAGAATCATCTAAACCAGTGGTGTCCAATCTACGGTCCGCGGGCCGGGTGTGGTCTGCTAATTGTTTTTATACGGTCCGCACAGAAAGTGAACTGAAACAGCATTTTAAATTTTGTTAATTATCAAAAAAAATTTCTCATTAAATGTTTTGTTCAGTAAATGCAATTGTGTATTGTACTTAATAAAATTTTTCGAATGTTTTCAATTTTAGGTGTATCATTATATTTACTTATTCACCTTAATACTGAAAATTAGTGATCCTTTTCAGATTGTAAATTTTCTAAAGTGAGCGTTTAAAAGCAAAAGTTATTTTTATTTTTTTTTTTAATAGAGGAGTATTTCCAATTGCAATGGATTTCCTCACCCTACAAATTATTTTTTTGGTGGTAATTTTTTCCCGCCAGAAAGTACGGTTCAAAATGTCTTGGTCAGTTAGACCTCGATTTGTTATGTACTCCCGCACTTCTTCTATCCATGTCCTCCCAGGTCTTCCTCTTCTCCTTCTACCTTGTGGTAACCATTCCGGGATTACCTTTGATATCTGGGTTCTTGCATCCGTTTTACATGTCCATACCATTTTGAACCCTTCTCTTGGATAATATCAATTATATCCTTTTTCACTTCCATTCTCTCTCTCTCTCTCTCTCTCTCTCTCTCTCTCTCTCTCTCTCTCATGTCTTCATTCCTTTTTCTATCTCTCCTAGAAGTTCTTGCTGAGCGTCTCCAAAAATCCATTTCTGTGGAGAGCAATTTATTTCTGTGGAGAGCATGCCAATCTATGTCTAGTTGCGCCACAGTCGTCCTTCTGTTGCCACGTACCATCAGGGAGCGCCTTCGCTCACCTCGAGCATCGATGAGCCGTGATCGTCCAACACCTCGCCGGTTCGTGAGTTCCCCCTCCTCGGACCACTTTCGGCAGGTACTAACCCGTGAGCATCCCACCAGCCATATCTTTTCGGATATGCTCTGACCCAGTCGTCTGGCCATTACAATTTGGCCTTTGTCAAACCCGCTTAAGTCTGCTGCCTTTCCCATCTGAAGAACAAGAGTAACACTGATTAACGGAACTCAGTATCAAGTGTTTTTTATACCGTGTCCCGACCTGTGCACGCGCCGTAGTTCACCGCAAACCGAAGCAACTGCAGTTGCTTTGGTTTGCATTACGACTCGCTGGTCATAATGTTTTGGCTCATAGGTTTATAACTATATAAATATATACCCCTGTACTTTGGAACCCAATTTAGTAGTTATAATTTTTCAAAGGAGAACACTGGTACCTCACTCCTCCAAAGCCCACAAGCTATCTGACTGCTCAACTATTTTATTTTTAACTTTTTCTTGTGTCAGAAGATTCCCAATTATGAGGTTTTCTTTTATTTCTCCCAACCAGGATAATTCTCAATGTATTTTTCTTAGGGCTGTGTGAACGTCTCTTGAATAAAGAGACATATTGAGTATTGGAGCCATAACAGAGATTTATTTTCAATATCAAAATTTACACAAAATATTACAGCATTCTAAGTGAAATGTACAGCTATATTTACTACTTTTCTTCTCAAAACATGTGTACATAAATCGCTACTTCAAGTAAAGAAAATATAGCTCCTGTACCAAATATCTTTTCAATCTTTCAACACACACACATATATAAATACGTTAATATACATAACCATTGTTACTTTGCTGCTCACCTTCTCAGGCTAAACTACCAACATTAATTCTGTCTGTCTCTTTGGCTGCTATTTCCCTAGCCAAAACAACCAGTTACCTTTCTAATGCTCAGCTGTACATAATTTAATGGGTACTTATGTATATATTTCTTTTATGCATTCTTTTAGACCTGAGCGTACAGTCCTCACATACTGTGATGTGTCTCCCCAAACCATGAACTTGCATAATGTAAGAGTTAATTAAACATGTACATATATACTTACATAACCTTAACCACATCAATTTCTGTAAACAAAAAATTTCTAACCTTTTCTCACAATGCTGTTGAATCATAAAAGGATAACACATTCTCTCTCATCACTCTTTTCTAATAATTAACACATTTTCTCCATTTTTTTTTTTTTTTTAGTTATCTATTTCTACAATGCTACCTAACTCACTGCTATCTCTATATGCAGTTAAGTCCTTCAGTCCTATTCATACTCTAGTTTCTAACAGTCAATACTAGCCTTACTTTCTCTGTCTTTCTCTTTCCTCCAGTTGGCGATCCTTCGCTTTTGCTCTTTCCTATGCTTCTACCTTCCTGGGTCTTGCTTACTAGTCTTCTAGGCATAAATCTCTGGAGTCGCTCTTTGATCCTTAGTTTAGGGAAATCGGGTAAGCTATTTCCGAATTCTTTACTGGTTCTCTCAATAAAACAAGGCTCTTGCTTCTGGAACATTCCTCTGCCATCCATTTGGACTTTCTTCTCTCTTTCCTGCAACTATCGTCACTTCTCCACACTTTACAACTAAGCACTTGCACTTCTCATAACATTTCTTTCTTAACCTTTCCCATCACTTTTTCTTCTAATTACTCACTGAATTGCTCTGTAACCCATTTTCTCACTCTCCTGTCAAAATATTTCTTGTCACCCCTTCACATCACTTCCATCCTCTCTCTGAATTGCTCCCTCTCTCCCTCTCTCTCTGCGCTTGTCCTTTTTGTTCCCCTCTCCCTCCTTTTCTTGGCCAATCACCATCAATTTCTCTTTCTGCCTCTCTTTTGTTATTCGCTCTCAGGTGTCAGTTTTTGTCTTTAACGTGTCCTGTATGTACAAGCCACAATTCTCCAGAAGTACAAGTGTCCGCATGGAGATGCTTCCCAAGGCAACTTTTCTTAACAGTCATATTTTAATCCCTTAATCCTTTTTGCTATGCTCTTCACCAGACCTAGCCTCCCTTTCCGTTTAAAGCCAGATCGTAGGGTGGGTAACTTTGTACCTGCCCTAAGCTTAAGTTATCTTCCATTACCCCGAAGTACAGACAATTTCTGGCAGGGCATTTTCCCTCTGCGGTCAATTCTAAACTATCCATTCTTTTATCTGCACCGTATCACGATTTATCCTGTCAGTCTTAAGGAGCAATTTGTGCCTTTTTCCCTTCCCCAGCTTATCTGATCGGCCATTACCTGAGTACAAAACTATTATATTTACAAGTAAACAGAACAGTCTCCCACTGACACATTTCAATTGTTCAGTTCTTACTCTGAACTTCCCCCATTGACGGTGCTAATCAGCACTCTACCTCAAACGAACACCTGTGGCAACGTCAGAAGCACAAGCAATTAGCCTACCCTATCTGGGTTGTATGATTTAATTCCTATGACAAAATTTATTTTTCTACACTTGTAAGATTGGGATCTTACAATTCCATCAAATCGTTCAACACATAGTGGGTGTAAACAACAGGATTTTAAGAAACACTGAAGTAGCCACGCACAGGTTAAACGTACATTCGAAGATAATGATTTCGGTACAGTCTGTTCCATGTGTGATCGGCATAGGTTCAAGAAGGTTGTGAAGATTGTAGCAGCTCGAGATCACTTTATTTTTCAAACAGCATTTCCAAATAAGGATGTAAGTCAAATGTCGGCCTGTAACGGATATCGTGGCCCCCCTCAAGAACAAAGTGATTCTGGCTCTATCGAAGTCAAATGGTTTTAAATATCATCTGATGCCACAGCACTTGCCGAAACTAGATTTGGTAACGGAACGGCTCATTTTTCCAAGCTCATATTCCCATTCATGCAGATTTGTCGCCTGTGGCATTAATACGATCAATACGGTATCCTTGGTCAGGTGATAAACATTCGCGTAAAGAAATTTCACTTAACTTCCGCTATGCGTGCTCGGCACACAAAAAAGTTTTTTTTTTTTAGTTGTTCAAATCTTCAATTTGAACAATGTGTAGGTTATAATCAATAACGTCACATCGCGTATATTTATAATATTTTGGAATGGCAAAGGAGCAGAGGGTAATTTAGCTGCAGGCTAAAATGAGCGAATTTTAACGATTTTACATATAAATTTCATTTTCTCCTAATTAAACGTGTGGATTTCTGAATTCTCCGTTTTATAAAAAATCTAATTCTTCATGCTGAATGTTCAATCATTTTCTTTAATAAAACATTAATCGTGATTTAAGCAGTATTTATTATAATTTGCATAGTTCTCCATAAAAAAATAATCAGATAATCATAATTTTTATTCTGCTGTTATTAATTCCACCCTTCTATGAGTGTCATTCTTCCATTGCAATTTCAACGCTATGGGTGACATTCTGCACGTGCTGCGTGCCGCAATAAACCTTCACCTTCTGGGCAATATCCAGGTATAAGCCGTCTTGGCCCAAATCCTCCAGACAGTGCCACATCGCTGGAGTCCTGCCAACTCCTTAAATAGGCCAGATATTCACGTACATTTGTCTCTCCCTTTCCTCACCACCCCCTCCCTTCCCCTCCCGTTTGGAGGCTAAAGATATTGTTCGTTAGTTACCAGTTCCATTATCTTTCTCCAGACTAAGAGCCAGCCTCTTTTTCTAATTACAAAATTTCATAGGCTCAGTTTAACAAAGATGACTCGCTGAAGGATAATATATGATAATTCATGGCTGTGTTCTGTTTTAAATAATAACTTCACAAAGAAACCGCACAGAAAAACCATTTCCACTGTAGAAATTTTGGCACAGCCTGATATCAGAAAACAGCGAATTCTACGTTCTCATTTAGAATTTAAATATTGTCGAGAGAACCACTCTGAAGGTGAGATGCGATGTATATTAATTCTGTCCTACGCCGAACAAAATGCGTTTGAAACTCTTTAAAATCAACCGACTATATATTCAAATTGTATAAATAAAATCAAATAAAAAGCAACACGCAATTAAAGTTCAAAACCCGATTATATAATTAAAATATATAAAACAAAAACTCTAAAACTCTGCACGTTTAAAAGCTTCATATGTATAGTAAGAATGTAAAAATGCAGAATAAAATATACTATAGCTTTCAAATCAGGCGTTGCCTTTCTCAACCTATTAGCATGTAGCTGGTAGCCTGCTTAATTAAATATACCTTCAGATTCCCCAGGAGCTCACATCTGGTGAGTATGGGCTTTGCACACCCAGGGTCCTGAGCTGGATATCATCATTCTTCTCTTTCTTGGTGATTCTTTCTACTCCTGACTCTTGTTCTCTCTCTCTCTCTCTCTCTCTCTCTCTCTCTCTCCCAGAGTAATTCAGAATTTTTTTTTTTTTTTTGGCTGGTGCAGCATAAGCTTCAGGCTTTCTTGCACCATATGGCTAATAATAATAATAATAATAATTACGCATTGTCGACCATGTGATATCACTGCACGATTGACTTTCGTGTCATCTTGATTATTAAATTCTGATATTGTACCTAGTACGCTCTACCTTTCTCCACCTCTTTCAGCCTTCCAACAGGTTTTGTCACAAAACATTACACTGTTCAACAAAAAATTCTTTGAATTTGTTTCCTTTCTTAAAATAGGTAAACTTTACTAATTTTGGGTCGAGAAAAACGAATATGTCTTCAGAATTTTTTTATTAGCTCTAGTTTTTGAGATACAGTATTTTAGCTATTGTCTAAGAATATAGTAATTTCAGTAGTAGTCGGAGTTAAGAGTAATATTAAAACAATCTCATATTTATATTTTCTTGATACAACATAAATCACAGTTGTTTTTAATTAAAACGTAAAAAAAAAAAAAAAAAAAAAAACACAAGAAAGCTGCACAGGAACCGAAAGTACTTTCTCAAAATGTGGCCTATTCACGACAGCGCCTTCTTGTCGCTTGTATTCCACTTCCGGGGCATCTCTTGTTACTGTCCAACAGTAGTCAGCAAGCACAGAAACGTTCCACCTACCCTGATATCTTCTTTCCATTGTTGAAATGTCTTGGTGGAATCGCTCACCGCGCTCGTCACTCACTACACCACAGTTGTCAGGGAAGGAGTCCAGATGAGAGTCGAGAAAGTGGATTTTCAGTGACATGTTGCAGCCTAATTGATGATACTTTTCTAGAAAGTTGTTTATAGTCTCAACATAGTTTCCAACTCTTCGGTTTCTCAGGAAGTCAAGCACAACACTTTTAAAGGCGTCCCAAGCTGCGTTCTCATTACCCTGGAGGACTCGCTCAGAGTTTTCATCCTTTAAAAGTTCACGAATTTGTGGACCAAGAAAGGTTCCTTCCTTAGCATCATTCAACAGTGGAAATTATCTTCTCAGGTACTTAAAAGCTTCTCCATCCTGGTTCATTCCCTTCACAAAGTTCTTCATGAGTCCCAGTTTGATGTATAAAGGGAGCAGGATTTTGCTTCGTTCAACCAGAGAATTGTGCTGGAAATTTTTTCCCCTGTGGCGCAGATTTTCCCTTAGATGCCAGACTTTTCTCTTGTAGTGTGAGGACCTAGCCCGACTGTCCCACTCACACAGGAAACAGCATTACTTCGTGTATCCCAACTGCATGCCCAGCAGTATTGCAATCACCTTCAGGTCTCCACAGATCTGCCATTGGTGGTCTTTGTACTTCATTGCTTCCAGAATTAATTTCATATGTCTCCTTCATGTGGACAAAAAAAAATTCAAATTATTATATTAGGGCCACTCGTAATTTCTTACCTAAATCCGTTTATTTATTACGTCTGTAAATTGCGCGTGTTCTCTGGTCGATTTGTCTGTTTTGCTGGACGAAAAAACCCCAGTTTCTGGGGGGGGGGGAGAAACATTGCTATCTATGCCTGAGACCGATTAACTCAGCCATGGAGTGAAAAAAAAACCCATTAAAGTTCCTGGCGTCATCGACGGGATTCGAACCCGGGGCTTTTCCACCCGCTGTGGGGAGGACGGTGACGATACCACTGTTCTACTGCACAAACCCTTCATATGGACAAGTGTAAAGTGTGTTAGTTGTCTGACGGCGCCAGGGGTTTCTCCCATCTCCGCATTGTATTCTTTGTGAGTGACACAGAACTCTGTGGAGGCCAGAGATTTAAAAAGTGTGTTGGGGGTGGTCTGTTGTGTAGCGTTATGTTCTATTGTTTCCCCTGACCATTTAGCCGTTGGGCCCCTATTGGGACCCACCGTTGCCACACACTTTGCCATGAGGAGGCAGGTCCGGCACCCAGTAGATTATTTAAGTACTCTGAAAAGCTCCACCGGGATGGCAGGATGAAAATTTCCAGGAATTTCAGTGGCAAGGCCTATAGAAAAAATAAAAAAAAAACGGGGGTGTACACTAGAATTTTGCCGAAAGAGATTCGCAGGAAAGCGGTAGAATTTATACGTTGATTAGAATTTGGCGGCATTGTTAAGGGGTATACTGGGTCGGTTTAGTGAGAGAGTAGAACTGTTGTATCCAGTTATCATCGTAAGGCGAGGCATGACGACCAGGTTTTTTTGTTTTTTTTTTGAGATAGACCTAGGAACGTTTTATACATTCACTTAGTCGTCACGCGTCACGCGCGGTGAATAAGTGAAGCAACTTAAAATGCGTCAAGCGCTCTAATCACACTACTAGTAGTGCGAGCGTGGAAATCGCCTCTAGTAGAAGCCGCGGATGACGTCACTTCCGTGACCGATCAAATTTACTCGGTAGAAAGTTGGAAAAACTGCTAGCCCATTGTTAAAATATTCGCAGCTCACCACTGGATCTAGGTCTCGAATTAGATCACTTAGTTCACCTTGAGTGATTCTGTGTGACTCACTCGGCGACTCAGGTCCTGGCACAAAATCAGGATCCTGTGGTGTTGAAAGCCCAGGTTGACCATCATTCCTCACACTGTTCCCATCTTCATCAGACTCCAAAGTGTACTCTTCTGGAGGGTGAGGTACAGGTAGACCATCCCCATGTGCCACTGGTCGGATAGCTGACGAGATGTTTGAGTATTCCACAGTCCACTTCCTTTTTTTTTTTTTTTTTTTGACATGCCATGCTGAAGAGGAGACACCATGCAGAAATAACAGTCATTTATATGATTTGAAGGCTCCCTCCAAATCACTGGGACGGCAAAAGGCATTGAACGTCCTTTGTTATTCAACCATCCACGGAGATTTACAGTTGCAGCAAATATGAGGTGCCCAGGGTTTGTCTTCATCCCCTACCTTACAGCCAAAATAATGGTAGTAGGCTGTCTTCACAAGTGGAGTCAATTGGCGTTTCTGAGTGGAAAATGTCACATCACCACACACATAAAAATTGTCAACACATTTACGTGGCATCCTGACTTTTTACGTAATGTTTGTCCATAAATCTGAAAAAAAAATGAACGTCACTTGCAAGGTAAATGATACACAGAATACAAACACAGAAATACAAAAAAAAAACAAAAAAACAAGGCGTATCGGTTCCTGTTTCAGTGTTACCAACCTATCTAATCTCTAGACTACAAAATTCTGTAGTATTCACCAATATTCCTCTAAATCATAAGAGGGGCTATATCGTGGAACCGAAAGCTAACTAAGAGTTTTAAATGTTATATTCGTTTTTCTCATGTTGAAATTAAGAAGAATTGACTATTTTCAAGCCAGAAACATTTTTGGTATTGACCAGTGTTATTACTGATTCAAATATTGGGAGAAATCGAGTGCCTCTGGCCTTGTTTATTCAGTTTCTGGCATTGTATTGCGTGGCTTAGTAACAGGGAAAAATATCCCATTTTATTATTATTATACTTAAGATTATTTAAGTATATTAAAATTATTATAATACTTAAACGTTTGATTATAATTTGTATGATTTTTTACAAATTTTAATCTGTGATTTTGATATCATTAAATTGTGATTATTGTCATTAATGTGATTTCTGTGAACTGATTGTATACTGTTAGTATTTAAGTGTCAAAAAAATAAATATTTCCTATTTTGTTTTCTCATATTCTCTTATTATAATAATGATATGCCTTTTGTTTCCTATTTTGTTTATCGCAGAAAACATATCCCTGCATAGAAGACCCGAATGAGTTATCAGAAAAATTCATAAATGATGTGATTGATACATATGCAAAGATGAATAAGACCATTATAATATTTAAACGTTTGATTAAAATTTGTATGATTTTTTTGCGAATTTTAATCTGTGATTTTGATATTATTAAACTGCGATTATTGTTAGTAATCTGGGTTTCGGGAACTGATGGCATACTCTTAGTATTTAAACGTTAAAAAATAAATATATCCTTTTGTTTCCTATTTTGTGTTCCGATATTCTCTTATTATAATAATCCTAAATATACAGAGTTGTTGGTAACATGTACGTATGTTGTTAATATTAATAAAAATGTATATTTTATCCCTCCACCACATATACTCTCGAAGTTTATATCCCCCCGATGTAAACCCTCTGGATTCAACACTGTTATCACAAAAGGCAAAAAAATTCACCATCTAATTTCAAATGCTGCAGTGACTGTTAAAGTCTGCATTTTTTGTTGACGTGACGCGTTTACAGGATCATTCCGGTGGTACTATCGTGTCACCTGACAGACCCTGCAAGAAAATATTTAATCTGGTGACTCACTGTTGCGGATTACTTTTTGTTCTTTATGCCGTCTTAACTTAATAGTGTCTTTGTTTCGCTGTTCACTTGGGACAAACCTTTCCTGGCATTCAGCGGGGGTCTAGCGATTTTCAGGTTAAAGATTATCAAGAGATAAGCACTTATGGGGAAGGGGGAACCTAATCAATGAGTGTTGTCACAAGACCATCACAGGACAGTTCAATGAAATGTTCGTTAAATGTGAAACGAAAAACATTGTCAGGAAAAAATAAATAAAATAAATGACGGCAACTCGCTAGTTTTTGAGAAAAACAAAAGAACTCAAAAAAATCGAAATTAATTCATTCTGCTCTAAAACAAAATGAAGTTGACAAACACAGACGAAACGTACAAGCCGTTGTTATTAGTGGGTGAAAAGTGTCGAAACTTCATATAGAATTTCTCCAGAATTGGTGGTTGCATACCATGAGAAGCAATTAACAACGCCTTATTAACGATCTGGCTAAATGTGTTAATAATTTGTTGCAGCTTTCGTCTAGGACAGTGGTTTCCAAACTTTATGTTACTACGCCCCCTTTTTAAAAAAATCTAATCTTGGCGCCTCCCCCCCCCCTTTATATTTCATAAAATAATACAGACACATTTTTAAATGGTAAAAAATGTATTAATACAAAAAATGAAAAAAACGTAAGTGACAGAATAATAACAAGGTTTTACTATATATATTCAGTTTTAAATTAATTTGTTTTTAATGCGATGGATGTGCTTGTTTATTAGCACAAAGTTTATCAAATCTAGGTGTCATTGAGGAGAGTGCTACTCATAGCTCATTTTCTACTACTAAACGGGCTCGATATTTGGATTTCATTGCAGCTAATGCAGAAAATTCCGTTTCGCATAAATATGATGTTAGGAATGGTAATAGTATTTGCATTGCTTTGCTTGACAAAGTATTATATTCTTCACTTCGACTCAACGAAAATTGAACTAGGGTTTCACTCGGAAATTTTTGTTTCAATGAAGTATCGCATGATAATTCTATCAATTTTTCCTTTTCAATAGTTGTCAATCCAAATTCATCATCTCGTTCATCGACAAATGGATTCTGTATCCACGCGAACTTTGTAAAATCAAGATCTTCGAAATAATGTGAAAAGTGCATTAGCAAATCATCCAAGTGTTCAGTAAATAGATTTTTGTTTGCTTCAATATTAACTCTGGCGCAGAAATCATTTAAAAGTCGAAACATGTTGAATTTATTTTTTTTGTAAATTTGATTTCCATAGCTCCAATTTTTTATGAATGCTTTCACTTTGTCTTTTTGAATCAGTGAATGCATTTGTGGTCCTTGCATTGATTTATTCAAAACACTCAATTTTCCAAAAATTTCAACCAAATAGGCAAGTTTAACAATTAAGTTATCATTCCTAAATAAATTTGCCTCTTCATTATGATTTTCATCAAGAAATTGCAATCTTTTCTTTGAGTTCAAACACCCTTTGAATCACTTTTGCACGAGATAGCCAGCGCACTTCACAATGGTATAGAAGTGAGGTATAATTAGCTTCCATATCTTCACACAGCTTTGCAAACAACCTAACTTTTAAAGGACTGTTTTTTGTGTAGTTTATAACTTTCGTAACTTTCGTAACTTTTTGTAACTTTTCGTATAACTTTCGTAACTTTTGTAAAAATGTTGTTAAGTTCCTCGCTCATATTTTTTGACACAAGAGCTGCTCTGTCAAGCATGCAGTGCGTCCAGATAACTTTGGGTGCTTTCTTTTTAACTAATGCTTGAAGACCTGCCTTGTGTCCTGACATTGACTGTGCTCCGTCAGTACAGAGTCCAATGCAGTTATTCCACTTTATGTCGTTCTCATCAAAAAAAGTGTCAATTATATTAAAAATTTCATTGGATGTGGCCTTTCCAGGAATGGGGTTGCAAAATAATATATCTTCCATTATATTAGTTTCTGCAACATATCGAACATATGGAATTAAACGAGCATCTTTAACTACATCAGTTGCTTCATCTAATTGTATGGCGAATTTCGAAGTACGCAGTCGAGAAACTAACTGATCGCAAAGATCTTCAGATATATCATCGATTCTTCTGCCAACTGTATTATCAGCAAGCGGTATTTGTTGCAACTGTTTCGCATATGATTCGCCGAACATTATTTTAACCATATCAATAGCTGCTGGCAAAACTAGAGTTTCTCCTATTGTGTCTGGTTTTTTACATTTCGCGATTCTGTAAGAAACTTGGTACGACGCTAGCAATGCATTTGAGGGAACAGAAACTATTTTTTTTTGAACGTTTGCTTTTGTTTATTAAACTCATCTAATTTTCTTTGAAAAAATTCTATGGGCTTACCAACATATTCAGAATGCATAGTTAAGGTGACGTTTTAATTTGCCTGGTCTCATATTATCTGCAGCCAAAACTTTCGTACAAAACAAACACATTGGTTTTTCCAAGCCATCTATAATAACACTTGTGAATCCTAATGATAAATAGGATGAATCGTATTTTCTTGTCTTGGGAGTTCTACCTCCTTGTTCCCTGTTGCTTGTATTCCCACTACCTTTACTTGTATCAGCATCAGTATCTTCATTATTAGTGGATTTTCTCTTGTAACCAGTCAAAAATTTATCCATTCGTCTTAAAATATTAGAATTAAATTTATATTCTTAAAAAATACAACTTCTAAATTACTAACGATTATTATCAGTAAGTACATCCCAAAACACGCCAAAAACAATAAAAAACAATCGCACACCGCTGAAACCATATTTTCAACCATGCAGCTAATGCTATACTATGCAATCTACCTATATATGTCATACATAGTACGCACTAAATTATATATATTACATTACATCATATCAATCATAATTCATCAATCCATTTGAGCAAAATATAATATATATTTTTCCAGATAATTGTTTATCTCATGTTTATATCGAAATTAGAGTAAGATAGGTGGCGGTAAATGCTTTAAAAAATAGGTTATAAAATTTAATGTTATGTTATGAAAGTTTATTTATATGTATATATTTTTTTATTTATATATGTTATGTTATGAAAATTACATTTCTGTTAAACTTTTCGCGCCTCCTTTGCACTAGTCCGCGCCTCCCAGTTAGGAAATCGCTGGTCTAGGACATGCATGGTTTAAGAAAATAGAAAATCTAGGACTGGCAATACTTTTGTCAATGGTGCATACCATGGCAAATCAGTATAAAAATAATTAAGACAGCCAAGGTGTAAAATGGATGCGTTATTAACGCATCCATTTTACACCTTGTTTGGTTTGTCTTTTTTACCTCCACATGAAATTAGTAAAAACTGTTTCGTCTTTGATTTCAGAGGGAATTCAACTCAAAAGTGAAGCCGCAACAAAATTGGTCGATTATTTAGTTGAAAATTATATAGCGAAAAAATACCACTTTTATTCCTAGCGCATTTGAAAGAAAGATTTAAATAATTGCACATGCAATAGTATATTCAATTTATTTTTTCTTAACTATAAAATACTGAAGTTAAAACCTGGGGCCCTGTTTCTTTTGATTACATATCAAAAGGGATATTTTTTTTTCCTGTTACCATGTTGCCCCTTTTTGATATTTCCCGTGGTATGGATTTCTTAAGAAGAATTATGCTTGCTGCAGCTTTTGATCTAGTGCAGTGATTTCCAAACTACTGAGATCTACGGGCCCCTTCAAAAATCAAAAAAAAGTTTGCAGACCCCTATATATATATCGTATTAATATATTGTGAGGAAGGTTATAGTATTATAATCATATTACGATATATACCTAGATGGATCTATGAAAAACGCATAGTATATATACAGAAGGAAAATATACATGTCTTATCGTTACATACCCACAATTCTGGTGACTTCGTTTGGGGTTAACCACTCAAATTGAAAGTAAAACTGCGACAATCTGCTTTATCACTGTTTCTGTGCTGATCAACTTACACTATGTCGAAATCAAATTTGAGTTGGAAAAACCAATATTGCAGTAGAATTATAGTAGAACTCTATTATATATAACCAATAATATATAATAGAGGTTTGGAGGTTTCATAATTTAAATTACAAAATTGAATTATATAATAAGAAAGTTATTTTAAAATACTACATAGTGCTCATTGATCATCGTTGACCCGACAGAGAACGTAGGATATTAGTTTAGAAATTAGAGTAAGAATAAAGCATATTTACCGCTTGGATACGGTAAATATGCTTTATTCTTTCTCTAATTGTCGAAGAGCTTGCGATAGCCGCATAAACAAAAGGCTAATCTGGGTGAAATAAAATTAGAAGAATCGTATAGATATTCTTCTTCTTGTCATCATCATCATCAGCCATTTTCAATCCACTGAGGGTGAAGGCCTCTCCAGCAACTTTCCAGTTCCTTCTGTTTTGTGCAATAGCCATCCATTTATTACCCACAAACTCATGAATTTCATTTGTCCATCTCCATTGTTGTCTTCCAGGTTTTCTCTTAGCTCTTCTTGGGTACCATTCTGTTATTTTCTTAGTCCATCTGTCATCATTACTTCGAGCTATGTGTCCTGCCAAAGACCATTTTAGTTGTTTAGTTTTGATAAGAATTTCCTTTACTTGAGTTTGCTGCCTAATCCATGGGTTTCTCTTCTTATCTAACAGTCCGATTCCCAATATGATTCGTTCCAGTCTTCGCTGGGTAGTTCTCAGCTTCTCTTCCATTCTTTTGGTGAGTGCCCAAGTTTCACTTCATAAGTCATGGTGGGGAGTATACATTGGTTCATTATTTTACGTTTCAGACAAATTGGGATATTGTTCCTCAGTATGTGACTATATTTCCTGAATGCTATCCATCCAAAATTTATTCTTCTCTTGACTTCCACCCATTTATCATTATTACAGCTAATGACTTGTCCCAGATAAGTATATGACTCCACCTTTTCAATTACTGCTTGTTCAATTATTATATCCCTTTCTGTGGCATACTTGTTCATCATTACTTTTGTTTTAGCCATATTCATCTTTAGTCCAAAATCCTTACTAACTCTGCATAACTGATTAAGATTTTCCTTTAATTCTTTGGGATCGTGGCTTATGACCACAATGTCATCTGCAAATCGTAAATGGTTTAGGTACTCTCCATTCACATTGACTCCTTTCTGCGACCAGTCTAATCTTCTGAAAGCTTCCTCAAGGGTAGCAGTAAACAACTTCGGAGATATTGTGTCTCCTTGTCGAACTCCTTTCTCAATTTTAAATTTATTACTGTCTTTGTCTAGTCTAATAAAGGAGGTAACATTCTCATATATTTTCTTCAAAATCATAATATATGGGGTATCTATGCCTTGTCTTTCCAGTGCCCGAAACATTGCCTTATGCTGTATGGAGTCAAATTCCTTTTCATAATTCACAAATGCCAAGCATATTGGTGTTTTATATTCATTTGCCTTCTCCATTAGCTGTGACATTACGTGAAGGTGATCCATAGTTGAGAATCCTGTCCTAAAGCCAGCTTTCTCTTTCGGTTGATTCTCATCAAGTATTCTTTCTAATCTGTAAGTAATGACTCTTGTGAACAACTTGTAGATGTGGGATAACAAGCTAATTGGTCTATAATTTCCAATTTCTGATTTATCTCCTTTCTTATGCAGCAAAACTACAAATGATTGCATTATTCTACTCCTTAGGTGTCACCTTTTCTAATGCATTTTGTGAAGAGTCTTGTCAGTTTTTGTGTCATGTCTCTTCCTCCCAATTTTAACAACTCTACAGTAACTTCATCTTCCCCTGAAGCTTTCTGATTCTTCATTTTCTTCAACGCGTGTTCTACCTCATCAGGAAGGATATCAGGTACGTTGCATGTGTTACTAATTTGCGATCCATCTTCCCCACTGCTGGCATCATTCCCTCGCTCTTTGTATAACTTTTTATAGTAGCCTTCTGCTATTTGAATTATGCCTTCTCTGATATTCATAAGTACATCATCGCTATTCTTCAGTTTCAGTATCATTTGTCTTTCTGTATTACTGCTCATGGCTGCTGATTTAAATCCTTGTTTTTCCCTTGATGCTTGTTCTACTTTTCTTGTGTTAAATCTTCTTATGTCCTCTCTGAGTCTCTTTCTAATGGCTTTGCATAACTCAGTATACTCAATTTTCTCCCTGTCAGTGTTTTTCTTGCTCTTCATTTGTCGTCTTCGGATCATCATGACAAGTGTTTCTTGACTGATTTTTTCTTCTTTGGATTTCTTTTTACCTGTAGGTTTTTTGGGCTTTATCACGTTCAGAAAGTTGTAATATTCTTCATCCACATCTTGGTCCTGAACAGTCTGCAGAAGCTCAAACTTGTTCTTAAGTTCCAGTACATACTGCTTTTTTCTCCTCTTCTATTATCTCAAAGACCTTTGTATTATTTACTCGAGTCAGTTTTTTCCTTTCTTTTCTTACATCTATATCAAGTGTGCATCTTACCATTCTGTGATCACTTCCAACATTTACCTTGTTCAGGACAGTAACATTATTCACGATATATCTTCTGTTAGTGAGAATGAAGAACTATTGAGGGAAAAACAGAGAGGTATTTAGCGATAAGGAAGTTAAAACTTCATGGACATGAGAAGAAGTAAGGATTAGCTTTGAGGAAGTACAAATAGAAGTAAAAAAAAATGGAAAAATGGAAAAGCACCTGGACCTGGCGGATTGAATATGGGGCTTCTAAAATATGTAGGAGAGAAAATCATCTCACTGCTCACAAGACTATTTAAAAAACTATGCAAAGGATAAGAAATACCACCAGAGATGACACTGGGATACATTACTTCTGTGTTTAAGAAAGGGGATAGAAGAAATTGCTCGAATTACAGAGAATTCTGTGTTTTAAACCCAATTGCAAAGCTTTTTAGTGGGATACTGAAAACTAAACTAGATAAAGAAATAAGGATTTCGGAGGAGCAGTGTGGATTTACAACTGGACGGTCCTCTGACCTTTATTCACAGTCAAGCAGATTCTGGAACAATGCCAAGCTACGGGACAGAATATAGGATTAGTGTTTATTGACTTGGAAAAAGCTTATGATAGTGTCACAAGAAAGATGTTGTGGAGTGCCATAGAAAAAAATATCAATACGACAACCACTGATCGACATAATTAGAAAAATATACAAAAATAGCACTTGCTGCATTAAGATTGGGTCAGAAATATCAAGGAAATTCAAAACATTAAAAGGCTTGCTACAGGGGTGCTGTTTATCCCCCACGTTATTCAAGTTATACCTGTAAGTGACTCTGGAGGCTTGGTCCCAAAGATGCAGACCAATGGGATTATGTGTGACAGAAAACATCTACCTTTCAAACATTTTGTTTGCAGATGACCAGGTACTGATTGCGAAGTATGCTGACCATATGCGCAGAAAGCTATTGGAACAATATAGAGAATGGGTTTTGATAATAAATTTCAATATATGAATTCAACAGGGGACATTTTGAGTGTAAATGGAGCACAGATAAAGAATGTGAAGCAGTTTAAATATCTATATTGTGTTTAAATATCTAGGAGCTATTGTGCAGATGGATGGTTCATCTGAAGATGAGATTACAAGAAGAATTAATGAGGGAAGAAACGTCTTGGGAATGTTGAATCCAATATTATGGAGCAATAATATTCACCCAAAAACTAAACGATTAATATATAATGGAATATTTCATAGTATCCTGCTATATGGATCAGAATTTTGGACCATAAAGGAAGAAATTACTAGCTGTCGAGATGGATTTTTGGAGATCAGCCCGAAGATCTAAATTAGAAAGAGTTGGGAATGAAGACAATAAGAAAAGTAATTGACGCTCAAATAAACATCATTGACAAAATAGAACAAAAAATATTAGAATGATATGGACATGTTATGAGAATGGGGGAAGAGATACTACCTTAAAAAAAAGCAATGTAATGGATACCCCCGAGAAGAAAAAGGAGAGAAAGATCTAGAAGCACATGGATGGAGGGAGTGAGGCTATGAAAAAGAGGAAATTGAAGATTGGAGACTGGGAGGACAGAAAAGAGTGGAGGAACAAAATTAAAAAAAAAAAAAAACATACACACACACACACACACACATATATATATATATATATATATATATATATATATATATATATATATATATATATATATATATAAAGTTAGGTCGAGGATAACCGTTGATGCAACGAAGAAATCCAAGAAGAAGAAGATTATAATAATAATAAGAAAATGGGACATTTTTTCCGGGTTCGCGTGGCTTATAACCAACGTTGGCATTGCTGGTCATTCTCATATACGTTGACAGTTGCTAAACGGAGGTTTATATGCAATGTTGAATCTAGAGTGTTTGCACCGGGGGGAGGGGGATGTAGTATATGTGTATATTTTTTATTATTATTTAATATTTACAACATATGTATGTTACAAACAGATCTATAGATTTATGAATGTTATAATAACCGAATATGAGAAAGCAAAATAGGTAACAAAAGGAAATATTTATTATTTAACACTTAAATACTAATAGTCAATTCACAAAAACCACATTACTGACAATAACCAGAGTTTAATAATAGGAAAATCACCGATTAAAATTCGCAAAAACTCATACAAATTATAATCAAACATGCAAGTATTATAACAATCTTACAGTATTCTTCTTTGCTTTTCCTTTGCGTATGTATCAATCGCTTCGTTTATTAATTTTTTCGATAACTCATTCGGGTCTTCAAGCCTATCTTCATGCAATCTTGCAATACTACAGTCACGTACATATACAGTATCATAAAAATATTATAAAATGTATTGTTTATAGGCTGCGAACAAACCGTCTTGTTTGCGGTATACAAAGGAATAATTAGCCACAACTAAACTTTTGTGGAAAAAAAAAAAACAAATAAAGGGAATCTGAAAACCATAAAGCGAAACTGCCCACGATTGAAATAGTGGCTGCAGTACATTCTTAACGAGTACCACACTTAGTAACTGTCATTTTTGGTGTTGTGTTTATACGACATAAATTTATTGAAGTCTTGTTTTGTAATTACAACATTGTGTAAACTGATAATATGGCCCATAAAGAGCACAGTAAGAAGAAAATTTCAATTAAAATTAAACAAAAAATGAGGCAAAAAGTTCAATGTCTGAGGTCTTTGAACGAATATTAAAATAAAAATTCCTATTTTTCGCCGGGGGGGGGGATTTTTATTTCAAACAGCGTGAAACTCACCACCCCCTGGATTCAGCACTGTTGATATGATGCCCTGTTTGCCAAATATGCTCGAATACTGCGAACTAGTAGATGCTATGCGCAATGCAAATTTAAATTTTATCAACATAGCCATGTCCGCCTTGGCGTTAATGCAAAATACATTTGTAATTGGGAAGTGGAGGTGAAGTGGGGGAATAACAAATTCATATTTTAAATAAAGGCAGCAGAATAAAGTAATATTTCTTTATGAATAGTTTATAAGCTAATGACGTATTATGTGTGAATGTACACTACCATCCCAAAAGTATCAAAATGCATAACGGTTTCATATGACACATAAGCATTATGAAACCGTCGCTGCTCTTCCATGAACACCGAAGCTGTGAAGCACCGTACGTAGTATTCCTATAGATCTAATCCCTTGTAGACGTCTTAAACTCTAGGTTGATGTTTAGCAGGGACGGTTAGCTCTAAAGATTTTCGTGCCACCTTTACAACTGAAACCATGAAGTTAGTTTACTGACCTTACTGGACGTCACGCTTCCATTTCATGATAAACATCACGCCGGTTGACTTCTGATAATGTAGGCTGTGAGAAATTGTACGAACCGAAAAGTCAGCAGTATGACATCCGACAATAATTCCCCTCTCGAAGTCAGTTAGCTCGGCTATGCCATAATGCAAACAACTAAGTTGTGTGGCTCAGGAGCCTCCTTATACACCACCTGCGTCACTTGTTTGTCCGGGAGCGCCCAATGAGTAATACAGTGTCCGGATACTTTCTTTCGCATGACAGCATTAACAAGTAATACTATGAAAGGTGAACATTTAATTTTTTGATGACTAATCCTTCTAATTTTTAATGGAGATTTAACCTAATCTCCAGTAAAATTTAGGAAGGCTAGTCATCAGAAAAATCAAATGTTCGCCTTCCATCCTATCCCAACAACTTTCAGCCTTCCTTTACTCTTTTCTAGGTTTTCATTGTTCAACGTTAACAAACTTTCATTGTATCATCATAACTGTCCTATTCCGTCATCTAAGTAATCTAAACAACACATATCTTCATTTGATTTGAAAGTACAGTACTGTACAGTGATCATTAGGATCCGACTGTTAATAAAATTGAATATTAGATATGATCAGTTATTTATTTATTTTTTCTTAAGTCGAAAAATAAATCCATATTCGACTTTAAACCCTGACAGGTCGTCTAATCAAGATGCTTTCATCACCTTAATCGCTCCACTTTAATCTCATAGATAATCAGAAGCGCCAATTTCATCGCCCTTCCGATTATCTCTAAGCCAGTTAAATGCAACTTTCATTTTTTGCATGGATTTAACCTTATCGCTGCTCTTTTATCCTTTTTTTGGCAGCTTTCCCATTGGCACCTGCAACACTAGACATTCTCAAAAAAAAAAAAAAAAAAAAAAACCTCTTACGAGTAGCGTGACTACGTTCATTTCTCAACAAAATATGCACATATGTAGTAGAAATATATCTAAACGCAATAAACAGATCCACATCCTCCCCTCCTCCCACTCTAGTTGTGTCACTGCGAAATTCAACCTAGGGACATTAGCATTGGCAAAGCGCCACCAAAGGCCACATGAGGTATTTGTATGTCGACTTCGCATGAAGTGTTTAGTAACTAACGATTAATGCGAAGTTTCGGTACTGATTTCTTCTTGAGTCTTGCCGATGTGCAGCGAGTACAAAGTGTTATGAGTAGGGGAGGACTTCAGTTTTTGTGTGACCAGGCCGGATTTAAACTTGTTGTGGCCTTAAGCTATAACATGTATGAGGCCCTTCTCTCTTACAGTTCACCTGTGACAATATTAACAAAAAGAATTTTTTAAGATTCAGCGAGGCCCTAAGGTGTAGCTTGTTTAGCTTATATGTAAATCCGGCCCTGTAGACCATGTGCACCCATGTGCAAAGCTTAAAATTTACGTCATTCCAGAAAGCTTTTACCATATTTGTTCGTTGAGGGCTAGCGTCGATGAGCTGACGTCTGCGCTGCAGAAAACACTGAGAGGCCGATTGGAGAAAAGATCAACTATGCCGGAGTTAAAAAGAAAAAGTAAAAAAAAAAAAAAAACAATTGGCAGATTGTCTTTGTACTGTGTCACGGATATTGTAGCAAAATTTTGTGCCAAAAAATGAGCCGATTAAAATGAATAAAAATGAATTGAGAAGTTCATTGAAGAGATATTCGTCTGATCAATTTGAAAAGCTTATTATTGATAAACTCATTGTTATGTCGCTTAATTGATGAGGGCCTGCGTTGCAGGCGGGCGCAAAGCAAGGGGGAGCCGCTTCCAAAAATTTCGGCCATAAATGTATCATATTTAATAAATAATAAAACATATTGAATTGTGTCCACTAATTATACAATTCACTGTAGTTCAATTATCTACACTTAAGGAACTTTGGATTTCTATGAATCAATTTAGGGTCTTAGCAACAATTGGTAACAGCAGGGCCGTACTTATAAATAGGCGCTAGCTTCGTGCCTCGCGGGGCCTCTATAAACTCAATTTTTTAAAGCGATTTCTTTTTTTAACGCCCTGATCTAAACTAGGGCCTGAATGGAGACAGTACTTAAACAGCAGACTCTCGATTTATCGAGACTGAAAATTAACCGTCACACACTTCGCGACTCCAAAGTTAAAAAAAAAAAAAAAAAACAGTTGGTAATTAATGTTTAAAAACAATAGGTATTTTGGAATTAACCCTAATTTATTTTTATTATTAAATTTCATTCTAAAAATTTAATTATAAAATGGAATCGAAAAAGTTATCCGGTGCCCAGAATCGTAAACGAAAGTAGTAGTAGTAGAAGTAGTAGTAGTGGCATGTGATGCAAGAAAGCAAATGTATGAGCTTATGCAGCATCAGCCAAGAAAAAAAAAATAAAAAAAAATCACACCATTCCCTCCAAATGCCTGTCCAGTTCCTCCTTAAATTTATTCAACCTGTCAACTTCCACAACGACAGATGGAAGTTTGTTCCAGCAATTAACCACCCGCTGGCTAAAGGCAAATTTCCGCACATCTATTCTACATCTGTCCTTTCTTAATTTGAATTTATGCCCCCTTAGGTTAGCAATCTGAACAAGTGGAAGGATCCCATCAGAATTCAGCGTGCTCAACCCATTCAAGGCCTTATACACCTCAATCAGATCACCGCGCAGGTGTCCAGTCTCCAGCCACTGCAATTTGCAGAACTTAAGCCTCCCTTGGTAAGAGGATCCCTTCATTCCTCTCACCAATCTTGTTGCCCTTCTCTGTACACGCTCAAGCAAATCGACATCCTTCCTAAAATGAGGCCTCCAGACCTGCATGCAGTACTCAAGGCGTGGTCTGACCATTGCCTTATACAGAGGGACAATCACCTCCTTTTCCCTTCTAGCAAAATTCCTATATATCATTGACAAAACCCCATGACCTGCCCTGGCAGCCTGTCTGCATTGCTCAGAAAACTTCATATCTGACTGCACAATTATTCCCAGGTCTTTTTCATTTTCTACCACCTTAAGTGTAGTAGCACACAGTTGGTACGTTTCTCTGGGGTTACTTCTACCCATATGCAGTACTTTGCATTTGTCAAGGTTAAACTTCAGTTGCCACTTCTTAGCCCATTTGCCCAGATTATCTAGATCCTGTTGCAGTAGCACACTGCCATTACTGACATTAAGAACCCTGCTAACCTTTGTATCATCTGCAAACTTCGACACTAAGCCTGATATACCTTGATAAATATACAAAACAACAGTAGATCCAACACCGAACCTTGTGGGACTCCACTAATAACATTAGTCCACGAAGAGCAGCACTCATTGATTACCACCCTCTGTCTTCTCCCACTTAACCATCCTTTTATCCATTGTAACAACTTACCCTTAACACCATTCTGCTCCAATTTGTACAATAGTCTTCCATGCGCAACAGTGTCAAAAGCTTTCCTGAAATCCAAATATATGATATCAAAATTATTTTTTGCATCCAGTTCCTTTGTAACCACATCATAATAACCAATCAAATTTGTCAGACAAGACTTTCCCTTAACAAACCCATGCAGTGTCTGAATTATTGCTGCAGTCTTGTCTAGATGTAAGTCCGCGAAAGATGCTGCCATTCAAAAACAAGCTGGTGCACTAACCCATTTCATTAAAAAAGTGAAGAATACTGCGGACTTACATGTATCCAACTTGACACGTCATTAGAACCAATTGTTGATGAAGAGACATCCAACCCAAGTTCATCAACCAGATTAGATGAAAATATTACGACTGATCAAGACCACTAGCAATTAATTGGTGATCCAGATCTCGAGGTAATTAAAAATTCTTTAAATCATGACATGGAAAACGTCTTAAGTGAAGAATCGTTTCGCGATAATCCCAAGCAAGACATTGTTATAAATGAAAAATCGTTAGTTAATGTAAATTTGGAAGGGCCAAATATTGTCGTCAATATTTGGCCCAGCAAAATGGCCAAATTACGAGTAGTTTTATCTGACATGGGACCTATTCAAAAGAAAAATTTAATATATACGAGAGATACGAATAGACGTAAATTTAGTGATACATATTATAATAAAAAAAAATGGAAAACGGAGAACTGGTAACACGAAGAGGGCTTATTTATTCGTTAACCTTAACCGCAAATTCTGTTTTCCGTTTTTGTTGTAAGCTTTTTACGCCTGTTGAGAGTAGTAGCCTCGTAAAAGGATACGATGACTGGGGAAACATATCCAAAACTTTACATAGACACGAGACCAGTATGACTCACATGAAAAATTTGTCTAAATGGAAGGAACTTGAAAAGAATCTGAAAAATAAAACAACTGTTGACTTTCAAACACAAAACATGTACAAAATGGGAAAAAAATCCGTCAAATGTTTTATAAAGATTGATTGAAATAATAAAATTCCTTGGTGGCCAACATGTAGCATTTCGAGGATCAACAGATACATTATATCAAAAGGATAACGGAAACTTTTTAAAATTAGTCGAACTGTTTGCTAAGTTTGACCCGTTACAGAAACCCACGTAGAAAGAGCGCTACGGCAAAAAGGTTGCGTTCACTATTTAAGGAAAGACGGTCAAAATGAAATATTACAAATTTTAAGCAATCGAATAAGGTATAAATTTTTATTATCAATTCGAAAGGCTAAATACTATTCAATGATCTTGGACTGCACACGTGACGCAAGTAAAACAGAACAGATGAGTATTATCGTACGTTTTGTTTGCCACACCGATGGAAAAGTCGAAATCAGGAAAAACCTTTTAGGTTTTGTGGAAGTTGATGACTACAGGCTACGGTTTGTATGAAACCATAATTAAAATATTGGAAAATTGGAACATTCCAATTGAGGATATAAGGGGCCAAGAGTACGACAACGGGGCGAATATGAAAGGGAAAAGAAATGGGCTTCAAAGTATATCTTAAACACAAATCTGCGTGCCTTTTACGTCCCCTGTGCTGCTCATACTCTAAATTTAACGATAAATGACGCAGCAAAAGTCAATGCAGACAAAATTAGTTTTTTTTGCAACTATGCAAGAATTATATAATTTCTTTTCATCTTCTCCGAAGGGATGGAGAATTCTTTTAAAAAATAATTGCACATTTAACATTAAAGCAGCTTTCAAACACCCGATGATAAGAGTAGAATTGAAGCAATCCGGCCTCTACGATATCAGCTGTGAGAAATTTATGACGCGCTCTATGAAATTATGGACATGACAACTTCAATAAAGAAATACGACATGAAGCACAAAGTTTATGTGTTAAAATAAAAGATTATAAATTTATTTGCTCCTTGGTAATTTGGCATGATATACTTAATAGAATCAAGCCTATCAGCAAACAACTTCGAGAGTATGTAGAATCTATTGGCAATTTAAAAACATTCGTATTAAAATATCGATCGGATTCAAATTACAAGGATCTTCTTGAAACGGCAAAAAAACTTAGTTAAAATGTGGATGGAGAACCAGAATTTAAATCTACAGTTGAAGTTCGCTGAAGGAAAAAAACAAGTTAATTTCAGTATGAACATCATGACGAATCCCGAAAACGCCAGAAGATTGATTCAGAGTCGATGTTTTTTATACGATTTTGGATAAACGTTGAATGAACGTTTTGAACAACTGGAAATCCATAGTGAACATTTCAGTTTCTTACATAATTTCCAGAAATTGATAATGAAAATCTAAGAAAAAGCTGTGATGATTTGGAGAATCTGTTAAAACACGGTGACACAAAGATATAAATGGTACAGAACTCTATGACGAGATGTTTGCTTATAAAGACATTTTCAGTAAAGATAAATTAAAAATTCAAAACCCTTTTGATGTTCTTCAGTTTATTATATCTAATAATATATCCTTTCCTAACTTAACGATTGTTTTAAGAATATTATTGAACTTTCCTGTTAGTGTAGCAAGCAGTGAACGTTCAACTTTCTAAATTAAATTTAATTAAGACATATTTACGAACGAGTATTTCACAAGAGAAGTTTGTAAACTTTGCATTAATAGCGATTGAAAATGATGTATGTGCTGAATTAGATGTAAAGGAAATTATTTCTAATTTTATAAATATAAAATCAAAAATAAAAATTTTGTGAATAAACTTGTTTCAAATAAAATTTCATATTTATTTATTTATTCTAACGTTCTATTCATGTTACACTAAAACGTGCAACGTATCTTGTTCGACTTTTTTTTTTTTTTTTTTTTTGTAAAGGGGCGCTGAACAACCTAGCACCGGCCCTGTAAGGGATCAAGGTAACATATTCCTTTCGGATGTTGACTATTGATTTAACTATTGATTATTATTTAATTTCAGGGAGACTGAATAGCCATTCTTTGGATTGTTCTGCGCATTTCAAATACTTTCTGCGTGAGGGGTGTAAAGGCTTTATAATTTTCCTCTTCTATAATTAATAGACGTTCTTCTCCTCTTGGAAGGGGCCAATCTGTGCTATTAGCTGTGTTCTGGGGATGTCATAAATTATACATTCATACAGAATGTGTGCCCAGTCTTCACTCTCGCCACAGGTACAATTTGGGTCATCAGTCAGCCCTAGGGAGATTAATTTTGCCTTTAGGGAGCCGTGACCTGTCAATATTAATGTTTTAAAAAGTCCAGGGGCATACCACTTAGGTGGCTTTAGGCTGGCCATTGCCACTCGCGGCAGAAACCTTTTGGTAACTAGACCTCTGGTTTCCTGCTCCCATTTTGTTTGCCATAGCTCATGGAGCTTTGTGGCTATTCTTTTTCTTTCAGCATTGAAGGTGCTGGCTGTATCAAGGGCTATCTCCAGAAATTCTGTGGGTAGGCCCTTTTTAAGTCTATAATACAAACCTCTTTTGGTTACTTCCAGGTAAAGTGGAGAGCTCCGGCCAGCAACTGTAGCGCAGGTGTGCTCACCCGCGCTACAGTTGCTGCGACATGCTCCGGTAAGGGAGAGAAGTACTGTCCTTTGTATCGATTCTAATTTATTCCTGTTTCTTACTATGGCCGAGCTGGTGAACCACGCACCGGCTCCATAGGTGATAACAGGTAGGAACATTGCACGGTATATGATTGCCAGGGTCTTTCTTTTGAGCCCCCAGTCTGATCGATTGATCCTGGCAATCATACCTGCATAATTTCTAACTTTCTTCGCCAAGTAAGTCAAATGGGGATAAAAAAGTTAATTTAGAATTAAAGACCACTCCAAGATATTTTAGTTCTTTAACTATTTTTATAGTAGTTGTGTTAATTTTAATTTGTGGACGTCTTCTTATGTCCAAATTGCCTTTTAGAAGTATTTGTTTGGTTTTTTCAGGCGATATTTTGAGCATGTGCATTTGTGCCCACTCCTGTAGCTGCAAGAGAACGGCATTTGATATCTGCTCAACAACCACCTTTTACAAGGTTGTGTTACCTTTTACAAGGAAAATCATGTCATCTGCAAAGGCCAGGCTTTCCAGGAAGGAGCAATGTGGTCTCGTAATCTTGCTATTCCTCCCCTCGTAATAATCTGAATAGGTGATTATTATCATCGACACTTCTTGATCTTAATCGCCTCTGTAAAAATTGTATAAAAACCCAACCTAATCTCTCTCTCTGTCATTTTTTACGAAAGACATTCGTTGTTTCAACCTTCAACCGATCAAATTAATTTTGAGAGCCAGTACAATGTCCATCTGCCGCTGTCGCTTTACCGAGTTTTAATCATTGCTCCAGGTTCAAGCATGCTTTCTAGTAATCTCTGTTTTTTTATAGCTATTTATGTCAATTGTTTGTTTCTACTTCAAGAAACAAAATTTTTAAAAATTAAAGAACAGTCGCTAAAACGCAGGATGTTCACAAAGCAGAAAGACAGTGCCCAATATCCGGATTTTGACTTAATTGTCTTGAAAAGATGATAAAAAAAATAATAATAAACCGGCGGAGAGTAAAGCTGAAACTAAAAATAAGCCTTCACCAACTATAAAAATTTAAAATACAGTGGACATCAGTCATTCGAAATTGGAATAAACACTCCGCAAAACGAAACAAAATGTCTCAAAAGTTAGGAAAAAACATAACAACATCTAGAATAAAAAATAAAATCATAACAACATTGAGAATAAAAATTAAAAACATAGCAACATCATATAATAACAGGAAAAATTATCCCGAAAGTCGTCCCCACGACGGCCTTCTCCATTAGACTTCTTCTTTATGTATTTTTGTTATGCAATTCCTCCGGCTTCATATAAAGGTATTTCCAAATACCTTAATTGTTTCCTATGGACTTTCTCTACGAATTCTTTTCATATAACTCACCATATCTACTGCAAGAGCAATATGCACACAGGTTTTTAATTAAATAACATTTAATTCGCGGAATGGACTCACTTTTAATTTTAATCTTCGTCGTCGAGGTCTGACTGTATTCTCACCCTTTCGAAATGGTCTCCTTCGAAGTGTTTCACCTTGCCCCATCGATGAGCCCACTCATATTAGCACTTCCGGAAGCCATTTCTTGTTAAGTTTTTGAGGTGGTCGTTGTGGCCGCACAGGTTCTCGACCTTCTTTCACGCGCCTTTTCAACTTTAAAATTGTAGTTTTCTTCAAACACTTGTCTCCGCAAACCACTGACATTTCTTTCTGTCTCTATAGCACTTATACCACATTAAACACAATAGCGAATAACAAAATTTTGCTCAGTCTTGCAATCTTCCTATGCAGCTCAGAAATTAAGCTTACAGTACGTAACATTCACCGCATACTTTAAACATGGGCTTCACGTACCGCGAAATATACCATGACGTCAGAGTCTTGCATCACATTAACACTGGGGTAGAACGACATGAAAGTTCCCAAAATTGTTGAAAAACAGTGGGCACAGTGCCAACACGATACATATAAATATTTGGGCTTTTATGATAATAATTTTAAAGAATGCACTTCTTTAAAGTTATTATAAAAACCTCTATAAAGAGACACATTATCATATTATATGTGGTCTCAATTCTAATCTCAACGATGTCCATTTCCACTTGCAGTCTGCCAAACCCCATGTACTTTTTCTGACAGAATCTCAGTTATCCGTTGATTCAACTACTGCTCATCTTAGATGCCCAAATTATTCGTTGTATGATTCCTTTCGCCTGAAAGGTGGTACTTGTGCATATGTCCGTTCTGATATTCCCTGTCAGAGACTTGGCAATTTGGAATCTCCTCTCTTTGATCTTCTCTGGCTTAAAATCTCTCTACCTCATTGTGTCAAATTCATCTGTTGTCTCTACCGTTCTCCCAACTCCACTAATCACTTGGAGCTCTTTGACTTCCTCTCTTTGCAACTTGACTTTCTCCAGTCCAACTTTCCTAACAGTGAGGTAATTTTGCTTGGTGATTTTAATGTTCACAACTCCAGCTGGCTTCCGTTTTCTAGTCACACCGACCCATCAGGTCGAGATGCCGAGGCTTTTGCAGTTACTAATGACCTAGCACAGATTGTTCATTTACCTAAGAATTCCGGACAATCCTAATCATACAGCCAACAAGCCTGATCTTTTTCTCACAAACAACCCTTCTAGGTACACGGTCGATGTGAGAGGTCCTTTAGACACTTCAGATCACAACTTGGTGATTGTCTCTTCTCCAATGGAACCTTTATCTCATGGCTATTCCCAACCTCGTGTTGTTTGGCATTACAAGAATGCAAAATGGGATGACCTGCGAGACTTCTTTTCTTCTTTTCCTTGGTCGGACTACTGTTTCAAAACTTCTGATGTCAACGTTTGTTCAGTTCGTGTCAGTGAAATTATTCTTGCAGGAATGGAATCCTTTATCCCACACTCCACTTTAAAATCTCGTCCTTTATCTAAACCTTGGTTTCCCAATAAATGTGCTAAGGCTGTTCAAGAGAAGAATGTTGCATATCGTAATTGGCTTGTTTCTAATTCTTCAGTGTCATTTTCTGCCTACACCAAAGCTCGCAACAATTGTAAAGCAGTCTATTAATCAGTCCAAACTAGAGTTTGAACAGGCTAAGAGTAGAAAACTTGCTTCTTGCCCTAATGGTAGCCGAGCATTCTGGTCTCTTGCCAAAGCTATTGGCCGCAACTTTTGCCCATCTCTGTTCCCACCTCTGTCCAAACCAGATGGTTCTGTTGTCATTTCAGCCAAGGATAAAGCTGACCTGCTAGCATCCCATTTTTCTTCCAGCTCATGTATTAATGATCTTGGTAAAACACCTCCCACCATTCCCAACACGCTCCATTCAATGCCTCCTGTGGTCATCCGTCAAAAGGATATCAGAAGGATTTTGATGAATCTTGATGCTAAGAAAGCTCCAGGTCCTGATGGTATTTCTCCATTTGTTCTCAAAACCTGTGCTCCTGAACTTACTCCTATTCTTTGCCGCCTTTTTTCACTTTCTTATTCCAAAGGTGTTTTTCCTTCTGCTTGGAAATTTGCTCATATCCAGCCAGTTCCTAAAAAGGGTGACAAATCCCTCCCATCCAATTATCGTCCCATTGAAATTACTTCTACTCTTTCGAAAGTAATGGAGAAATCAATTAACCGCCAACTGTTAAACTACCTAGAAACCTTCCGTCTGATCGACGATCGCCAGTATGGATTCCGTCAGTGTCGATCCACTGCTGATATTCTGGCTTATGTTACCCATTTATGGACTAATTCAATGGAAAGGTTCGGTGAAACACAAGTAGTTGCTCTTGACATCTCAAAGGCTTTTGATTGTGTTTGGCATAAAGGTCTTCTAAACAAGCTTCCATCTTATGGTTTGCCAACTGTTTTTAGTAATTGGTTATCCAGTTTTCTCTCTGATCGCTCACTGAGGGTGATGGTGGATGGCTCTCTGTCTTCTAACTTCTCCACTAACGCCAGTGTACCCCCAAGGTTCAGTTCTTTCCCCCACTCTTTTCTTCTTGTACATTAATGACCTTCTTCCATTAACTGGAAATCCTATCCATAGTTTTGCTGATGATAGCACGTTGCATTCCACTTTCCATTTTGAGAAACCGTGTCCTGCTCAATCAGCTTCAACTTCTCGAAAATCTGCTACCAATTCCTTAAATGCCGATCTTCAGGTAATTCTCCAGTGGGGCAAAGACAACTTAGTTGATTACAACCCTTCTAAACTCAATCTTGTCTTATATCTCACAAAAAGGATTCTTCTGCTCCTATGCTTATGTTTAGTGACACTCAGATTTTTAGGCAAAATGATATATCTCTTTTGGGGATTACCCTGACTTCTAATCTCTCTTGGCACAAGCACATTACAAATATTGCTTCCTCTGCATCTAAAAAACTTGGTTTTCTCTTTCGCTCACGGCATTACTTTTCTTCCAAACAGCTTCTCACTCTGTATAAATCACAAATCCGCCCCGCCATGGAATATTGTTTCCACATCTGGTGTGGTGCCCCCAAAACCTCTCTCAGGCTTCTTGATTCCATTCAGAAGAGGGCAGTTAGGTTAATTAATGATTCTAATCTAACAGAGTTTCTCCACTCGCTCTCTCATAGACGTACTGTTTCTGCTGCATGCCTCTTCTACAGATACTTCCATGGGCACTGTTCTTCTGAATTGGCTTCTATAATCCCCGCTCTCTCTTTCAAAACAGTCCGAACACGTGCCGCCACCAGCCAACATCCATATACTGTCCAACTTCTAACCCACAGAACCAACTTTTCATCGTCGTCATTTATTCATTCAACTGCCGTTTTCTGGAACAACCTGCCTTCATACTTATTTCCTGAAAATTACAATCTACAGAAGTTCAAGTCCAATGTCAACAAATATCTTCTTTCGTCTTCTCAACCTCCAACCCAAGCACGGTACTAAGTACTATAGGTTCTAATACCTCTCGTGTTTTGGGGTTCATATAAAAAAAAAAAAAATTATACTTCTTTATGAACACGAGTGGTCTCTCGTGCTAGAATATATCACATGGAAATTTAGCTATGCTCAGGGCCGGCATCAGGGGGCGATCGAGTAACGCGGCCGCACAGGACACCAATATTTAGGGGACACAAAATGCCCCGCAAATTCACTGATTTTCTGTAAACCTCAAGTCTCGATCTTCCGAAAGTCACGATATGAATTCAATCTTACGTTCCGATTCAAGCAATTCGGAAGAATTCGGATTTCAGTCATCCTGCATTAGAATGAATAAACGTGGCGATCAACTCGCCAGAAACGAGCTGGCGTTTCCCACTGTCCCGTGGCGTGAACCGTAAACCGTGAACCGTGGCCGTAAACTTAATAGGAAGTTCGAGAGAGCGCACCAAAAAATCTTGCACAGGGCGCTGATAGACCTGGGGCGGTTCTATCTATGCTTATTGAGCTTTTTATTTATAAATTTAAAATATAAATACAGTTAGTTAGTTAGTTATTTTGGTTTTTAGGAGCATTAGCAACTAAGGCCATATTGCTCCGGGATATGCGGTGGTCATTCCCTGACCTTTCCGCACCCTCCATATTTGGTGGTGACGGGCTCGAACCCCGGTCTAATCAAGAAGCGTGTGCTACGCACTGCTGCTCCTTCCCACCTGGCTACGGAGGCGCCTATAAATACAGTAATATTATACCGTTTGTGTGTATGTGGGGGGGATTACCATTTCCCTCCACACACAAACCGGGTGCGCCTCCGTAGCCAGGTGGGAAGGAGCAGCAGTGCGTATCGCATGCTTCTTGATTAGACCGGGGTTCGAGCCCGTCACCACCAAATACGGAAGATGCGGAAAGGTCAGGGAATGACCACCGCATATCCCGGAGCAATATGGCCTTAGTTGCTAATGCTCCTAAAAACCAAAAAACAACAACAACAACAAACCGGGTGTCAAAGACATGAATCCGAGGCCCATCAATTACTCGAGGAATTTTTATTGGTATTTTTCAAAACATGGCTGAGTTAGTCGGTCTTAGATGAGCTTAGCATGGTTTTTTTCTCCCGGAAACTCGGGTTTTTCGTCCAGCAAACTGACCACAGAACACCCGAAATTTACAGACATATTTATAGGAGCAATATGTCCTAAGTTTCTGATGCGCCTAAAACCTTACAACAATATATAACATATATACGTATAATACCTTTGTCATTTGAATTAACCCTTATCCTAGTTGCCTCTTGGGCTTTTGCCCACATGCAAGTAGTTCTCGGCTGTGAATTGTATCCTAACCTTTTCCAGTGGCGCTGGTCAGTGTGTTAATCATATCAATACAAAACACAAGTCAACTCAATAACTCAAATAACAATAACAATCAAATAACGCCATCCCCCCATGAGGCCACTTGTCCTCACGGGACCACGGCCTCTCCAACCCCACCACGAGGAGGTAGATCGCCTTATCCAGCGAACTGCACAATTCGTCCGAAGACACTTTTCACAAAATCGAAAAATCTGCCGAATATGATTCTGTCATGACACAATTCCACCAATGTGAACTGAGACAGAGCGAGCATCCCTCCCTGAGTAATAAGGGCAGTCCAGCACAATGTGAAGGCCGGTTTCCGGCTCTCCACAAGAATATAGGTCTGAGGCCACAAGTCCCAGCTGGAGCAACCTCAACCTCCTGCCATGTCCGGTCAGGACAAACCAGACAGCCAAATCAAACCAGAGCCAAGGCCGTCGCCTACTCACGGTATGAACGGAGGGAATAAAGACGTATAAGTGACGACCCTTCTCAGAACTGGTCCATTGATTTTGCCATATGGCCTCCAATTCATCATTGATTCTTCTTCGCTCAGATGTTAAATTCGAGACAACAGCCGCCGGGCACGACCGGACGCCAAAAGTCAGTCGAGGAACCTTTCTCTTCAAGGAATACCTCAGGTAAGCCTGGGGCTACCAGCAGATCAGCCGGAATTTTACCGGCTAATACACATAATGCATCGATATCCTCTGTTCTTTAGGCCCCTAGTAATGCCAAGAAGAGCAAACCTCTATGCAGACAGAAGGACTGTCAAACATGAGAGTTTTCAACTCTCGTTCCCAAAGCCCCAGCTGCGTATGTTAAGATTGGGACGAAGATGTTGTCATAAAGGAGGTGGAGAACTCCTTCATTAATGCCCTAATCCACGCGAGTGACACGCTGAAGTTTAGCATATGTTCGCTTCACCCTCTCCAGCAAGTAATTGACATATACTTATAATACAAACAAAATCAAACTATTATATTAGGGTCACTAGGTAAGTTATTACATATACCCATGTGTACTGTGTCTGTAAATTGCTTGTTCTCTGGTCGATTTGTCTGTTTTGCTGGACTAAAAATCCCAGTTTCTGGGGAAAGACCCTTTCTTTCTTTCTATGCCTGAGACCGACTAACTGAGCCACGAAGTGAAAAAAAAAAAAAAAAAAAAAAAAAGAAGCCCATTAAAGTTCCTCGCGTCAAACCCGAATTCGAACCCTGGCCTTTTCCACCCGGTGTGGGGAGGACGGTGATGATACCACTGTGCTACCCATGCATACCTACGCATAATAGTGTGCAAATCCCCGATTCCTAGTTTCATTTATTTGGCATGTGAACAGGGGGGTTCCCGCTGTACAGAAATTTATATAATTACGCTGAACTCCCTCTCCTGTTTTTGCAAATGGGCAAAAACAGGAGAGGTAGGTTTTTTTTTTTTTAATCTAATTCTAAACCATGGCTTCGATTATTTTTGAATAGTTTCTCAGCAAGCCTGGGCAGCAATTAAGTCGCATTTCACTCACTTCACACTTGCAAGAATTGTCCACCAGATGAAGAACCGTTCCTCGATGTCACTCAAAGATTTCTGAAAAAGTACAACAAAGGGTGATTGATTATATACCAATATAAGGAATCTCTATTTATTTATTTATTTTTCAGTTGATGAAATCTCTAGATGAAATCAAATCACCGACTTGGAATTCGTGCTGCAGGAAGCTGTTGCTTTCTTGGTGTGCTGAAAGACATGAAAGGCATCTCATTGGTAGAAGAAAATGAGCTTGGTACATGATGTGGGAGGAGAGGATTGCAACGATCTCAAAGAAACCGAAGTGAAAGAAGCAAGGAAGAATAGAGTAATATAAATCAAAAAACTCTGCTGTAGCTCTGTCACTGACGGACATTTTCAACGTGTCTAAGCTGTATGCTTAGGTGTATGAAATGAACCCTTTGATGGAGCGTGGTCTAAAATTTAAAAGATTATCTGCTCTAACAGTCCCTTACAAGGAAACCTCCAGGTATTTGCAACGCAATAGGAAGAAACTTCGACAAAGAGTTAAAAAATATTGCAGTGCACTTTTTCCTCTGTAGACTCTTTAAGTCGCTTCCCCGGAGAGATCTTCAGGAGGATCACAGATCTCTCTAATCCATCCTCCTATGTCACTGCCATCTTCATTATCTTTTCAATATCGTCATCGTTGGTGAGTTAATGTATATATATATATATATATATATATATATATATATATATATATATATATGTACAGTAAACCCTCGCTAATTCGGATTAATTGGGGAAGAGGTCATCCGGATTAAGTGATAATCCGGTTTAGTGAAGCAAAAGATATTAAAAGAACAAAAATTTAGAACACAAATAAATGGAAAATTTAATAAATAAAATACTGCGGATGGAAATAAATAAAAAAATATCACCGTAGAGCCTTTATTTAAAAAATATAAGAAGACAATGCATTTATCCATCGATATATGATTAATGTATTGTTTTTTTTTTTTTTTATATACATTTTTCAGGTGGCACTGGCGTTGTATGCCAACCCCACTTGATCGTTGCTGCGAATACCACTTTAATATAGCTTCTTCCAGCAACACTTGCTTTGGCTTTTTTTAATTTCTGTCTATTTGATGCACTGCGTTTATCACTCCCAACATCGAATTTCAAAGAAAACGTCTTTATACTAGATTCTATTTGTTTTTTAACATCTGACGCAGTCTATTGGCCAATACCAAATTCTTCTGCAATTTTTTTTCCAGGAACACCATTTTCAAGTTGTTCTATCACTTTGAGCATGTTAAAGTAACATGTTTTCTTTTTATTCCGTTTTTCAATTCTTTAGAACCTATAATTATATAAAATATGTTAACATATGTACATATATACAAAGGGTACTAGGAAAGTTTTGCAATACAGCTTTGTTTATTTAATTTTTTCAAAGTAATTTCCTCTACATTCAATACACCTCTCCATCCTCCGAAACCAATCTTTAAACCAGTTCTGCCAAGTTTCACTAGGGAGTAAAGCACACTCGTTGTCCCAAGCCCGTAGAAGGTCCTCATCACTGGAAAACCGCCTCCCTTTTAGCTTCATTTTCACATGCGGGAACAGTGCAAAGTCGCAGGGAGCAAGGTCTGGCCTGTAGGGAGGGTGCTCGAGAAGTTTCAGTCCTGTCGTGGTCAAATATTCGGTGCAGGCTTTGGCGCGGTGAGCTGCAGCATTATCGTGATGGAGGTACCAGGTGTCCATTCTTGACTTTGGCCGCAGGTTCTTCATAGATCCAATGACTTTAGGCAGGCATTGTTCAGTATACCACTTAGCTGTGACTGTCTTCTGCGTGTCCAAAACGACACGTTCCACAATTCCACTCGATTTGAAAAATACAGCTATCATTTTCTTCTTTACAGATCGGGATTTTCTGACAATTACGGGTGTGTCGTCATCATCAAAGACTCAAACTTTGTTTTGAGCCTTGGTCGGCAGATCGTAATAGTACAGCCAAGTCTCGTCACCTGTCACGATGTTGTTCACATACCGAGATTGTCCCTTATCAAACTTTTTTTAACATCTCCCGGCACCAAGTCACACGTCGTGTCATCTGCTCTTCAGTCACTTGATGCGGCACCCAGAGAGAACAAAGTTTCTTCACGTGCAAATGATCTTGCAGAATCGAACGAATTGCTGGTGCATTTAGGCCCAAAGTATCCTCTATCTGTTGGTAGGTCACTCGCCTGTTTTCGTCAAGCATTTTCCTCACAGCAGTAACGTTTTCCTCCGTAACTGACGTTCGTGGCCTTCCCGGCCTCTCAGAATCCTCCAGAGTGAAATTTCCCCTTTGGAATTCTCTATACCACCTGAATATCGTTGTACGATGTGGACAATCATCATCTAGTGCAAGAGTCATTTCTTCTGAGCACTGGTCTATGGTTAAACCACGCACGAAATTATACCGCAAAACTGTCCTTATCTCATTTCGTGACCACGATGCCATCGCAAGCACTTTACACTCTCACTACTAATGAATAACTGAGCCCATCGACTTGGTGCGGCGGCTACTATGCACGTATGAACATGTCTCAACATGCAGCAACAAGCAGCTTCCTGTGATTCATTGTTGCGTCATATTGCAAAACTTTCCTAGTACCGTTTGTATGTATAAAGAAGCACGCATATGAAGCGATATGCAATAACATACATCCGACTCAAAATCAACGGCGATACTGAACAACACTCAAGACAATGTAACTTGTGGTCCATGTCTGTCTGCGCAGTCAGAGTGACTCATCTGCCTTCTTTGTACATATAGAAAGTAAATCTTTATATATATATATACACTGTGCTGCCACTTTATTAGGTACACCCCTGCTGTGCACACAAATGGTTTGTCCCACAACGTTGCAAGTCACATGATCACAGTTGTGGATATAAATGCAGCAGAACAACCTTTCTAGTATCAGTTAAGCGTACAAACCGTACCAAGAATGGGGAAAAGGAGTGATCTAATGGACTTCGAACGTGGCATGGTAGTAGGTGCAAGATGTGCTGGACAAAGCATCTCTGAAACGGCAGTTCTCCTGAACTTTCCACAAACCACAGTTTCAAGGGTGTATTGAGAATGGTGCAACGAACAGAAAACATCCTTTCAACGGCACTCCTGTGAAAGAAAATCGCTTGTTGATGAGAAAAAGTGTAAAGTTTAAAGTGTATTTAGTATCTAACGGCACCAAGGGTTTCCCCCATCTTCGCGTTGCTTTCATTGTGAGTGTAGCAGCTCGCTGGGAATTCCAGAGATTTAAAAGTGAGTGTATAATGGATATGTGTAGTGTTATGTTCTGTTGTTCATCTGGCCGTTTGGCCGCTGAACCCATACTGAGGCCCAACGTTGCCCACACTTTGCCCCGTGGAGGCAGACCAGATACACCAGTATTTTTAGTATTCTGGCAGGTCCTGCCACCTAATTTCCTGAGATTTCAGTGGCCAGGACCTACTTATATATATATAAAACGGGGTGGGGAGATAAACGCTAGAATCTAGTTAGGCCGAAAGAGGTTGCAAGTGTGTCCAGTTTGGCATTTTAAATTCGCTGGCGATAGAGGTAGAGCGGAAAGCTGGGGGAAAAGACAGAAATATGGGATCAATAGGGAAGGCGACTTTAGGTATATCAGTGGGGCATGCCCATGCCCACCAGAGGGAAAAGACGGGGTGGTGAAGAGGGTAGGGGCAGACAGACCATCCCCTCACCTCACCAGGAATGGGGAACGAAAGTGGGCCGGGCAAGGGAGCCCCGCCCAGTTCGCCATAGCGGCAATTTGCAGTGCCCGCCAGCAAGTGCAGTCCGATGCTGACTCATTGGTGAGGCCTAGTCCTCTTCTAGCTGCGTGTGTCCTATCTGGTGTAGGTTCATCCTGGGAGTGGCCACATCCTGGCTGGTGCCACTCCCATTGGTTCCTAGGTCGATGCTGTTTCAGTAATAGTATTGGTGCTCCATTTATTCTGCTGCATATTACGCCATTTGTCCTTAGTATTTTGCCGTCATTTCCTCTGTGTTGATGTTCATTATCAGTTTGCCTTTATTTATCATTTGTGGTTATCTATTCGTTGTGGATGGCTATTTCTGTTCGTCGTCTATTGACTTCAAATGCAAATCGGCTGAGGGCTTTGTATTCATCTTCTGAATCCAATAGATGGTGCTCTTGATTTTTCGGCAAGTATTGAATCTTAGTTATAAGTCTACTTCTGTGTTCTTCGTGGCATTCACAGTGCATAATATTCTGCCAGGTTTCAGGTTCTCCACAGGTGCATGTGGACTCTTCTATTATTCCGAGTGCGTTCAGTTTCGCTTTAAATGGGCCGTGGCTCGTCAGGACCACGGTCCATTTAATTGCAGTGTATGCCGCCAAATTCCTTTGGCGGCATACACTGCAATTAATCTACTGGCAACAACCTTCTCTAGAGAAGATTGTTGCCAGTAGATTAAGTAGATCAACAACCTTTCTCAGAACCGGGAGAAGGGTTATAGGCCTATATGATGATGGATCCTAGGCAGTTTTATGGGATTCTTAAGCAAGATTTCGAGCACAGCTCTTTTTCGCACTCTAGGGAATTCACTACTTCGTAGGCATGAATTAAACAAAATTAATATTGAAGCTGCTACAATTTCCAGACTTTTTTTGCAACATCTACTTCAATTCTATCATACCCAGGGGACTTACCTAAGCGCATGGATTTTATAGCGCACTGGACCTCTTCCAGAGAGAACGGAGGTTCTTCAATCAATCCTGTGAAATTAGAATTTAAATGTACAATGTCAATTTGTTCCGGCGACATATTAGTATCAGAGTCTTGATGCATAATTACATCTAATATTCTGTCTATAGTAGAAGATCAAGATAGGGTACTTTGATCTCCTGCAGTTGTGACAAGAGAAAATCTCCCTTGGTGGAATCTTTTTGGTCACAAGCTTGTAAACAAGTCCCCTGGGATCACTATTTCCCTGGGTGCTAATGAAACTCTCCCAAGAAGCCATTTTTTGTTTGCGAATCTCATTATGATAATTCGTTTGGCTTGTTTGTATCTACTTTGTAAAACCATCAATTCATTTACCGTACGTGATGGTTTCTCTTCGCCCTCTGAAATTTTTGTCTAGCTCTATCAGTTAATGTAGAAGACCACCATGGAACGTCTTATGGTTTGCGCTTTCTAAATTTAATTGAGACTTGCATAATAGTGTTCTGTATAAATTCAACTTGATTATCCAAAGGAAGAGATTCCATGATACCCATTTCTTCAGGAGTAAACATTTCTTTTATTACCTTGTAAAAGACCTGCCATTTTGTAGGCTTAGTGTGAAAACGAGACACATCAAAAGGATCCGATCTTCTAGAACGAGAAACGACATCTGTCATAGTAAACTTGACAACGTTATGGTCACTTGTTACGCAATCAGTTTTAACCTGACAGTCGGAGATCCTTTGGGCCAAGGTTAGTGTTGCCAAGGTGACATCTGTAAATGATTGTCCACGTGTGGTAACAAAAGTCTGTGGATGTTCATGAGTACTAAGAATTTTTAGACGATGTGACATGAATACTTCCTCCAAAAGTTACCCTTTTTCATTTGTTTGTTGAGCATTCTACAATGTGCACACATTCTACAATGTGCACACACATCACTGCACACATATGCAGTGAGTTACTGAATTATGTGCTCCTAAAAATACTCAAATACCTAAGTTAACCTGAAAGGATCATAAATGAACTGCATATTGACAGAGAGCTTATGAGAAGTGGAATCTGGATATAGTGTCTACTAATGGAATCCTGAACAGGTAATATGTCTAATCTTGATTTTAAGCATTCATACTTCGCGTAATAGTTGAAAGGAACGGTTGGTTTATAGCGATTCAGTGCAGCGGAACATAGCAATATCTGCTTAAGGCAATACGGCACTTAAGCTCTGAACAAGGTCAAGCGGTGACAAAGTTAGGGATTATCCCCTCCCCCACTCCCACCTGCATATTTCATAGGCTAGTCATCGAACGATAGAAGTGCCCTATCTTGTTGTACTCAAGACTACCTGCCTCGAAATTACTGAAATTCCAGCCCCCATTTGCATTTCAGAATGACAGATTTCAGCGCATCAGCCGTGCCGCTTACTTGCTGCATATGTCTGACCAATGATGACTTCATAATTAAATGCGTTACTTGTCACAAAAACTATTGCAATAAGCCTGATTGTACTTCTGTAGATATTAAGAAATTAAACAAAACTAGAAAACGCAAGTTTGAATGTAACGCCTGTAGGCAACAAACAGGAAAAAATAATGAAGAATTACCTAATGAAGTCATTTGTGAAGATTCTTGCACAGAACAGATTAATGACCTTGAACAAGCAACAAGAGAAATCCTCTCGCAGACTGACCTTGGAAATGGCATCTTGGGCCATCCTGAAGGATCAATTTTTGAAACCTTGGGATGCGATATTTGCCCGGAAGACTGCGAGCACTCTGAAGGGGGTTTCGCTAGACAGAGGAGCAATCATAGCCCGGATGAAAGGCAGGAAGAGAACCGTAAAGAATATGTCTCGCGTACGGAATTAAAGGATATCCTTGCAGACTGCATCAGCCCCTTTTCGATGCAGGCTGTGGAATACGCTGAAAACCTCGCGAGCAATTTCATCCCTGTACATAAAATGCTACAGGAACTGCAGGAAGAGAATTTTCTTCTCAAAGAACAAAACAGTAAAATATTGCACACCCTTAAACGACTGGAGGAAAAGCTAGGATGCTTTGAATCCGTCCTCGTTGCACAAGGTGGCTCAACGGCTCCCGTAACCGACGAAACTTGCTATGCGAGGCAGAGCTACCCAAAGAAAAGTAGAAGTGATATGCATGGATTGTACAGGAGGACAGAAAGCATTGAAAATCACAAACAGAAGACAAGAAAAGAATTGAATTCGGGGGAAAACATATCAGAAAGAATTGCAAAACTACAAGACAGCCAAATAATATGTGAATCTCAAGCCCAGCCGCGAACTGTCTGTTTGCAGCAGGACCTCGCAAGCAATAGCACCAAACCCAGTGAAACTTTAGGGGCAGCACAAGGAAATGGCTCCGCACATTCCACTAGGAAAAGTCGAAACCAAAATAAAGAAGCCTCAGAAATATTAGGACAACAGGAATCAACTGAAATGATTGGAGCATGCATGTATTCCAAGAGTACGAACTCCAGAGTTACATCTTCCCCCTCAAATCATGTTCCTGCAAACCCACTCACTTATGCGCACATCACTATGCTACCTAAAAAGCATAACACTTTTGAGGGTAGAAAAACCAGCCCATCCCAAAATTTCATGCCTACTCTCGCCGAGGACAGCCGACGACGTAATCCAGTTCACAGAGAAAGTATTAACGTGTCTTCCTGTAACACACCTGAAACAAACAAACGGTTTTCTGAAATGTACAACATTACTTCCGTTGCAACCAGAGAGCAAATTTTTGTATCAAGGCTGGGACCCACAACACAGCCCAGAAACATTAAAGCCATGTGTGAGGGCGAACATGGGATAACTGTGGAAGTCAAGCAAGTGAAAACACGACACCCAGCTTACTCCTCCTTTATAATCTCTTGTCCACCAGATAAAGCAACTCGCCTACAAGACGTAAGCGCCTGGCCAGTAGGTACCTTAGTCAAGCCCTACAGAGACAGATGGGCCAGACCACTGGTTAAAAATGATGCAAGGAATCGGGCTCAATAGCAATCAAGAAAACTACCCCCAGCTGGGAATGCAGAACATCACATCCACCTGTTTGTACAAAACGTGAGGAGCATCTCAAATAAGCTCCACACCCTACAAACGATGATGATGTACGAGGACCTGGATTTCATTTGCCTAATCGAAACCTGGTTGGGAAATGGAAAACAGTTAGATCGGCTAACTGCGGCAGCAAACTGCAAATGTGTGGGAACCGGAAGAACAGATAGGCGAGGAGGGGGAGTTATAATTTGCTATCAAAATAAATACCAGCCTATAAGAGAACGAAAAACCAATTCAAATAATTTTGAAGGGATTTGCGTTACCTTTTCAAAAGAGCACGTGAAAATACAGTTATGCATCATATACCTCCCACCTGAGCACACAACGGAGACAAGAAACGAACTCTATGCTTGGCTTGCTGCAAATCTAAAGCCATCAGTCGACACAATAATAGCGGGAGATTTTAATTTGCCTTTTCCGAAACACAGGGAGGCCAAGAAAGAGCTGGATGCGACATTGGGTGCATTGCACTTAACGCAGCTTCCGACACCAGTGACAAGGGGAATGCAGCAACTTGACCTGTTGTATCATAGTTCCTTAGACATAAGGCTAGCGCAAAACTGCATAAAATTTAAGTCGGACCACAATCCCATTGAAATAGAAGCAGCACTGAAGATACACAAATACATGCAGGGTAACCACACGAACTGGGAAAAGCAAAGTAAGTATCTTTTCTCCGTGAAGTATATTAATGCAGAGGTCATTCTCAGTCACCTGACTAGTTACAACTGGAATGACCTGCAAGAAAAGCCAGTAGACGAAGCTTTAGAAATGATCACTAAAAAGCTATACCAAACAGCATTGGAAGGAGCGGCAAAAGAAATCAAAATATCTGAGAGAACAAAAGAATGGTTCAACCCACAACTGAAAGCAAGTTTCCTCAGGAAGCAAAAACTGTATAGAAAATGGCAAAGAACGGGTCATCCTGCCGATCACATTCGTTATAAGAAAGAAAGAGCACATTTCATCAAAGCAAAACGACAGGCACACTGCAGTGTTGTTCATAATAAACTAAAAAGAGCAAAAAGAATTACTAGCAATAGAAATAGCACAGAGAATATGACCGAATGCATTTTCAAGGAATGGGCTAATAACACTTTTAGTAACCTGCATGGACGGAATCAAATTGAGAACACTGATAATGGTAACAAAATGTTTGAATTCCTGAAAGATTTAACCAAGCGAAACCATTCGGCAATAGAGGAACCAACAAGACCTCCTTTGAGTGAAATACAAATCACCAAAGAGAGCGTAATGAAAGCAATCAACGATCTGCCCAATAAGGCCACTGTTGGACCAGACAAATTTCCAATGTTCATCCTTAAAATAAGTAGCCCATTTATAATAGATCTATTACTGCACATCTATCAGGAAATCATCAGGTCAGGAGCTTTCCCGCAAGCTTGGAAAAATTACATTGTAACCCCAATACCAAAGATTAAACACCCAAAATTGGCTAAGGATTACAGACCAATTTCTGTCAGTTGCACCCTACAGAAGGTATTCGAAAAAGCACTGCTTCCCACCATCAATCAACACTGCTTCAGCCATAGACCACCGCATTTGCACTCAGTTATTTCGGGTAGATCAACAATAACAAACTTACTGGAAACCCTTTTTCGCGTGCAGAGAGCACTAAATGAGAAGGAGCAAATTGATATTATTTTTTTGGATATCTCCGCAGCCTACGACAACGTCTCAATTCCAGCGCTCATTGCGATTTTAAAGAATTATTTTAATGTAAGAGGAAATTTGTTAACTATAATAACCAGCCTGCTAGAACATAGAAAACTTATTGTTAAGCACCAAAAGCTACAATCTTGCTTTACCATCTCGCGAGGAGTGCCACAAGGGGGAGTTCTTTCGGCTACTCTCTTCGCGGCCGCCCTGGAGCCGTTTCTTGCACGGTACTACAATTTTATAACATATGCTGACGATGTAAAATTCTTCATCACTTCCAAAGACCATGAATCAGCAGAAGGTATTTGTCAGATGGCAAATAGCACAATCAGAGAATTTGAGAGCTACCTGGATTGCATCGGGCTCCGTATTAATGCGCAGAAGTCTGCCCAAATGACCATAACTTGCAAGCAGAATAAAAATGACATCTCGATCTCCGTGAACGGGTCTAATGTGGTAAAAGTGCACTCTCACCTGGACCTGGGTCTTAAGTGGGATGACAGACTCACCTTTGCTCAACACTTCGCCCATATGAAGACAAAAATATTCGCCGCTTTATGGGCTACCAGACAGGAACTGGTAGGAATTAGGGATCCTCAGCTAGCGACCAAGTACATTTTAATGTGTGTCCTGCCAATTGCAATGTATGCCTCGCAAATCTGGTCTTCAGCTCCAGATTCACATTATAAGTCCGTCCTTGGGATCGAGTACTGGTTCTTGCGATGGCTTAACAGAGTTGCTGGCCACCCTTTTACTATCTCAAGGGCCATTCTCTACTCAAACCTTAACATCACACCCTGGATGCAGCGGACAATTAACAAGAACATACACACTCTCGCACAAATGCTCACAGGCAGAGTGGATGCTCCAGTCCTGGATAATATTCTAGTCAAACCGCGTGCCACTGCTAGACGTTGCGGAGAAGTAAATAATCCACTGCGTTCAGTCCTGAACAATCTTAGTAGCCTGCAAAGATTCTTCCCATCAAATGCAGCGAAAATATTTAACTCACTACACATAGATGCCGAAAAACTGTGTGAGGATGCGACATACCAGAAAGAGATCTTCCAGGATTCGTATAGACTTACCAAAATATGAATCGGCTGCAAAGTACCAAAGAATTTAGAGTAAAAGAGAAACTTTCTGCTTTAAGAACAATAATAATTTGTTGACTGTAAAAATATACCTTCTGTAACAGTTATGTTAATATGTAATTTATAGATGGAATTATTAGTGAATTGTAAATATATCAGTTGTATAATGTATGTACAGAATCATCAATGTGTAAATACTGTATATATTAAACATAAAATGTGTATATAATATTTCGGGACGAGACTACGTGTTCAGTATATGTAACCCACTGCACGTAGTATCTTGTACCCTGATATGTACTTAGCACCCTCCTGGCACTTTGCCGTCCCGGGGTGGTTTCCTTATGGAAATAAACGGATAATAATAATAATAATAATAAACAGTTTTTTTTCGTAGCCTTATTTCCTATAGCATGTTAAACTTAGATTTTTTTATTATTATTTTTTAAGGTTACCCAAAATATGGCGGCCACAACTAGCTATTTGACTCCAGGACCAATGCAGCTAAAGGCTTGTTTTACTAAAAATATCATAATTATCCTACCACATTTAAATTATCCCACAAAAAAGTCACTGGACATTTGTTATCGACAAACAATGTAAGAGTATTTATTCAAAGTCTTTAGTCCACCCTTGGAAGTAGTGACTGCTCATAGTAGAAAGCTGGGAGTATTGTGCTCCGCTACTCTTTTAATGCATTCGTGAGCTCCACTAACGAACAGGGCCGGCTGTCTTGGCCTGGTCATAAATTGCGTTACACTTCATCCCAACGATATTGTATTCAGTTGATGCTCTGTGCTGCCACTGTTTCAATGCTATTCTCTTCAAACAACGCATTCAGAAACCTTGCTTTGACAGGGAGAGTTGTCATTTTCCAAAATGACAACTCTCCTTAACGGCAACTTCCCCATAATTGCGACACTGTGAGACATGCACAGTTGTGCATACATCAAAAAATATATATCTATATTATATTAGGGTTACCCGTAATTTAATATATAAAGCCGTATTTTTGTCTGTAAATTGCGTGTATTCTCTGGTCGATTTTCCAGGTTTGCTGAATGAAAAAACCCTAGTTTCTGGGGAAAACATCCTTGCTATCTACGCCTGAGACCGACTAACTCACCACAGAGTGAAAAAACCCGCCAAAGTTCCTCGCATCAAGTCATGTATACATCAGTATAGTATGCGCCATTCATAGGTCCATGAACTTCGACGAGTAGACTTAAGTCTATAGCATGAGAATCACCCCAGTCTAGGTCACTGCCCTTTCCCAAGTTCCCAGCTGGGATGGCACACTTACATAGTAAGCGTTTTCGAGGTAGCTTCCATACACAAACATGTTGATCAGACTACAAAAGCATGTAACGTGACTCGTCGCTTCATAGGACCGAGCGCCATTCTCAGTCTGGGTTCAGCATGCCTTACACAATGGCCACGAACAATGATTGTTATTAGTCTTGTGGGACACAACGGTTTTAATAAAAATTTATGTCACTGAAGCACTTAGAGTTACAATTAATTAAAAGTGTGCCTCTGGCCGTTCACAGCACAAAACTCAGATTCGATAGGTTCTGATCGCGACGTGGGGTAACCAGTTACATCGGCGTCTATCACTCAATATTTTACTCGTCATTTTTTGGACTCAGTGTCACTTCTTAAATAAATAAATTTTCTGATTATATTTCAAGGCGATCACATGGTCAGAAAAGTTCACAGGGTTGAGAGAGAGAGAGAGAATATAAGAAATAACATCATATTTAGCAGTTATCACGAGGGTCTTGAACCACGGTCACTCAAAGCGCGCCTACTGTATCCTTGCTCCTGCGATTCGGCTACAATGGCCGTGATTTTAATCTCTTACAACCTGATCCAATGAAGCCTGATCCAACATTCAACCACCTGCTGGCAGAAGGCAAATTTACGCACATCTATCCGTCCTTCTTCAGCTTAAATTTATGCCCCCTCATGGGTATAGTCTCAGCAAGAGGAACAATGCAGTTCACCATCAGCTTACTCAATCTATTCGAGACCTAAAACACCTCAACCCGATCACCTCACAGGTATTTGGGCTCCAGAATTTGCAATTTCAAAATTGAAGCCTTTCTAGTAGCTTTTCTAAAAGCACCCTTTAAGACTTTCTAGGAGCACCCTTTTCCACTGTTGTTGTCGAGGTAATGAGGTATTATTTTCCGATTAAGGTGGTCTGTGACTCTTCACAGGATTATATTGTGTCTCTGTCTCGGTATCACGTGGGTATTTGTGGTGTCCATTCTCTCAAATTCTGTTAGGGCCTTCTTCCACTCATCTTCTATTGTGGTTATGATGACCTGGTCTGTTTTCACTTGAGATGTTCTGGATTGCATTTCTTCTTGCTCTTCCTTCTCTGGTTCCATGTTGTCCATATTATTTGTTCTTTGTAGTTGATCGCTCACGTCCTGCGTGATTTTTTTACAAGATTGCAGGAACTATCAGGTTCTTAGTGACGATGTTCCTTCTCTGGTCCGCGCTTCGCTGTTTGGTGACTTGAATATAAAGGAATCGTTTCGACTATTTGTTTTTGTAGTCTAGACCTGAACATTGCCATATCTGTCTCAAGCTTGGTTATTTCATAGCATGTTCTCGTGATAAACGTATTCATTTCGATTTAATTTCCGATTCATGCTTTGGCGTTTTCTTCCTTCCTGGGTGAACTCGTGAGTAGCACGTGAGTGGAAAAGACCTGGGTCCGAGTCCCGTCCATGACGGAAGGAATTTTTATGAGTTTTATTCACAACGTGGCTGAGTTTGTCGGTCTCAGGCCAGGGTATCACGTTTTTTCTCTCAGAAACTCGAGTTTTTCGTTCAGCAAACAGAAAATCGATCTCATAAGACACGCTATTTACATACACGGAGCAATATGACCTTAGTCGCCGATGCTCCTAAAACTCTACTACAGCAGCAGCCATCCAGGGTAGTCTCTAGCACAGTCGTGCAGGAAGCACTTCCAGTGCTTTGGACTGCATAGTTTTTCCCTTCCCTAGTGAGAGCCATATGGGGGACAGTACTACTTGCTCCACTCTCTTCCTTGGCAGACTGCCTCCCACTTTTCGAAACGACTTGTCTATCTTCTAAGGCCTGAACGCAAGTGACTTTATTATGTGCCACACTCGATGCATCATAATTATTACTTCTCTTGATATCACGTCCCTCTATGTCTTCTCCCACTTAACCATCCTTTTATCCATTGTAGCAACTTGCCCTTAATGCCATATACTGCTCCAATTTGTACAGTAGTCTTCCATGTGGAACAGGATCAAAAGCTTTCCAGAAATCCCAGTATATGATAAAGCAAAATTATTTTTTGCATCCAGTTCTTTTGTGACCACATCACAATATCCTATCTAATTTGTCAGACAAGACTTTCCCTTAACATACCCATGCTGTGTCTGAATTATTGCTGCAGTCTTGTCTAGATGATCCTGCAATGCATCTTTAACTAGTGACTCCATTGTTTTACCCGGAACAGAAGTTAAACTAACTGGTCTATAATTACTTGTGATCCTCCTTTGTGAATTGGGGTCACATTTGCACATCTCCAGTCTATGGGTACCTCCCCTGAGTCCAAGGAAGCTCTCATAATTATGGCCTAAAGGTTTTCTTACTTCCTTTGCCACCTCCTTTAATATAACTGGATAGATCCCATCCACTCCAAGTGCTTTTCTTATGTTTAACTTCAACAGTTTCTCTACTTTTCTCTCAGTTATAACAAAATCATTTAACTCCCTGTTAGAGTTTGATAAATATCTGGCTCTCTTCTCCTTGGATAACTCCTCATGTGTGAATGTAGATGCAAAATACTCATTTAGTTTGGCAGCTATCTGCGAATGGTCATCTACAGTTAACCATTGATATCAAGTGGACCAATCTGATTCATCCTTCCTTTTAGGATTTATATAAATAAAGAAGTCTTTGCTGTTTTTCTTTGCATTCATTGCCAAAGATTTTTCATAAACTGCCTTCACTTGCCTAACCTACTTTGTGACTTGATTACAGAGTAGCTTATATATACCGTAGGCGTCTGTGTCGCCTGATAATTTATATGCATCCCATGCATTTTTCTTCTCTGCCACGATTCTCATTAGTTCATCTGACATCCATTTGGGCCTAAACCTAGAAAAGTATTTCTTAGTTGGAAAAAAAAGCCAGTAGCTTCCACGATTACTTCCTTGAATGCTTCCCATTTCGGATTTGTTGTTTGTAACATCATCAGTTGGTACTACTGTAGAGAATTTAAAAAATCTCTGAGACCACTGTAGTCACCTTGATGACAACACTGTAGTCGCAAGATAGTAATTACATCTTTAAGTAAATCCCATATCGTTACACTGTGATCGCAACCACCTAGTGATTCCTTTATCTGTAAATTCTTAATGCATGAATAAACACTTCTGATAATCAGATCAAGAGCGTTACTCCCTCTGGTTGCCTCTCTAGCATGCTGCTGTAGAAAACAATCATGCAATAAATCCACGTATGCCTTGCTAGTGTGCGAGTCACCAATCCCCCAGTTCCAGTCAATATCTGGATAGTTAAAATCCCCCATTATAAGACACTGATTTCCTGGCCCACTCTATTTCTCTGTATAATTAGTCATTGTACTGATCAGAGTCATTAGGCTTATAACAAACTCCTATCCTCAATTTTGCTTTCCCAGTGCTTATTGTGACTGGAAAATTTCCTATTTAACTGCATTTATTGTATTGTGCATTGGCTTACTTCATCCGCCCTTGCATTCCCTGTCCTTTTCTGAATATACAGGTGGACATTTTAGCAGATCCCAGGAAGGAAAGGATAAGAATCTGGGATGCTTTGGTAAAAGTCTGGCAAGCGCGTTGGAGTGTTTGTGATAAAGGGCAGATTACACAAAAATTTTCCCAGATTTAAGAAATGCAGCCTCGATAAAATACAAATGGTTTGCCCCAAACTTACAAGCTATGTTCTTATTAACAGGTCATGGTTCGATTAATGCAAAGTTGCATGATTTAGGATTTAAGGAATGATCTAGTTGCCATTTTGGCGAAAGAGAATCATGGGAACATATTATGTACAACTCCGAGGAGTACGGCGATCTACGAATTGAATTGGTATCTCGGGTTAGTAATCTCAATCTTATGGTAGAAGGCTGCGAGACAATTCTAGTTGATAAACTGGAGAACTTCTTGGCTTTCCAAGCCTTTGCAACTGCAATATTTCTTAGGCAGAAGACTCTTCTGCATCTGGAAGCCTCGGATTTGTAATGCGGTATGGTGTATGCCGAATTACCTAGAATTCAGTGAAATCGTGAAGGCTTGAGTCTGCTATATCCACTGCAACTCCAGCTCCTTGTGGTGGCATTTCTGTTCTCGGCAGCTCCTTGGGCTGCAATTTCTGCTCTCGGCAGCTCCTGGTGCTGCTGGCTTTCCAACAGACTGTGACCAGATGCAGATCTTTCCAATGAAGTTTGGACTTTGTCTGAAATTTAATTATATGTATATTTATTTTTTATGTAATATGATTATTTTTAATTTGTTCATATCAATCTTTTTTGGTCATGGCAGGTTTTATCCCTCCTCGTACTTGGGCAAACAGGAGAGGGCGTATATAAGAGTACTGCTAAATTATATGTAACTGACAGCGGGGTTGCCATTAGCTGGCTGGGACCGCTTTAAGTAATAAATATCAATCAATATCAATCCCAGTGCTAATGTCACACCAAACTGACTCAACATGGCACTATCCATGTATGTCAACTGGATGTGGATGCACTTCCTTAGATTTTATGTTTCTTAAATAACTGCATAACCACCTCCTCCCTTCCTATCCTAATTTTTTTCAGGTTGACTGTGGTGTCAGACAGTTTTAAAATTTTAAGCAGTAAAAAAAATTTAAGAAAGTAATTGTATAAGCTACTAGTTGTTTTCTACCAAATAAAAAACTGTTCAAGACAGCCCTAAATAGATATTAGATAAACTAATGAGACTTATGGCAGAGAAGAAAAATGCATGGAATGCATAAATAATCAGGTAATACTGAAGCCTAAGGTAAATATAAATTAGCCTGTAATCAAGCCACAAAGGAGGTTAGTCTAGCAAGGCAGATTACTAGACGTCTCTGGAAAAGGATGCGAAAAAACACAGCAAAGATTTCTTTAGAGAAGTTCCTCTTGACTTTACTAGTATTAACAATAGAAGGAAGGGGTTGAATAATTGATCCTCTTGATTTCGATGATTTAATCGTTGATCGTTCTGCTCAGGTTGCTGAAAGGCTGAATACTGTACGTATTTTGGATCTACATTTGTACACGAGGAACTCTTTAGAGAAGGAATGCCAGACGTTTATTAAGTTTTAACAAGGCGCTAAGCGATTTTGTGAAAACTGAGAGGAAAATGGAAGAGAAATTGAAGCTAAACATAAAAAAAGACGCTTAAGGTGGATGGTCTCAATCTAATTATATTAAAGAAAGTAGATAAATACAGTGCCCAGGGTTTCCCAATCGTGGGCCATAGCCCACTGGCCGGCCACAGCACGTTTTCCAGGTGGGCTACAGAGACTGCCCAATTCTTGTCTTTTTTTCTTGACAGGCATATGGCCAAACCATTTTCGAGTTGTACCTGACAAAGTTGGCAGTTGCTGGCAGCTTATTCACTAGTGTTTTGTGGTGCGCTTGAGTAAGACGCGCGTGTCATCACATGTTTATCACGTTCCAAGACACTGTTTTTAGGTATGTTATTTTGTTCATACATTTCATGGTAACAACTTCTATAGTGGACAACATATATAGGTTATAATACACATAAAAATGATATTTATATATATGGTGGAAAGATACATGAACGGTGTCGTCCCTCAAGTATCATCGATTCATTGCATGCTGATAAAATATGCTACTCAAACTATTCCTGGATCTGAAATCCGATATAATGTCTATAATCATATGTCGGTTTTTTTTTAGCCTTGTTTTTTTTTACATTATTTTTTATTTGCTGATTCTTAGGTATTTCAAAGTTTTACTCCACAAACCCTTCTAAAATGACAAAACGAGGATATGATGAGCAATACATGAAATTTTGATTCACATCCTTCCATGATCGTGGAGAGAATTAAAGGGATAATGCGTCCTATGCCAGGAAGTCCTTGGAAATCACTCTTTGCACCCATCGAAGTTGAAGCTACATTTAGAGAAGATGCATCCACAACATGAACATAAGGATGTGGACTACTTCAAGCGAATGGAAGAGAACGTGAAACATGAGCGGTTATATCAAAGTGGAGCATTGTTTCAGCAAGACAAGCGTCTTGCGGAGGCTTCTTATACCGTCAGCTTCCTCACTGTGCGCAACAGAAGAAACCTCACACAATCGGAGATACTCTGATCAAGCCATGTGCTCAGAAGATCGCTCGTATTCTGCTTGGAGAAGAAGCTGAAAAAAGTTCAACAAAATTTATTTATCTCATAATACGGTTCAAAGGAAGATTGCTGACTTGTCTAGCGAGATAAAAGAACAGGTGATTGCTGAAATCTAATACACTGCATTTGGACTGTTCTTAATTCAGTTGGATGAATCCACAGATGTTTCATCCTGTTCCCAGCTTCTTGTTTTCGTTCGGTATGTGAAGGGTGATTCCATCAAGGAAGAATTCTTATTCTGCCGTTCTCTCGAAAGAAATATCAGAGCTGTGGATATGATTGAAATAGAATCAGAGTTCTTTGACCATGAGGGACTGAACTGGTACAATCTATGTGGAGTATGCACCGATGACGGACCAGCTATGCTAGGAGCAAAAAGTGGCTTCCAAATGCTTGTTCGAGATCGATCTCCAGGCATCATTGGTGTTCACTGTCTGATTCATCGGCAAGCTCTTGCTTCAAAAACTCTTCCATCTCATATTCAGGATGTTATTGAACAAATAATCAAAACTGTGAACTACGTGAAAAGCAGTGCTTTGAATTCCCGACTGTTCAAGTAATTGTTCTCAGAAATTGATTCAGAGCATAAGAACCTACAGCAAAGTGCGTTGGCTATCAAATGGCAATGTTGTGGCACGAGTGCTTGAACTCTGGGAAGAGTTGCAGAGTTTCCTATGGATACAAGAAAAGCACAAGCTTGAAGCTTCCTTCCATGAAAAGCTTTGGGTATTTTGCTGCACATACCTTGTGGATATTTTTGATCAACTGAACAGACTGAATCTAAAGCTGCAAGGAAAGGGAACAACTATCATTCAGTTCACTGACACCCTCAGTGCATTTATACAGAAGCTTGAAAACTGGAAATGAACGTCTGAGGAAGAGAACTTTGCCATGTTTGAATCTCTTTCAGTAGTCACTATTAATGATCCGTTGGATTCTGGCATTGCAAAGGATGTTTTGACACCCCCCCCCCCCTCAGCTGTCTACGAGAAGAATTTCTGCAGTATTTTCCAGAAATTGGGAGAGAAGAACTGGCGCTCATGAGGAATTCCTCTATCTATGAGTTTTGGCCAAAAATTATGGGAAGCTACGACAACATTGCCAATGGAAGCTCCTGCTCTTTGCAACTACTTATCTTTGTGAATTAGGCTTCTCAACGTTGGTGCAGCTGAAGACAAAGGCTTAAGACAAAGAACCTAGGATTCGGAAGCTGGTCCAGAAAATTCAGGAGAATATCTCTCATTAAAGTAGCTTCATCTTAAACTGGTTTGAGTTTTTTTTTTCTTTCAGCAGATGCTGAAATGTCTTGTTTTCACATAGAAATTGTTCAAATGAGAAAAATTGTTCCATTAAATACTTTTAACTTGAACTAAGTTGTGGTTGTTATTGACATTTCTTTAGTTTAAAAAAATTGCTCAGCCATGATCCCCACTAGGCCATGACATGTCAGGCCAAAAGCAGTTTGGCCACATAGCGAAAAAAGTTGGGAAACGCTGACATAGCCAATTATTAGAGCACCTTCCTATTCATGGGAGGTTCTTATGGACTGGAGGCATATGTATGTATCCCCAGTTAACAAAGGGAGATCGAAAGGTGATATATGTAATTACGGAGCTGTTAGTTTAACTTTTGTTCAAGGGGAAATTATGGAATCACTGATTAAAAAAGCAATGAAGGAGCACCCAGACAGGTATGCAATTATACTGCAGTCCCAACATGTATTTGATAAGGAGCGCTTTTGTCTGTCCTATCTGATTAGATAGTATTGTGTATTAACTAACTAACTATATTAGGGTCACCTAGTAATTTCTTGCATATACCCATATATGTATATATGTATTATGTCTGTAAATTATGCGTGTTCTCTGGTCGATTTGCCTGTTTTGTTGGACGAAAAAAATCCCAGTTTCTGGGGGGTAAAACCTTGCTATCTACGCCTGAGACCGACTAAACTACGGTTCACTATCAAAGGAACTGGAAAAAAATATATAATTTTGGCATCTTATACTTGGACTTCATAAAATCTTTCAATTTTGTTACACGTAAAAATCTGCTGTACAAATTGGAGTTGTATGACATTACTGAAAGGTTACTACTGTGGATAAAGGGATGGATGAGTGGGTGAAGGCAGAGAGTGGCTATTAACGGACACTGCTCTTCATGGACTAATGTTATAAGTCGAGTCCCACAAGGCTCGGTGCTATGTAGTAGTAGTGACATGTGATGCAAGAAAGCAAGTGTATGAGCTTATGCAGCATCAGCCAAGAAAAAAAAAAAAAAAAAAAAAACACACCATTCCCTCTAAATGCCTGTCCAGTTCCTCCTTAAATATATTCAACCTATCAACTTCCACAACGACAGATGGAAATTTGTTCCAGTAATTAAACACCCGCTGGCTAAAGGCAAATTTCCGCACATCTATTCTACATCTGTCTTTTCTTAATTTGAATTTATGTCCCCTTAGGTTCGTAATCTGAACAAGTGGATGGATCCCATCAGAATTCAGTGTGCTCAACCCATTCAAGGCCTTATACACCTCAATCAAATCACGCGCAGGTGCCTAGTCTCCAGCCACTGCAATTTGCAGAACTTAAGCCTCTCTTGGTAAGAGGATCCCTTCATTCCCCTCACCAATCTTGTTGCCCTTCTCTGTACACGCTCAAGTAAATCTACATCCTTCCATCGTTGTTTTTGCATTTATTAATAATACTGATAGGAGCATGTTAGATTTAATGTTAGGTTGTTAATGAGAGTAATCACAGTATGCTACTGCAACAGGATCTAGAAAAGTTAGGCAGATGGCATGAGAAATGGCAACTGAAGTTTAACATTGACAAATGTTAAACTCCGAAAAAGCGATAATTGTTTGCCTTTTTATTTACCTAATTGTTATTTTATATTGTACATTTTAACTAAATAAATATAGCGACATAGTTTTTACGAACGTAACATCATAAATTAATATATATAAGTTGACAGGGGATAAGAAAGCCATACAATGTAACTCGGAGATAATATTCTATGTACTTTATAAGTAGTCTTATAGTTATTGTTACGCTGGTTATTTTTCTTTTTAATTTAGATAAAGAGTTTTTGTAGATTACTACTTAATATACGTAAAACCGTTACTTCGTTCGAATCTTGCTGTCATTGTTTTTGTATAGAGTAGTAGGGAATTCAAATTTTTAATTGTGGTAACTAGGCAGCTCTAACGTATAATTATATAGCGTAATACGCATCACTGCATTTAGGATTCTATTAGATAGCGAAATATTGACAATTAATTAATTAAATTTATTGATCTTATTAATTTAAAATATCATTCCCCAGATTAGAGCAGCAAAGCAACGGGCACAAAGTGGCAGGAGTGCTGTGACTCGGTGGAGAACTGAGGGAGGCAATTCTCCAACGCATCACAGCCTAAAAAAATGTGCAACTTGTGAAATGTTTGCTGAACTCTCTGGAAGAAAACATGATCTAGCCAAGGAGGATGACTTTGTGTGTGCCAGGTGCAGAGAGTGTCTAGAAATTAAGCATAAACTCAGCGTTCTACTGGGCGTCTATGAGAGCTTGAGGTGTAGGGTAGATGCCCTCGAAGAAATTAATATGAGGGCCCGTCAAGCTCTCAGCTGCCCAACTCAATGCCAGAGCTCTCTCCTGGGCATCAGGCAACACAGCGGCAATCTCCAAGGCAGAATGCGCTGGTCCCAAAGGAACTAATTATTGTTGGTGACTCTATTGTCAAGGAAACGGGGAATATATTGTGTAAAACGGATAGTTAGACCAGGACCAGGGTATGTCTGCCAGGGGAAAAAGTTGATGACGTTGTAAAGAATATATCATCTTTTAAGAGCACAAAAGGTGGTATTGTTGTACACGTTGGCACCAATGACATTAAGAGTAGGAGATCTGCAGATTTTCTTAACAAGTACAGGTCAATGTTGCAAAAAAGTCGTGAATTAGGGTTAAATTTGAAAGTGTCTGCAATTCTGGCCAGACACGATAGGAGGGAGTATATGATGAGAGCCTTGTCAATCAATTCGGCCCTAGAGGGAATGTGCCAAGCTCAAGGGGTACAATTTATTTCAGCGTGATCTGTGGTTGTTAACAGGAGAGGCTGCTTCTACAGGGATGGGACACATATAAATTGAGAGGGTGCAAGAATATTTGCTGATGCTATCGAGGCAGAATTAGGTGGTTCGGAAAACATCTGGGGGGGGGATTCACAGACTAAAAGGCTAAAAGTAGCCCTGTGGCTACTTTTAACCTTAGCAGAGGTGAAAGCGATTCTTGCACAACTTCTATTAGAATAAGTAGCGACCTGGAGCGAGGGGTGTTGAGGGTTTCAGGGACTGATGGCGGTCATCGTGAAACAGGTGGGTATATGGGATATGTTAGGATAACTAATAATAAGGATAGGTACATATATACTTGCACGGCTAAAAGACCAGATGAACAAGGGTACGAAACATTATACGCCACAATATCCACACACTTTTAAACCTCTGGCCTCTACAGTGTTCTGTATAACACCACAATGTATATTACGCGGAGATGGGGGAAACCCCGGGTGCCGTTAGACCCTAAACACACTATACACTATACTATATACTAGAAGTATAGTAAATAAATTTGAAGTGTTGGTAAAGACATCAAAGGCGGATATTGTTGGGATAGCACAGACGTAGTATCACAGAGGTATAAGGAATGCAGAACTGGAATTTGGTGAGTACAATATGTACAGAAAGGATAGACATGATAGGAAGGGAGGAGGTGTTATGCTGTTAATTAAGAAAAACATAAAATCAAAATAAGTGCATCCAGTTGATATAGATGAACGACTCAGAAGCCTCAACAGTGCACTGTTGAGTTAGTTTGGTGTGACATAAGCACTGCGAAAGCAAAAATAAGAGTAGGAGTGTGTTATAGGCCTAATGACTCGAATGAGTAAAATGAACAATCGTACAGAGAAACAGAGTGGGCTAGTAAATCAGAATGTCTTATAATGGAGGATTTTAACTTCCCAGATATTGACTGGAACTTGTGGGTTGGTCACTCACACACTAGTAATTCTTTTGTGGATTTATTGGATGATTATTTCCTGCAGCAGCATGTTCCAGAGGCAACCAGAGAGGGTAATACTCTTGATCTGGTTATCAGCAGTGATCATTCGTGTATTAAGAATTTGCAGATAAAGAAACCACTAGATGGCAGTGATCACAGTGTACTGATGTGGGATTTACTTAAAGATATAATTACCATCAGGAGTAAAGGAAAGGGTATTTGCTTCCGTAAAGGTGAGTACAGCGGTCTCAGACAGTTTTTAAATTCTGTGCAGTGGGATCAACTGACAATGTTACCAACAGTAAATTCTAAGTGGGAAGCAGTCATGGAATTAATCGTGGATGCTACTAAAAGTTTCATACCTATTAAGAAATATTGTTCAAGGTTTAGGCCTAAATGGTTATCAAATGAACTAATGAGACTCGTGACAGAGAAGAAAAATGCATGGGATGCATATAAATTATCAAGCGACTCAGAAGCCCATGGCAGATATAAGCTAGTCTGTAATCAGATCACAGAGGAGGTAAGGCAGGCGAAGGCAGATTAAGAGAATTCTTTGGCAAAAGACGCTAAGAAAAACAGCAAGGATTTCTTACTTATATAAACTCTAAAAGGAAGAGGATGAATCTGATTGGTCCACTTGATATCGATGGTTCGACTGTTGATGATCCTGCTAAGATAGCAAACAAACTGAATGAGTATTTCGCATCTACATTCACACATGAGGAGTTATTAAGGATTGAAAATGGCAGACGTTTACTTAATTGTGGCAGGGTGCTTAATGATTTTGTTATAACTGAGAGCAAAGTGGAAGAGAAATTATTTGAAGTTAAACGTAAGAAAGGCACCTGGGGTGGATAGGATCTATCCAGTTATATTAAAAGAAGCGGCAAAGCAAACCCTTAGCCATAATTATGAGAGCATCCTTGGACTCAGGGGAGGACCCCACAGACCGGAGATATACAAATGTATCCCCACTTCACAAAGGGGGGATCGAAGGGTGACAACAGTAATTACAGACCAGTTAGTTTAACTTCTCTTCCGGGTAAAATAATGGAGTCACTGGTTAAAGATGCATTGCAGGATCATCTAGACAAGACTACAGCAATAATACAGACACAGCATGGGTTTGTTAAGGGAAAGTCTTGTCTAACAAATTTGATAGTATATTATGATGTGGTTACAGAGGAACAGGATGCAAAAAATAATTTTGATATCATATATTTGGATTTCAGGAAAGCTTTTGACACTGTTGCACATGGAAGACTATTGTAGAAATTGGAGCAGAAAGGTATTAAGGGTAAGTTGCTACAATGGATAAAAGGATGGTTGTGTGGGAGAAGAAAGAGGGTGGTAATTTATGGGTGTTGCTCTTCGTGGACTAATGTTATTACTGGAGTCCCACAGGGTTCGGTGTTGGGTCCTCTGTTGTTTTGTATATTTATCAATGATATTGATGAAGGTATATCAGGCTTAGTGTCGAAGTTTGTAGATGATACAAAGGTTGGCAGGGTTGTTAATGACAGTAATGGCAGTGTGCTACTGCAACAGGATCTAGATAATCTGGGCAAATGGGCTAAGAAGTGGCAACTGAAGTTTAACCCTGACAAATGCAAATTACTGCATGTGGGTAGAAGTAACCCCAGAGAAACGTACCAACTGTGTGCTACTACACTTAAGGTGGTAGAAAATGAAAAAGATGTGGGAGTAATTGTGCAGTCAGATATGAAGTTTTCAGAGCAATGCAGCCAGGCTGCCAAGACAGGTCATGGGGTTTTGTCAATGATATACAGGAATTTTGCTAGAAGGGAAAAGGAAGTGATTGTCCCTCTGTATAAGGCAATGGTCAGGCCACGACTTTAATACTGCGTACAGGTCTGGAGGCCTCATTTTAGGAAGGATGTCGGTTTGCTTGAGCGTGTACAGTGAAGTGCAACAAGATTGGTGAGGGGAATGAAGGGGGTACTCTTACCAAGAGAGGCTTAAGTTCTGCAAATTGCAGTGGCTGGAGACTAGGCACCTGCGCGGTGATCTGATTGAGGTGTATAAGGCCTTGAATGGATTGAGTACGCTGAATTCTGATGGGTTCCTTCCCCTTGTTCAGATTACGAACCTAAGGGGGCATAAATTCAAATTAAGAAAAGGCAGATGTAGAATAGATGTGCGGAAATTTACCTTTAGCCAACGGGTGGTTAATTGCTGGAACAAACTTTCATCTGTTGTTGTGGAAGCTGATAGGTTAAATAAATTTAAGCAGGAACTGGACAAACATTTAGAGGGAATGGTTGTGTGAATTTTTTTTTTTTTTTTTTTGGCTGATGCTGCATAAGCTCATACACTTGCTTTCTTGCATCACATGCCAGTACTACTACTACTACTAAATGCAAGATACTGCATATGGGTAGGAGTAACCCCAGAGGAAGGATCCAACTGTGTGGTACTACAGTCAGGGTAGTGGAAAATGAAAAAAATAACTGGGGGAAAGTGTGCGGTCCAGAGCCGTGCCAAAGGTGAGGCGAACGAGGCTTTTGCCTCGGATTGAAAGCTGAAAGGGGCGCCAAAAGAAAGATTAAATAATTGCCAACATTGCCATGATTAACAGTAGGGCACACAATTTTTTTTTCTTGCCTCAGGTACTAAAATGACTTTGCACGGCCCTGTGGCAGTTATTGTGAAGTTCTCTGCGCAGTGAAGACAGGCTTCTTGGAGAGCTCATGGAGTTATTTCAATGATATACCCGAATTTTGCTAGCAGGGACAAGAAGTGATTATCCTTTTGTTTAAGGTAACGGTAAGGGCACACCTCGAATACTGCATATTGGTCTGGAGGCCTCATTTTAGGAAGGATGTAGAGCTACTAGAATGATTGGTGTGTGGAACAAACGCGATTGGTGAGGGGAACAAAGGGATGCTCTTACCAAGAAAGACTTCAGTACTGCAAATTGCATTGTCTAGAGATTAGGCATCTGCAAGGTGATCTGATTGAGGTGTTTAAGGTTTTGAATGGCTTGAGCAAGCTTAGTGCTGCTGTCATTCTTTCTCTTGCTCAGACTACACACATGAGGGGAATAAACTCTAACTGAAGAAGGATGGTTGCAGCATAGATGTGCAGAAGTTTGCCTTCAGCCAGCGGGTGGTCTATTGTTTTTAACAAACTCCGATCTGTTTTTATGGAAGTTGATAGCTTGAATGAATTTAATGAAGTAGATAAATTACGGGGTGGACAGGTAATGTGAGGTTTTTTTTTTTTTTTTTTTTGGCTGATGAATTTATTTTCCTGAATCACATGCTACCACGCCTACTAATGTTAAATGCGTAAATAATGCGGTGTTAAGGTGAATCATTAACTTCTAATCATCATGTTTTAGTAAAAAAAAAATCGACATTATTTAGTCGTAAGAAGGTTGTAGCTCCTTTAGCTGGGACAGTTGATTAAATTATCCCCCTCTTAACCATGGTCTAGAAAAGAATATTTTGTGTAAACGTAGACAAGCTGTGCCATAGCTTAATCGGATTTATAACCTATAAGGTTTCTAGGAATCTTATTTTTCATGAAATAATAGATGATTCTTCTCTGATTTTTTTATTTAATACAAGTCAAAAGATACTAATGTTTAAGCAGCTCTTAAATTGAAATAGTGAAGCTACGTATAAAAAGATATCAATTTCCAAATTTGTGAACGACGCCAAATACTGCGATATGATGTCAGTTTTATTAAGGCTTTGTGTATTATTTCTCAGTGTATTTGAATAAGACGTTTCAGGTGGTCACAAATCAATTCCTACTTCTGTTTAATAAGAAATATTCTGAAAAAATATCGGCATTCAGAAATATTCTGAAAAAATGTCTTTATTGGTCTGGTAATATTATGGTATAATATGTGAATATTTAAACCGCGTACTAGTGTCACTAAGCAACTAGTGACGTCATCCGCTCTCTTTCTAGTTTTGTGTCCCCGTATATAGGAAGAACTCGCTGCAACCGCATTACTTCTGCGTAGAGAAGAAACCTCCGCCCAACGGTAATTTTGTTTTTTTAATAATGGATAGTTTCATTTTAACAAAATTATAATTTTCAGCATTTTTTTATATCTTTACGTGGTCAGTTTATATTCAATCCATTACTTAATAATGAGTAAATAATAGCAGATTACATCTGTATAGTTTCTTCTTGCACTCTCATCCGCCATCTTGGTGTACATATCTAGGCATCCGGCGTTGTCTGCTAATAGGCTTAGGCTTAAAGTGACTCCTGCATCAAAATTTAATCCTAGCTGGTTTTTTTTTCTCTCTCTCTAGTTCGCACACTTTTGAACCACAATGGATAAAGACGAATTGGTGCAGCGTGCTAAATTGGCCGAACAAGCGGAACGCTATGATGATATGGCTGCTGCAATGAAACAAGTAACAGAAACGGGCGTTGAATTAAGCAATGAAGAGAGAAACTTGCTATCTGTTGCCTATAAGAATGTTGTAGGAGCGCGTCGGAGTTCCTGGAGGGTTATTTCAAGTATAGAGCAAAAAACCGAAGGTAGCGAAAGGAAGCAGCAGATGGCCAAAGAATATCGTGAAAAGGTCGAAAAAGAATTACGTGAGATCTGTTATGATGTTTTGGTAAGTTGGAGTGCATTATATTATTTTATTACTAAATGGAATTTGTTTTAGCAGCCCATCAAGTTTTGGTACAATGTATTGGAGTTTCAATAACTTGTTTATTGTTGGGCAGTATCTGTTTATATATATATTATTAACCTCCATATCACAATGATCGTGGAAATATTTATATTTAAACATTATTAATATTTTCCCTTTTTAGTTTAAAATTAATTATATCAGTGGTTATAAATATATTTGTGGATATTTAGTGTTAATTTTAGCATTTCCTTTTTATTTCATTTTGCGTATTTAAAGATAATATTAATTTTATTAAATAATAACCTTTTGATTTTGTATTATGCATTAGTTACCATCTTCATTAAATTGAGGCAAGGGTAGTAGGGTGGAATTACCAGAATACACATGGTTCACTGACCTTTTAGTAGATTGGCGACAATCAGACTGTAACTTGGTGTTTTAGTCCATTTTCTCAAAAAGCTAATGTGGTGTTTTAAAATCAGTTCTAATATTGGTTGGTAGATATGACCCTGTGCACTATTATTTTTGAATATTACATATTTTGAAAATATCTTGTAATATAAAAAAGTAACTGAAGGAATTGCAGATAGTCTTGTGTTCATAACAACTATCACTTTTCTATGAACTGATTAGTGGTGTTCTGTTGATGCTAGATAGAATGCTGCAGGGGTCGGCCATCCCAGGTGTGCCCGGGTTTGCACCCAGGTGGAAACATTCAAGGGGATGCCTGCAAACTTGAAACTTACATACACATGAAGAAAATTTTAAAGGGGGTGCCAAATTGTGATTTGCACCTGGGTGCCACATCCCATAGGAACTCCCCTGGAATGCTGTTGTTATCGTTTTACAGTAGCTGCTGTGTTTTGCTTGTCGAAACAGTGGCAGCTGTCAAAGTACGTTTTTGAGTGAGTTTTTAAAAATCAAGTCAGTTGTGGACTTTTGGGTAACATCCACAGATGTAAATACACATATTGCAAGATCGAGAATACCACTCCCCACACTATTAAAACTATTATCCATTTGAGATGAATTATTTGGAATATGATGTAATTCAAATAGTTCACCCACTGTCCCAAAGGCCAAAAAATGCCAGTCCACTACTTGCATTGAGATGTAGTATATATGATATGTTAGAGCCTATGATACATATCCTGCTAATACAACAAGCTTGGATTTGATTCATAGAAGCTTTGTGCAGACAATGCATATAGGAAACACTGGCAGAAATAATGCAAATGTTAAAATCTAGAACTGGTGTTCCTCTTTGGGCATTAGCACCTGTAGTTAACTGCCAACTCAGATGGTCTGACCTGCCTAATAGGAACTGGGTAAAGATTTAGTTTATGGTACACCCTTCAAAATGGCGCCGAGGATAAGAGGAGGAAAGCAGTGATTAACGGATTGTGACTCCGCCCACTCACTGCATTCCCGCTATTCTCCTCGGCCGACGGATGGCACATGATGCAGTAACAAATACGGTGGCTGAAAACAGGATAAATCCGATAATTTTAAAAATTCAAGTTACAAAAATAAACGTTTTTTGTGGATCACAAAATGTCACGTGACATTTGAATAAGTTGGATAGAGCCAAAAAGAAGAAAGGTGGGGGGGGAGGTAATTTTTGCGAAAGAAAAGAAACGGGAAATGAACAATTATTAAAAATAAAACAAACAAAAATGCACGTTTTTCTAAGCTATATTTTACAAGCATTAACAATGAGATTGGCTGAAAAGGGAAAAAAAACACAGTAATTTTTAAGGAAATATCACAATATAAATGGAAAAGCAAATCAATTTTTATTGTAGATCCAACAATGTGGCAAATCAAAAATAAAAATCGAATGAACGGGAAATGGCAATCTTTTAAAAAGAAAGTAACAAAAATGCACGTTATTCAGGGACTGCAATATGTCACGAGACATCACAAAAGCGGAACTGAAATGAAGAAGAAAACGAAAAACAGCAATTTTTAAAAAAAACAAGTAACAAAAATTCGCGCGACATGCAACCACTGCTTCTTCTCGCCCGTACATTATTAGACTGTTTCGCAAGCATTAACAATGAGAATTGCTGATGCGAGTGAACAAATGCCTTTTTTTTTTTTTTTTTAATTTTTGGTGGGGGCTGCCGCCCCCTAATCCCCACTTTCCCCTCCACAAAATCGGAGCTGAAATAAAGAAAAGGCTATACGGCGAACGTGCAACCCCTGATTCTTCTGGCCCGTACATTACTAGATAGGGGATCCCGATCCCCTGCTTTTCTGCCCGAACATGAAAAAAAAGTAATTAGCATATTATTTGTAACAAATTAAACACCACGTGCAACACTGAAAATTGCTGATGCCCGTCAACAGAAATGCTAAAAGGACATAGGTGCACTATAGCCATAGCAGCTAATGCACCAATAAACAACCATACCACACACACACACACTAAAAGGACAGAAATCACTCACCTTATCAATCGAATTATGTTTTCTAAACTATCCAACACTTTCGCACTAATATTTTTCAGGAATAAATCATCCAGTTGAAGAGCAAGAAGGCAAAGCAAAAAGTAAATCACAAGCAATCGAATAATTACTGATAACTACGTGATTTCACGCTGAAAATTGCCGATGTCCATCAACAGAAATGCTAAAACGACAGAAAACCCCTCACCTCATCAATCGAATTATATTTTCTAAGCAACCCAACATTTTCGAACAAATATTTCGCAGGGAAAAATCACCCAATACAACAGACACCTGTCTCAACCAAGGGAAACCAAAAAGTAAGTCGCTAACAATTGAATACGCAAATAGGGGGATTATTTTATTTTTTCTGTGGGCTCTGCCCCCACACCCCCGATATACGTATCATTCAGCCTTTTTGTTTGTAATTATGCATCGATAAAATTAAATAATTGGCTAATCAAATATTAACACCATGTAACATTTCTAACAGCGAAGTTTATAACATGAACATACGGAAACATGACAGGGGTGACATGCACGGCATGGCATTCATGCCAGATGTTTCCATATGTTCAGGAGATCACGTGACACTGGCCGGAGTCGGCACCCATCAATCAGTGCCGTGTTGGCGAGTATAGAGAGGGTGCACCATATACTAAATCTTAGCTAGGAACTGTTGTGTGATTTGGAATTAAAAGTAGTCATATTGTAATTTTCTCTTTAACTTGTGCTGTTTTGTAATAAGCCACTTGTGAGCTGTCCTCTAACCATCTGGATGTTTGTGTGAAACAATCATTGGCTAAACTGATGGTTGATCATCTGATTGGTTAAAACCAATCAGATGATCAATGCGACTTCATCATTTCCCAGTATTGAACACTGGCAGGCAAATATTTCTATTGAAATAAATACAGTACATGAAATTGCAGACAAGTTAATTTGCTTATCTGGATCTGTGTTTCATGTTTATATTTTGCTGTTGCAAAATCTTATTTTTTTTTTTTCCCTCCCCAAGTTCTCTGCCCTCAGGCAGGTCCCCGTTGACGCTATGTTTCTCTATCTTGTGATATTCTTTTAATTCCTGCATAATTTCCTCTCCAATCGATCATTCCAATTCTCCTCCTAATAGTTCTCTTCCCATTCATCTACCCCTCAATCCCTTTCCTCTACATGCTTTCTCTTCACAATACATGTCCTATAAATTTATTTTGTCTCCTCTAATTCTTTACTAATGTTCTCTCTTCTACTTTCCTCATTACTCACTCTGTCCACCCATTTTACCTTTTCTGTTCTCCTCCACACTCACATCCCGAAAGCTTCTAGCCGTGTAATCTCTTTCCCAGTGTTCATGTCTTGGAGCCATATAGTACAACAGTCCATATTAATGTTTTCACCATTTGCTTTCTTAATTCCTTCTTGAAATTTCTTCCCAATAGTTCTTTTCTATTACTAAATGCCTGTTTGCCCATTGCAATTCTTGTTTTTATTTTTTCGAGGCTTTTTCCATTTTCTGTCATTATGCTTCCCAAGTATCTGTATCTGTTGAACTGTTCCAATATTATTCCATATAATATTATATTGATTCTTCTTCCTGGCCTCTTTGAGATTAACATTACCTTGGTTTTATTGCTGTTTAGCTTCATATTGTACTCCTTTATTGTGCTGTTCAAGGTGTCCAAGGAGCTCTGTAATTCTTCATTATTGGAAAATCACAGAATATTTTAAAGAAAAGAGAACAGAGGAAGCATTCCAAAAATTTCCCAATTCCGCTACTGATATGGCTACTATCATTGGCATTGACGCTTCGTTTCCAGAAGTAAACACTGTAAGGAAAAGATTGAAAAGACGTCATTTCAATTATGAAAGTAGAGAGGAAGCTATTCAGGATCTGCAACAAAATTTCAAAATAAATTTTTTCTTTCAAATTATGGACACAATTTTCTCGTTAACCGAAAGGTTTAGAAATATGAAAGGACATGTAGAAATATTGAAAATATTTCTGAATTTAAAAAATGGTCATATGAAGATTTATTAAATCATTGCAAAGATTTATATGTTAAATTAAGTGATATTGATTGTAATGAGTCTAATACTCATGGTTTAGCCTTATTTGAAGAACCTAGAGTACTTCAAGACAATATTGCTCCATTTGAAGTGTTACAATATATTTTTAAAAACGATTTTACAGTTATTTTTCCAAATGTAGCAGTCGCATTAAGAATTTATGCAAATGAGGATAACAAAGGGGTGGTCTTATCAAGAAAGGCTTAAGTGCCGCAAATTTCAGTCTTGAGACTAGACTCCTGTGAGGTGATCTGATTGAGATGTATAAGGCCTTGAATGGGTTGAGTAGGCTCAATTCTGAGGGGATTCTTCCTCTTGCCTAGATTAATCGCCTGATTAATCTGGACATACATTCAAATTGAGGAAAGACTTGCAGAACACATGTTTGGAAGTTTGCATTTAGCTAGCGAGTTGCTGTATGCTGGAACAAACTTCCATCTGTCGTGGAAGTTGACAGCTTAAATAAATTCAAGGAAGAACTGGACAAACTTTTGGACAGGATGGGCTGATGCTGTATAACCTGGCTTTCTTGCATCATATGCCGCTGCTAATGTAATACCAATTTTTCTAACTTTATCAGTTTGTTGCCTCAGGTGAACAGTTTTACAAAATTAAAAATAATCAAATTATTGACAATGACTCTAATTTGGCAATAATTTCAATAGAACATTATCATTTCAAACAAATAAACAAAATAATTAACAAATTCGCATCACAAAGAAAGGTAATATAAATTTGTATAATTTTTTTATTGAGATAGAGTACAATTACTGTGATTTAGAATTTGAAGTTTATTTTCAGAATGATTTTGTTATTTTTATTTGTGTTTTATTACATTATATGTGAGATATATTGTAATTCTTCCCTTTTTCAATAAATTAATAATTATTTTTAGTGTTATTTTAGTTTTCAATCGAAATATTTTGGGGCAGCAAATTTGATTTTGCTTACTGTGACCCTATGTGCGCAACACATAGGGTCTCAGTGGCCCTGACATGGGTAAACGTTTTTGAGTTCAATTTTGGGTAGAATAGAAAGCTCTTATTATTAAAAGTTGCCTCCATCAAAGATGTCTTTAGAAAATAGCACCAGCATAGAATGAAATTCTAAGTTTCAGGCAAATTGAAGGCTCTAAAGACTTGCAACAGTGTTTTCCAATAAATTGTCACTGGTTGTTTGAAAATGGTATTATGAATGGATGGATCTGAATACGAAGTAGAAGAGTAAATTAAATCCAGGGCCAAAAATTTCTCATGCAGCCTCCAAACACCTTAGATACAACTTTACATTACATACAACAGCCCGATTTAAATTTTTTTTTTTTTTTTAATACTATGAATTCAACTGTTGTTCTATTTTTAAAAGTAAAGGGAGTATGCTGCAAAATGTTGAATTTCATTATCTAAACAGATTAAAATTACTGATTTGTGTGTAAATAGATGTATGTTTTAAGTAGTGATAGATATATTTGGGAGGGTCATAATTGGTTTCTGATTACTCGTGTCATTTGAATGATTTGTAGTAAGTAACTAATAATCATTTGATTATGCTCATCACTGAAATTAAAGTGATTAAGTGAAAATAAAATTCTTAAGGTACAAATATATACCTTTTTATGATTCCCCACTTTAACCATCCAACTATTAGCATTATTTGTGTCAGATAAGAGGACTTCTGCTATAATTACACGCTTCTGACCCTAGTAGTCAAGACTTAGTATAAAGAAAACTTATTTAAGTGATACTCCATTCTAGTGTATTAGTTCCGCAGTCTAATGATCTGGTTAATATTCCCAATGTGCTGAATTTGCATGTAGAATTTATTCCTTGAATTTGTTCAAACTACCAACTTCTAAAACAGATGGAAGTTTGTTAGAACAGTCAACCACATGCTGTGTGCAGGCGAACTTCTGCACGTTTGCCCTGCAACAACTCTTTTGCAATTTGTATTTATGCCTCTCAGTATATTCTAAGAATTATAATGCCATCAGCATTGAACTTGCTCGGTAGATTCAAAGCCTTAAACACCTCAGTCAGATCACCTTGCCGGTGCCTAGTCTCCAGGTGCTGCAACTTGCAGATTTGAAGCCTATCATGACCATGCTTTTGTGCCCTTTACCAATCTTGTTGCCTTTCTCTGCACCCACTCCAGTAGATCCTCATCTTTCTAAAAATGAGGCTTCCTGACCTGTGTGCAGTATTCAAGATGTTGCCTAACCATTGACTTGTACAGTGGGATAATCACATCCTTATCCCTGCTACCAAAGTTCCTGTATGTCATTGACAAACCCTGTGAGCTGTCCTGGGTCCTCTGCAATGCTCAGACAACTTCATATCTGACTACACAATTCTTCTTCCCCCCCCCATTTCTTTTCATTCCTTATTACCCTGGATGCAATGCCACACACGGTATATCAATATGGGATTACTGCTACCCATATGCAGTACCTTGAATCTGTCAGTATTAAACTCAACTGTCATTTCTGAGCTAATCTTTCTAGATCTTGTTACAGCAGTTTATCTTGATTACCATCATTATCTTTTCTGTTGTCTGCAAACTTAGTCATTAAACTTGATGTACATTCAACAGTATCATTAAAAAATATAGAAAACAATATTAGGTGCAACACAGATTACTTAGGAACTTCACTTATAACATGAATCCATGAAGAGCAGTGTCCGTTATTAACTACTCTGTCATCTGGCACTCAACCATCCCTTTATCTATAGCAATAATTACTTTTAATGTCACATTGCTCCAGTTTGTATAGCTGTCTTTTATTTTTAATATTATTAAATGCTTTCCTGAAATCCTACCATAACGTTTCAAAATTATTTTTTTGCATCTAGTTCCTTTGTAACTGCATCATACTATCCAATCACATTGGTCAGCTAAGATCATCCCTTAAAAATCAATGCTATGAATACAGTATAATTACATTGCTGTCTAGATGGTTCTGCATTACTTCGGTAACCATTGATTCCATTAACTTGCCAGGAATAGAAGTGAAGGTCTAATTACTCGTGTCACCTTTTGTGAAATGGGGATACATTTGCAATTTCCATCCCAAAGGGACCTTCCCTGATTCCAAGGATGTGTTCATAATTATGGCTAAAGGTTTGCTTACCTTCTTCGCTGTCTCCCTTAATATTACTGGATAGCCTCCATTCATCCTGGGTGCCTTTTTGGTTGTTCAGCTTCAACAATTTCACTTTCTTTTCAGGCATCACAAAATCAATTAGCTTCTGATTAGTTAGATAAACTTCTGGCATCCCCTACCCTAAAGAATTCCTCATGTGTGAATGTGCAGTAGAACCCCATTAATCTGGACTTTATGGGACTGCACCCAGTCCGGATTAGTGAAATTCCAGATTAACTGGAAGCTATCTTTTAACGTAGCAGTTTTTATTTAAAGTTACTAAATAACTAAATTGGTTTTTATATTAAATTAATAAAACAATATTTTAAAGTAAAAATTATAAAAAGTAAAATAATATGAAAAAAAAAAAAAAAAGAATAAGTAAACAAAATACTGTAGAAAGCAATAAAGTTTTTTAATGTTTAAATCTAGAGCAATCAACCGCTACATGAAAGACACTTGACAGGGGAAAACTACCTCATTGCACACATAAAAGTGACACAAATCAGGGGCTTGACAAAGAAGCGTGGATGGACCACATCAGCAGATTCTCCAGCATATATCATGAGTCAAGTCAGAGAGTTTGAGTGGGATCAAATGGTTGACAATGAGATGGAGTCTGTTCTTATCACTAAAGAAGCACTAATACAGAGTATTAGCTCCCTCAGGGCAACTAAGATAGCTGGAGTTGGTTTCCCCCATTTCATGATAAAGTGTCTCGGCCCTTACCTAATTGATCCACTCCAAGCAATTTATAGCTCTATCCTTGCTTGCCGAGTTTTCCCTGAGAACTGGAATAAGTACGCTGTAATTCCAATGCCGAAAATTACAAAGCCTAACCTTGTGGAGCACTATAGGCCAATATCTACTGCATCTACCCTGTTAAAAGTACTGGAGAAAGCTCTATTGCCAAAGTTGTAGAATCAGATACTGGCTGGGCAACCTCAACAAATTCATTATTCAATAACTGTAAGATCAACAATTACTAACCTCCTCACAGTTCAAGCTGCAATACTAAATGCTTTCCAAGCCAGAAAGGAAATTGCAATTTATGCCGATATAAAAGTAGCCTTCGCTAGTCTGGATGTATGTGCATGCCTTACTTCATCTGCTCCAACACACCTTCCAAATAAAAGGAAATTTGCTGAAGTTCCTACAGGCCCTACTTACCAGACATCATTGCCTGGAAATGATTAATAACCACAATCAAGATGACTGGCACGATATCATCACCATGCTTCTGGCAGCTTTGTGAGTGACACATCCCGTCATCTGCATTAAGAGGCACAAAATCCTTGAGAATGAAGACCAACAGACTAAAGATGGCAGACAGGTTTATACCCGCCAATGCGTTAGAATCATTAGCATTAGTAGAGGCGTATGATACAAGAAAGAAAACTTATGCAGCATCAGCCAGGGAAAAAGAAAAAAAAAAAAAAAAAAATTCCACTTCACCCCTCTGTTCATTTGAAATACCTGTCCAGCTGAGCCTTAAATTTATTTAGACTATCAACTTCCACAACAAGGGATGGAAGTCTATTCCACCAACCAACTACCTGCTGGCTAAAGACAAATTTCCGGATATCTATCCTACATCTGTCTTTCCTCAATTTGAATTTATGCCCTCTCAGGTGATTATTCTGAGCAAGGGGCAGAATCCCATCAGCATTGAGCATGCTCAAACCGTTCAAGGCTTTATACACCTCTATCAGATCACCTTGCCGGTGCCTAGTCTCCAGACACTATAATTTGCAAAACTTAAGCTCTTTCTTCGTAAAAGCAACCCTTTGTTCCATTCACTAACCTTGTTGCCCTTCTCTGTACTCGTTCCAGCAGCTCTACATCCTTCTTGAAATTAGGCCTCCAGACCTGTATACAGTACTCAAGGTGTGGCCTGACCATTGCCTTATACAAGGGAATAATCACCTCCTTATCCCTGCTAGAAAAATTCCTGTACAGTAAACCCCCGCTATTCGCGGGAGTTACGTTACGTTCCTGAGAAATGCCGCGAATACCGAAAACGCAAATACTGTTATGGCTCCCATAGTAATAAAGAGGTTCCGTTCCAAAGTATGAAATATATAAGAAAAACTAGTCTATAATTTTGTCTATGTATGTATTATATGTACCTTCATAATATGACTATGTACATGGACAGTACATAGTGAAATGTAAGCATATGGCATCGAAATGAAAATAAGAAACAATTTTTAATATTAAATGTAATATTTATTAGAAGTCTCAAACAAATCTTTCAAACCAGCGCCTTTGCTAGCTAAAAAACTTATCCCGCCAGTGTTATCACCAGTTTCGCTAAAGTGTTGATAAAGGAGTTTTGCCTTTTCACGAATGATGAGTGAACTTAATCGAATTTTATTTTGAGTTCGGTCTTCTATCCACAGATTTAAAGCTTTTTCCATTTTTTTCTAATTTAACATCACGAGTTACAGAGCAAATTTTTGAAGCAATTAGTGCTTTTTCACGGACACTACGTCGGATTTTTTCCTCCGATTTCTTGATTGATCGTGTCGTTGACTCATTGATTTTATAATGTTTTGCCACTGAGGAGACACTTTCACCATTAGAAATTTTATCTAATAACTCAATTTTATTCGCTAATGTCATCACCTTCGATCTTTTCACATTTCCTTTGTTATTCGTATCCTTGTTATTTGTTTTGTACGGGTTGGAAAGAACATGTCCACAATAAAGTCACTTTCTTCCATTAACACACTCGAAAAAGTCTGTTTTACACCGCAAAACGGTACATTTATCACTTTTGTAGCATATAAATTGATAAATTAATTCAATTTATAAGCATATGAATTAAAAACAAACGACAAAACCTTCCATGAAAAGAGCATAACACATATTGAACAAGGATAAGCAAGAAACATCCACGCTCGCGATTTTGACCCCTCTCACCCCACCCACCGAGCGATTTTTTTGACCGTTGAAGATAATTTTAGCCGTGCCCATGTTTTTTTATGGCTGAAAATGTTCATGGCACTTTAAAATTCACATTTTTTTTTTAGGTTTCATTTTATATCAAATCAGCAATCGCGAATACAAATACCACGAATAGCGGGGGTTTACTGTATATCATTGATAAGACACCGTGAACTACTCTTGCAGCCCATCTGCACTGCTCAGAGAACTTCATATCTGCCTGCACAATTACTCCCAGGTCCTTTTCATTCTCTACCACTGTCAGTGTAGTACCACAGAGTTGATACGTTGCTCTGGGGTTGCTGTTTCCCATATGTAGTACTTTACATTTGTCAATGTTAAACTTCATTTGCCACCTCTCAGCCCATCTGCTCAACCTTTCCAGATCCTGTTGCAGCAGCTTAGTGTCAGTAGTGTCCTTAACAACCCTGCCAACTTTTGTATCGTCTGCAAACTTGACCATTAAGCTTGATATACCATCATCAATATTATTTATAAATACAGAAAACAATAATGGACCCAACACTGAACCCTGAGGGGGCGGGTTCGATTCCCGCCTCGGGCTTGGATCAAAGTACTGCAAAAACCTTGGGAGGTGCATTATGGTCACAGAAGCCTATGCGCCAACAACTACCATAAAAAAAAAAAAAAAAAAAAAAAAAAACCCTGAGGGACTCCACTAATAACATTAGTGGAGTCCCTCAGGCAGTGTTCATTGATTACCACTCTGTCTTCTCCCCCTCAACCACCCATTTGCCTCCAGTGCCACACTGCTCCAATTTGTGCAGCAGTCTTCCATGTGCAACAGTATCAAAAGCCTTTCTAAGATCCAAGTATATAATATCAAAGTTATTCTCTGCATCCAGTTCTTTTGTGACTGCATCATAGTATCCAGTCAAATTGGTCAGGCAAGATTTCCCCTTAACAAAACCATGCTATGTCCGAGCTATAACTGAAGTCTTGTCTAGATGATCCTGCGGTGCTTCTTTAACCACTGCCTCCATTAATTTTCCTGAAACAGAAGTTAAACTCACAGTTCTATAATTACTTGTCAGCCTTTGATCCTGCTTTGTGAATTGGGGTCACATTTGCACATCTCCAGTCTATGGGTACCTCCCCTAAGTACAAGGAAGCTCTCATAATTATGGCTAAAGGTTTGCTTACTTCCTTTGCTGCCTCCGTTAATATAACTGGATAGATCCCATCCACCCCAGGTGCCTTTCTTGTGTTTATCTTCAACAATTTCTCCTCCACTTTACTCTCAGTTATTACAAGGTTATCTAGCTTACTTCCAGAGTTGAATACACCTCTGGCATTCCCCTCGCTGAATAACTCCTCATGTGTGAATGTCGATGCAAAATATTCATTTAGTTTGTTAGCTACCTGAGCAGGATCATCAACAGTTGAACCATCGACATCAAGTGGACCAATCTGATTCATCCCTTCCTTCTGGAGTTTACATAAGAAAAGAATTCTTTACTGGTTTTCTTTGCATCCTTTGCCAAAGATTTCTCATAATCTGCCTTCGCCTGCCTAACCTCCTTTGTAACATATCTATCATAGGCTTCTGTGTCACGTGTTAATTTATATGTATCCCAAGCATTTTTCTTCTCTGTCATATGTCTCATTAGTTCATCTGACATCCATTTAGGCCTACACCTTGAACAATATTTCTTAGTAGGTATGTAAAGTCTGGTGAGCTTCCAAGAGAAGTTCTTTGAATGCTTCCCATTTTGAATTTGCTGTTGGTAACATCATCAGTTGGTCCCACTGTATATAATTTAAATACTGTCTCAGACCATCGTAGTCACCTTTACGAAAGCAATAACCCTTCCCTTTACCCCTGATGGTAGTTACCTCTTTGAGTAAATCCCACTTCAGCACACTGATCACTGCCACCTACTGGTTCCTCTGTCTGCAGATTCTTAACGCATGAAGAATCACTACTGATAATCAAATCAAGAGTATTACTCCCTCTGGTTGCCTCCCGAACATGCTGATGTAGAAAACAATCATCCAATAAATCCACAAAAGTCTTGCTAGTGTGTGAGTGACCAACTCACAAATTCCAGTCAATATTTGGGAAATTAAAATCCCCCATTATAAGACTCTGATTTACTGGCCCACTATTTCCCTGTACAGTTTGTTGTTATACTCATCAGAGTCATTAGGCCTATAGCACACCCCTACGCTCACTTTTGATCTCCCAGTGCTTATGTCACACCAAACTGACTCGACACTGCACTGTCCAGTGATGTCGACTGGCTTCACTTCCTTGGATTTTATGTTTCTTAACTAATAGCATAACCCCTTCTCCCTTCCTATCCTGTCTATCCTTTCTGTAGACGTTGTACTCCCAAAATTCCAGTTCTGCATTCCTTATATCTGTGTGACACCACGTCTCTGATATCCCAACAATATCCGCCTTTGATGCTCTTAGCAATACCTCAAATTCATCAAATTTATTTACCAAACTCCTAGCATTGGTGTACACGCAAGTATACATGCACCTGTTCTTTTTCTTAGTTACCCTAACACAACCATGTGTCTACTTGTACCACAATGACTCCCAGCAGTCTCTGAAATATCCTGAATCTTGTTTTCCAGGCTTCTGCTCATTCCAATAGAAGCAGTGCAAGAATCACTTTCACCTCTGCCAGTGGCTACTATTAATCTATTAGTCCTTGTATCCCCCCCCCCAAGCTAGCAGTTTTCCGACCCACCTAACACTGCCTCGATAGCATCAGCAAATATTCTTGCACCCTTTCTATTTAAGTGTATCCCATCCCTGTAGAAGCAGTCCCTTCTGTTAACAAGTACAGACCAGGCTGAAGAAACTTCTACCCCTTGAGCCTTGCACTATCTTTCCAGGGCCGAATTGATCAACAAGGATCGATATGTGTTAGGAACTGAATCAATTCAGTTCCTAACACATATTGGAATTGACCTACTAAGGCTCGTAGAAAATCTAAAATATAGGAAACAAACCGCAGTGTGGTTCGCTGAGGCTACTGTTGCCTAGTAGTTGTTTGAATTTCTGTCAAGAACTCTGTGTACGCAATTGAATAGGGTATATCTCGCAAAAGTTGATTCAGTGGATGTGATGTTAAGATGAACTTTTGTATTACAGTTGCCAGGACTCTGGACAGAAATGTAGTGATGAGTAATGCAGTTTATATTTCATTTTTTTGTGTATAGTTAACCTTTCTTGTATATTTTAGGCATTCTTTTATTCACATTTTATGGTAATCTCCTGGCATTTTCTGCCGTGAAGGGAATTTGTCACTTACCAATGTACACCTATATTTTAAATTTGGTAGGACAAATAAAGATTTATTATGTAGAACATCATATTAGAGAAAATTAAGCACAAAAACATTATAACGTTAAACAAATAACTATTTTCGAGAAGTTTACTTGAAATAATCCTCAGGGTTTTTTTTTTTTTTTTTTTTTTTTTGCTCTGATTTCGAAACTTGATTTTGGGCTGCATGATCTCGCAGATGCTTCAAGGTCAGAAGCTCACCAGCTGATTTGTCATCCTGTCTCTCTCTCTCTCAAAATAAATCTGTAGCTTCTCCAGCATTAGTGTTGCTTCGGTGTGACTCGCTCTAGTTGTTTCCTCACACGCTTCATCATCAGAGTTGTCATCTTCATTAGCTTGCAACAATGATGATGAGCATTCCTGCGCGATGTCTTCCTCAGCGATTATCTAATGTCCTGGATCATTATCACACATCCGTGGGGCAATGTCTTCATTTGTTGTCTGAACAACCCCCTAAATGTTGAAATAACTGAACAAAATCATTATCATCCATGATGACCATCAGGATCCGAAGAAATATCTATTTCCTCCTCAAATCTTTCCATTGGACCATCAGGCCCAAGTTTTTTCCATTTGATAAGGGTAGTCTTGTCAGTTTTTGTTCCAAGCTGCAGCAGAACAATAAACGACTGTCTTTATGATGACATTTTTAAGAAGGTTCATAAAGCTTGGTTTTTCTTCAAGTGCCTCTTGTTGTTATAACAGTGAGATTATCAACTTCTTTCTGTACCTTTTGCTTCACAGCCCTATAACTCCTTGACCCATTGGCTGTAATAATGCAGTAATGTTGGGTGGCAAAAATTTTATAAGGATGTTGCAAGATCTCCGTTGTTCTTCTACTGAGTGGATCGGAGCATTATCAATGAATAAAACTACTTTTTCTTCCAGTCCTTGATCCCTTAAATCGCTTAAATATTTTTTTTAACTAAGGGAACAAATGATACCAATGAAAAACCAATCTTTAAAAAGATCTGAGCTCATCCAAGCTGATTTTTGTGATGTGTACATAGCTGGAAGGGCATTTAAGTCAACATTTTTAAGAGCGTGGGGCTTAGAAGATTTTCCTATGACTAACAGTGGCAACTTTAAATTCCCCTGATATGTTACTGCACAAAAGCAATGTCACTCTTTCATTACTCGATTTATGTCCTTTAGCTGAAGAGTCAGGTTTTGAGACAAGTGTTTTTTTGAGTAACATTTTGAAATATAAACCAGTCTAGTCAGCATTAAAAATTTGGGATGGAACTAAACTTTCTTCACTAATAAACTTGAGAAACTGTACTTTAAATTCTTTACTTGCAACACAATCACCAGAAAGACTTTCACCTGTAATTCCGAGCTGTCAGATTCCATGACACTCCTTCCACTTTGGTAACCACCCCAAACTAGCAGTAAAAGACGGATCACCTAACTTTTCGTTAAGGCTAAGAGCCTTTGAACCCCTTGCTCTTGTTGATAAAATCAAATGTATAAGGCCTTGTCCAAATTGATTTTTTGCCTGCTTAATAGTAGCTCTATTTCCTCAGCTGTCTTTGGCCACCATTTTCACAAGTTTTCGATTGCATTCCCATTTTTTTTTCCCGATCTGAAACAGTTTGTTTTGCCACTCCTATATCGAGAGCGATCTTTTTTTAAACTTTCCCTCTTATCAATGCAAAAAAGCACATTCAGTTTTTGTTCCATCGACACGGTAACACTCATTTTGTTGCCATCTTCTGTTAACTCAAAACCACAAAAATAAAATAAAAGCACAGTAAAAACAAAGCAATACAGTAGGTAAAGAACTGAAGTAAGGTGTATGCGTGGACAATGCTAGCGGCAGCTGTCAACTGAATACAATAGCTGAGCAACTGATTTGTGAGTCATTTCCAAGAATGCATGATTCATCACCTTATGTTATCTGCTCTTATCCAGTGCAACGGGCAGTTACTGCTTAGTATACAAGGCCTCCGTAGCCCAGTGGTCAGGAGCGGGAGTGCAGTAGCACGCGCTCTTTGAGTAGACCGGGGTTCAAGCCCCTGACTGCTGAATACGGTTGATCTGCCAACCCACACTGGACCAGCGTGGCAGATATGGTCCATTTCCCTCAGCATAAATTTTTTTTTTTTATATACTTGGACTAGTTGTCCCATTATCCCTGTTCTTCTTGTTTACAGTGACGTTAATATAAACTCACACTTGTAAATATATTGTACAATTTGCAGAAAAACCACTCATAATTCAGGTATTTTTATAATTCCTTCCATATACAGTGTTTTATTTATTTTTATTTTTCCCCCCAATAGTTAATTTTTCCCCTGGGAAAAAATCCAATCCGGATCATCGGGTTCTACTGTATATGCAAAATACCTATTCATTTGTCAGCAGTATGGGCAGGGTCATTAACAATTAACCAATTGACATCAAGTGGTCCAGTGTGATTCAATCCCTTCCTTTTACTGCTAACATAAACATAGAAGTCTTTGCTGCCAGAGACTTCTCATAATCTGCCCTAGCTTGCCTAACCTCCTTTATGACTTGATTACAGACTAATTTATGTATACCATGGGCTTCAGTATTACCTGATAATTAGGCGCCTCCGTAGCCAGGTGGGAAGGAGCAGCAGTGCGCAGCACATGCTTCTTGATTAGACCGGGGTTCGAGCCCATCACCACCAAATACAAAGAATGCGGAAAGGTCAGGGAATGAACACTGCATATTCACGGAGCAATATGGCCTTAGTTGCTAATGCTCCTAAAAACCAAATAACAAACAAACCTGATAATTTAGGTGCATCCCATGCACTTTTCTTCTCTGCCATGTCTCAATAGTTCATCTGACATCCGTTTAGGTCTAAGCCTGGAATGGTATTTCTGTTGGTATGAAAAGCCTATCATAGCTTCTATGATAACTTCCCATTTAGAATTTTTTTTTGGTAACATCATCAGTTGGTCTCACTGCATTGAATTTTAAAATCTGTCTGTCTCAGAAAGGTGTTTTTTTTTTTTTTTTTTTTTAAATTAGACTCACATCGGTACACTTTGATCACTACCACTATGGGTCTTTTACCTGCAGGATATTAATGCAAGTGTCTTGTTGCTTCTCTAACATGCTGCTGTAGAAAACCAGTCATCAAATAAATACACAAGTCTTGGTAGTGTGTGAGCGATCAACCTAAGAGTTCCAGTCAGTATCTGGAAAGTTAAAATCCAGCATTATAAGACATTCTGATTTACTGGCCTGCTCTATTTCTCTGGATAATTCATTATTCCTGCAACACTTCTATTTTCATCTTCCCAGTGCTTATTTTACTCCAAATTTACTCGGCATTGCAACAGCCACCCGTGTTAACTGGCTGCACTGCCTTAGATTTTATGCTTCTTAATTATTCTGCATCTTTTATGCTTGAGTGATATCACATCTCTGATATCCCCACAATGTCTACATTTGATGACTTTATCAGTACTTCAAATTTGTGAAATTTATTTACCATTCTCCTAGCATTATTGTACAAGCAGGTATGCTGTGGCTATTAAATGAGTGTACATGTGCAACCACTACACACCAATCACTACCTATGAAAGAAACGCACAGTAGTTCACCTTGACCCTTTTTTTAGTTGTCTACCATGTCACGTTCCAACGTGCTCATTTGCTTTGCAGTGAGACTGGTTTTTATTATCTTGTGTTCCTGCACATTTTCCTGAAAAATGCAGGCAAAAGAATTGAGTTGTTACATAAAGTTTGTGGAGAAAATGCTATGTCAATAGCTTCTGTGTTTGAATGGCATAAAAGATTTTTTAGAAGGAAGAGAGAATGTGGAAGACAGTGAATGACCAGGCCATCCAGTATCCATGAAAAGTGATGAAAATGCGGACTGGGTAAGGACATTTGATTAGAAGTGCTTGTTGTTTAAGCATTAGAATGGTTGCATCAGAATTTGGTAATGGCAAAGAAATAGACTTATTTTAACTGAAAATTTAATCATGAAAAAAGTGTGCCAAGATGATGCAAAAATTTTTTTTATGAAGATCAAAGAATGTGAAACTCCAAGTTTGTTAAATGTTTTGGAAAGAGAAACTATTGACGATCCAGACTTTCTGAGTACAGTCAGTTCTACTATAACGCAGTACATGTGTTCCTAAAAATCTCTGCGTTGGGGTATTTCGTGCATTAAAAACAACCGGGCTTTGGGAAAAATAGGGATGGGGCAGAGCACTCAATTTTTTTTTTAGTCTGGTAAGTAAAAAACTAAAAGTTAGAAACCCAATAAAATTGCTAACACAGGTTTAAACATTTTAAATTTCTAATAAATAAATATAAATATTACAAGTAAATATAGCACTTTACCTTGAAATATTGCCTTGATGAAGTTTGCTTGACTGATATTTCTGTTCACTGGCTTTTTTTTTTTTTATTGTAAAATTTAAAACAATAAAAAAAGATAAGATAAGTAATCAGTAACGACAAACACGAGATGCACAGATTGCACAAGTTTATGGAGCTTAAAAAATAGGAATGAAGAGAAGATTCTGAAAATTTATTTCTCTTTTTTATATGATTGAAGATTTTATGGAAGTGGAAACATTTCACCATAATAACATAAAAACCCACAGAATTCCAGCTTTCGGTATTATTGCAAATTCAGTAAGATTGGGTTTACTACCAGTTTATAATTAGACTGCACTAACTGAAAAAGGGCAATAAACCGGGAACTGCAAATTGTTTTTTATGGTAGTGACCTCCAGAAATCTGCTCAACCTATCACACCTCACAAAATTTCTGTTCAAACAGAAAAATGTGAGTTCCTGAAAACACGAGTCGGCCTACAATATAATGTGTTATCTTGTGAATACTGCAAATGACGACAGTGTGTCTCTGACCAATACAACTACAATAAATGGAAAATATAGCTCTCACACATTTGACGTTTGACACGTTTTAAGCATCGTAAACTTGTATGTATTGCTGCACAGATCATCACGTTCAGCTTGGTGCCAGGTGAACCTGGACATATCAAAGGATAGTCATGCTGCATAGAGATTTATAGCAAAACTCAACAATAATCCTACAATCTTGAAGCGACATGTGAACATAATGGTTAATCAAATTGCGCATGAACTTTTCATGAATGGAAAGACGAAGAAGAAAATTCGGAGCACCAGGAATGATAGAAGCCTTCCTCCTGAAACTAAGGGCGGAAACACACTACTATCACTTCACGAGACTTCACTTGTATACATGTGTAACGTCAAATGTGGAGGAGCTATATTTACCAATGAGTTTATTGCTCGGAGACACACTGTTGTCATTGGCTGTATTCACAAGATAACACATCAGGCTTCAAGGCCGAATGACATTGTCAAGAGCTCAGATTTTTCTATTCGAACAGAAATTTTGTTAGGCATCACAAGAGGAAAATGGAGGAAATGCTAATAGAAAATTAAATTAGAAGTAAATAATTGTTTTGAGTGCACAAATAAGAATATCCAAAAACAAATAACAATAACATCAAGGACGTTGCTCCTGTGCCTATTCCAAAGCACCCTCCACTTAGACCAGCTACTTGGCATACTCACTGCAAATGCACAGTCATGGTTACGCTCAAAAATGGCCACGGGAGGAAAATAGACCAGCAGAATTATAATTAACAAATTGAAAGGACGAATAAGTCAATCATTTCAATTTGCACAACTCAAATTTCTTACAAGTTCAATTTTTAGGGTTGAGAAGTAGTTTTTTGTTGTAATTAAATTTCATTAAAAATGTTTGTTTTGTATTTTGACAGAATAAATCCTTATTCAAAATTAAACTTGCAGTATTTCAACTTTCCTTAAACATACAACTAATTTTTCCTTAGTGCTGATTGAATTTCGAAATTGTGTATTTTGCCCTTGAATGTCATCCTTAATTAGATTATATAGAAAATTAAATTCTTCTTTATTCATCCATAAGTACATCTTGAAACTATATTCATCTTCTAAGTCCTGCAGTAAATGATGGAATTTGCCTTTTTCTGTTCTCTTTCAGTTTGTTGTGTATCCATTGCTTACTCTCTTTTGTTTTCTCTGCTATAAGAAAAGTGCATGCATTTTCTGAATCTTCTTCAGAATCTGAAGAGGAGGATGAACTGTGGCAATTCATTTCGCTTCAGCTTTCCTCAAAGAGAATGACCCATGTATAACGTTACAGGTTGCCAGACGACTCCTTTTGGAATTATAATAAAAATTTCAAGACACCCCTTTTTTAACATTTGAAATGGGGAATTTGAAAAAGGCAGAAATCATAAAACAACCTGTTGAGATGATTATTTAGGAAGAATTAACTGATGATAAAGTTGTTGAAATGCACCCTTAATTAAAGACTCAAAAAAACTACATTTTATCCTATTTACAAAGATGGTTATAGAATATTTATATTATGCTTACTTTGTAATGTTTTACATTCTACTTGGTTTTTTTATTTCGTTGTAATGATTTAAGGCTCAGACAACAAACTTTTTTTTTTTTTCTTTTTTTTTATTTAAAATTCCCAATATCAATATTGATTTGCTGTATGAAGAATATGTTCTGTTGAAATCATTCCATAAAAATATTGCGACAAAAGACCTCAAAAATACCACAGGTGTTTGGATAAAAATTAAATGCGTATGAAGTATGTAATACAGAAAAAAATAATTTTGTTTTTGCTTTACCTCACTCAAATGCAGTGGGTGAGAGAGTATTTAGCTCAATGTTTAATGCGTGGAAAAGGGATAGAAATAAGAACTGTTGCCGAAAACTGAAGGAGAACTGTTGCCGAAAACCAATCACAGTATATCATGCAAAGAATTTTACTCAAATGCACTAAAAAATGAAAAACTGTTAAAAGTCACTCAAATGAAAAAAAGTATTGCTAGGTAAATATTTTCTTTTTGATAAAATAAATCAGATTTATTGAATGTGTATTGTAAACAATTATGTAAAACATTTGATGTTAATATTTATAAAAAGTTTCCTTTAGTGTTTATAACGCTTGCAATAAAATTTTCCGAATTAAAGTACAGGCTATAATTCAGTTAATTTTATTAAAATTTGACTAATTTTGCATTCCACGAACTTGTCAAAATCAACAAAATATAGAAATAAAATGGTGGTCATTAAAATTTTTCGGTTTTCAGATATAATGCAAGTACCCCACCTAAACGAGGAATGAATACCCCAAACATAAGCACAAGTACCATGAGATCAAATTTTTAATCTGGTCACCCTACATTACTGTGACGCTTCTTCTCCGACCGACTTCACAGTTTACACTAAACAGCGACATGAGGAGAGTCCCGTGACATGATAAAAGTGTGTTTCTGCCTTAATGAACTTGGTGAACCCTTTACTCTCTCGGAACTTGAATCTGCCATCCGTGAGTTAAAAACGGGGAAGGCTGCAAGATTAGATGACATCTGAAATGAACAAATTACACACTTTGGAGTCAGAACCAGGAAGTGGGTTGTTGACCTATTTAACATCTGTCTCCAAAAATGTCAGAATCCCAAGATATGGCAAAATCTAAAGCTTTGGCTATATAACCAGGGAAGGACAAAAACAACCCAAAAAAATATAAATTATTGCCTTGCCCTGTCATTTTATATAAACTCTTTAACATATTCTTTTGAACTGCCTTACGCCCTTTGTGGACCCAAAACTTATCCAAGAACAGGCAGGATTTAAACCGGAATGTCCTGCACCAGCCAAATCCTTAATCTAACCCGCCATATTGAGGATGGCTTCCAACAGCAGAAAATTATGGGTATTGTTTTTGTGGGTCTTACTGCTGTGTATGATGCAGTCAGCCACAAATTACTACTGACTAAGATTCAACAAATGACAAGCACAACAACATCACTAAAGCGATTGTTACCCTATTATAAAACTGCCGTTTCTTTGTGGAGTTCCAGGGTAAACAAAGCAGATGGAAGATCCAACCTGATGGTCTACCTCAAGGTAGCATCCTGTCACCAATCCTTTTCAACATATATATACAAATGACTAACCATTAACTACACAAACTAGATCTTTCATTTATGCAGATGGCAAAGCTTTGGCTGCACAGGGAAACTCATTTGAAGAGATTGAAGGTAAACTTCGCTACACGTAACAGTCTTCCAAAAAAAAATTGACAGAATCTAAATGGGACGCACAGCCTAATACCTTTAAAACAACTGCCTTGACATTATGCTACTCAGCTGCTGAATATGCCAGCCCAGTCTGGTAACACTCCACACATGCAAAGAAGGTAAATGCACCACTAAATGTCTGTTACCGTCTAATAACAGGCTGCTTAAAGGCTACTCCAGTCGAGAGGCTGTACACCCTTGCTGGTATTGCCCCCACCGGATGTGAGAAGGGAAATACGGGCAAACACCAAACTACAAAAGGTGATGGAGAATCCATAACTTTTTGGTTGTTCGACCTTCTGTTCAAAGACTGAAATCAAAAAGAGAATTTCTTGCGACAACAGATGAACTGCTTACTACACCATCTTTGGCCTGCATTGTCAAATGGAGAGCCAGAAGTGAACAAACTCAAGATTGGATGGCCCACAAGAAAAATTACCCCCTAACATCTGTACGGATGGAAAATTTGGCAGTCACTCAACCTGTCTTAGAACTGGCGTCGGTAGATCTGGGGACAAACTGAAGAAATGGGATATCCAACCTCAAATTTCAACTCTGTATGAATGCAGAGATGAACAAAACACAGAACATCTTATCAGCTGCCCCCTTGCATCTACAACTTGCAACATGCTTGACCTCTTGGAGGTAACAGAGAATACTATTGAAGTGGCCTGTTTTGTGGCAGAAATTGTGTAAAGAACTTATTCCAGACATTTTATTTTACATGTTGCTATTGTATGTTTTTGATATTTAGCAATTTGTTCAGTGGCCTTTTTGTTTTTTAGCTTTGATTATTGAATTAGAACATTTGAATTAGTTACCTAATTCAAATGTTACCTAACATTTCAATATTTGTATTTTTGCTTTCTTGTACATTCTGATATGAAATAAATAAATAAATTGGCAAATGACAAAGCAAGTTTATAAAGCATCAGCTAAAAAAAAAAAAAAAAAAAAAAAAGCCATTTCTAGTGTGGAGAGAAAGAAATAGTAAATACTATTTGCCACAAAGGCAATTTTGTGAAGTGATTAATAATATACAGTTGAAAGGAAGGTAAAATATAGAAAAACCTTTATATTACGGGTTCATTTTTTTTTTTTTTTTTTTTTTTTTTTTTCCTAAATCATCTTTTGTGAAACTGTAGCACTAAGTATTATGCTACTGTGAATTCCCAGATTCCTTTGAGGTACAGCTTACGTGAGTTCTATGTATACTCAGTTCTTTTATTTTGCTGAGTTATCTCCATTTATTGAAAGTGAAATTAGAACTAAATATTCTGAAGCTAAGCTGCCAAATTCAGTATTAGTAGTAGCAAATGATGCGAGAAAGGAAGTATATATAGCATCAGCCAAAAAACCCCTCTCATATCACCTGTACATTTCCTCCAGCAGATTTTGTAATTTTTTCTTGAATTTATTCAAACTACTGACATTCAGAACAATAGATAGGACATTAGTTTGGACAATCAACTGGCCAAAGGCAAACTTCCACACATCTATCCTGCAACTATCATTCCTCAGTTTTCATTTATGCATCTTCATGTATTTTGAGCTTGTTCAATCCATTCAAACCCTTAAGCACCTCAATCAGTTCACCTTGTGATGCCTAGTATCCATAAGTTTCAGTTTTCAGAACCAAAGCCTTTCTTGGTATGAGCAACCTTTTTGTTCTTGTTGTCCTTCTCTGCATTCATTCCAGCAGATCTACATCCTTCCTAAAAGAGACCTCCAGACTTGTATGCAGTACTTAATATGCAGCCTAACCATTTCTTTATACAATGGATAATCACCTCTTTATACCTACTAGCAAAGTTCCTGGTTCATCATTGACAATACCCCATAAGCTGTCTTGGCAGTCTGTCTTCATTGCTCAAAAAACTTTATCTGTTTACCAATCACCCCTGGATCTTTTTCATTTTTCATCACCTGAGTATAGTACCACATAGTTGGTATGTTAATCCTGGGTTACAATTATCCGTATGCAGTACCTGGCATTTGTCAAATGCTAAACTTCAATTGCTATTTCTCAGCCATTCTAGACAGACTAGACATTGTTGTTATAGCATACCTTTATTGAACACCCTGCCAACCTTTTTATCACCTGAAAACAGACATTAAGCCTGGTATACCTTGATCAATATTATTAATAAATATAGGAAATAATCGGCCCAGTACTAAATATTGTGGGGTAGCCCACTCACTTGATAACCACTGTCTTCTCCCATTCAACATCTCTTTATCCATAGCAGTTACTCTCCCTTAATGCACATTGATCCAATTTGTAATGTAGTCTTTTGTGCAAAGGCTTTCCTGAATCCAAATGTATGATATCAGAATTGCTTTTTTGTATCCAGTTCTTTTTATTACTGCACCATAGTATAGTAGGGCCCATTCATACAGCAGGTTAGGTTCCAGACCCCCACCAAAAAGTGGAACATAGTGTTTTGTTTTTTTTTTTTTCCACTTGCAAATGCATATAAAAGCCTAATAACATGTTTACACTATCATATGCTGTAAACAGACTGATTGTCGACAATAAAATGGTGCCTAACACCCTTCTTGGACTCTGTTGCTGAGCACATTATGCCAGAAAGTAGGCCCTACTGCATTCCAGTCAGATTGTTCAGACAAGTTTGCCATTTAACAAATCAGTGCTGTGAATACAATATAATTGCATTCCTGTATAGATGGTTCTGCATTGCTTTTTTAACCAGTGACTTCATTATTTTCCCAGTAACACAAGTTAAGCTAACAACTCGAATTATTTTTTCACCTTTTGATCCCCTTCTGTGAATTGGAGATACATTTGCACATCTCCAGTCCACAGGGTACTCCCCTAAATTGAAAGATGTTCTCGTAATTATGGCTAAGAGTTTGATTACCTCATTTGCTGCCTTTCATAACATAATTCAATAAATCCCATCTACCCATGGCGCACTATGGCCATAGTTGCCGATGCGCCTAATAAATCCCTAAACCAACAACAACCCCATTCATCCAATTTTTTTTTTTTCCCCTGTTAAGCTTCAACAATTTCTCTTCCACTTTCTGTCAGTTATTCCAAAATCATTTATCTCCCTATTAGAATTTGATAAATGTCTGGCCTTCCCTAATGAATTTCTCATGTGTGAATGTAGATGCACCTGGTTCAGTTTGCTCAGCAACCTGAGCAGGATCATCAACAGTTAAACCATTAATATCAAGTGGGCCAGTGTGATTCATCCCTTTCCTTCTAGGTTGCATAAGAAGATAAACAGCAAAGAAGTCTTTGCTGTTTAACTTTGCATCCTTTGCCAAAGGCTTTCATAATCTGTCTTATCTTGCCTAACCTTCTTTAACTTGATTGCAGACTAGTTTATATCTACTGTAGCTACTAACTTCCTGACAGTTTGTGTATCCAATGCATTTTTCTTATCTGCCATGTCTGTTTAATTTATTTTTATATTCATTTAGGTGTTATATTCATTAAATGTCAGTTGGTCCAACTATATAGAATTTATAGTGAGACTAGTGTAGTCACTTTTATGAAAGCCAAATCCCATTTACATTTAATTCTACTAACTCTTCGAGTAAATCCCACCTTGTGGGATTTACTTAAAAAGAATTAATATATTGTGATCACTGCTGATAATTGGACCAAGAGTATTGCTTTCCTTTGTTGCCTCTAATATACTGATGTGGGAAGTCATCCAGTAAATGTACAAAAGTCCTGCTGCTGTGGGTGACTAATCTGCAAATTCCAGTCAATATCTGAAAAGTTTAAAATCTGCCATTGTAAGACATTCTGGTTTACTGGACCAGTCTGTATAGCTGTGTATTATATTCATTAGGATTATAATTTACTCCCCCTTTTTTTGTTTTGTGTTCCCAGTGCTTAAGTCACACCAGACTGATTTAATGTTGCACTTACCATGCATATCAACTAAGTACACTTCTTTAGGTTGTATATGATTCTTAACTATGAGAATAATCCTTCCCCTCTTCTATCCCATCTGTGTTTTCTCTACACATTGTACTCCCTGTACTGAAATTCTGCATCCTTTATAGCTATGTGACACGTTGTCTCCAGTATCCTTACTATGTTTTGCATTTGACAACTTAACTAGTATTTGTCATATTTATTCACTTATCTTCCTATCATTAGTGTATGTGCAAGTATACACGTATACCTGTTCTTGCTCTCAGTTATCCTAACACAGCCCATGTAATTCCTCATTCCATGAGGACTCCAAGCAGTGCATGAATCACTTTCCTCTGCCTGCAGCTGTATTAAATCTGTTATTCTTTGTATTCTTGCCCCCCCCCCCCCCCCCCAAAAAAAAGCCAGCAGTTCCTAACACCTATCTCAGTTCAGAGCCATCTAGCACTAACTTGGTAGCATCGGCAAATATTCTTGCAATGCTTCTATTTAATTGTATCCCATCCTTTATTTTGCGCTTCACAGACTTACCCTCATCCTATTCCACATGTACAACATATATCCTGTTTCTCCTTACAGTATTGTCACAAACAATAACTATCCCCTGTGAGACAAGTTGGTTTTTTTTTTTTTTTTTTTTTTTAGGTTGCTGCTGATGCATGAGTATAAGCTCTGTCTTTGAGGTGGGTAGGCAGCCATGTAAATGGGGGGGGGGGGGCACTTTAATTACTTCAAGGTCATCATGCAATTTCTTTAAACTTTCATTAACATCCATGAGAATGCTGAATTCATTCTTAATTTGCTCACTCTTTCCACCGAAAATACAGACATCCTCTTAGAATACATCATTTCCTCTTTCCTGATGTGCCTACAAAAAAAAAAAACAGCCTTTTGTAAGGCTGTGATTTGTAGAACTACCCACACACACATCCTTTCCTTATGAAGCTTGGTAAAGTAGTTAATGATAGGAATCTAGACTGCAGCAAGCCATAGAAAATTTGGACAGATGAGCTTAGAAGTGGTATTTGAGGTTTAACCCTGATAAATGCAAAGTACTATAAATGGGCAGCAGTAATCCCAAAATAACATGCCAGCTGGGTGGTAACACACTCGTGGTATAGGGGTAATTGTGCAGTCTGACACAAAGTACTTTGAACAGTGCAGACAGGTTACTAGGGTAGATCATAGTGTTTTTGTCAATGATTTACAAAGTTTTCACATCAAGTGTACAAGGAAGTGATTACACTGGTCAACGTGTAGTGTTACGAAAACAAAAAAATACCCAATGTTGACTAATTTTATGCTGCTGTACACGAAAATCATTAAAAATTGTCAGTTGGCTCTTGTTTTCAAATTACAGTTCGGGTCCATTATCATTGAGTTAATTCTACATTATCAACTACGGTTCTCAACAGGCGCCTCCGTAGCCAGGTGGGAAGGAGCAGCAGTGCGTAGCACATGTTTCTTGATTAGACCGGGGTTCGAGCCCGTCACCACCAAATACGGAGGATGCGGAAAGGTCAGGAAATGACCACCGCATATCCCGGAGCAATATGGTCTTAGTTGCTAATGCTCCTAAAAACCAAATAATAACAATAATAACGGTTCTCAACAAAACACGTGGCAACACTGCAGTTTTAGTACCACCACACTCTTATGTTATCACCTTGCTCTGCATCACGTGATAAGTTGTCACCTCAAGTGCGTCTTAACATTAGCAACGGCACATGATGCAAGAAAGCAAGCTTATATAGCATCAGCCAAAAACACACACACACCCTTCTCGTTTCACCCATCCACTCGATCCAAATGTTTGTCTAGTTCTGCTTTGAATCTTGTTTAAGCTATCAACTTCTACGATGACAGATGGAAGTTTGTCCCAGCAATCAACCACTCGCTGGCTAAAGGCAAACTTCCGCACATCTGTCCTACAACTGTCTTTCCTCGATTTGAATTTACTCAGGTGATTATTCTGAGCAAGAGGAAGAATCCCATCAGCATTGAGCATGCTCAAGCCATTCAAGACTTTATACATCTCAATCAGATCACCTCTGAGGTGCCTAGTCCACGTTGATTTGCGAAATTTAAGCCTTTCTTTGTAAGAGCAACCCTTTGTTCCATTCACTAATCTTGTTGCCCTTCTCTGTACTCCTTCAAACAGCTCTACATTATTTCTTAAAATAAGGCCTCCAGATCTGTATACAGTACTTAAGGTGTGACCTGACCATTGCCTTATATAAGGGGATAATCACCTCCTTATCCTTGCTAGAAAAATTCCTGTATATCATTGACAAGACACCATGAGCTACTCTTGCAGACAGTCTGCACTGCTCAGTAAACTTCATATCCGCCATCACAATTACCCCCATGTCCTTTTCATTCTCTACCACACAGTTGATACGTTACTCTGAGGTTACTGCTTCCCATATGCAGTACTTTATATTTGTCAATATTAAACTTCAGTAGCCACCTCTCAGCCCATCTGCTCAACTTTTCTAGATCCTGTTGCAACAGAGTACTGTCATTAATAACCCTGCCGACCTTCGTATCATCTGCAAACTTGGACATTACGCCTGATATACCATCATCAGTGTCATTAATGAATACAGAAAACAACAATGGACCCAACACTGAACCCTGGGGGACTCCACTAATAACATTACTCCACGAAGAGCGGTGTCCATTGATTTCTGCTCTGTTTTCTCCTACTCAACCATCCCTTTATCCATAGCAGTAATTTGCCTCCAATGCCACACTGCTCCAATTTGTGCAGCAGCCTTCCATGTGCAATGGTATCAAAAGCCTTTCTAAGATCCAAATATATGATATCAGAATTATTCTTTACATCCAGTTACTTTGACTACACCATAGAATCCAATCAGATTGGTCAGACAAGACTTCCTCTTAACAAACCCGTGCTGTGTCCAAGCTGTAACTGAAGTTATGTCTAGATGTTCCTGCAATGCTTCTTTAACCAGTGCCTCCATTAATTTCCCTGGAACAGAAATTAAACTTACAGGTCTGTAATTACCCGTGTCTCCCTTTGATCCTCCTTTGTGGATTGGGGTCACATTTGCACATCTCCAGTCCATGGGTACCTCCCCCGAGTCCAAGGAAGTTCCCATAATTGTGGCTAAGGGTTTGCTTACTTCCTTTGATGCCTCCTTTAATATAACTGGATAGATTCCATCCACCCCAGGTGTCTTTCTTATGTTTATCTTCAACAATTTCTCCTCAACTTTACTCTCAGTTATTACAAGATTATCTAGCTTACTGCCAGAGGAATGTAGATGCATAATATTCATTTAGTTTGTTAGCTACCTGAGCAGGATCATTATCAACAGTTGAACCATCGATATCAAGTGGACCAATCTGATTCATCCCCTTCCTTCTAGACTTTACATAAGTAAAGAACTCTTTGTTGTTTTTCTTTGCATCCTTTGCCGAAGATTTCTCATAATCTGCCTTTGCCTGCCTAACCTTTTTTGTGACTTGGTTACTGACCAGCTTATATCTATCATAGGCTTCTGTGTCACCTGTTAATTTATATGTATTCCATGCATTTTTCTTCTCGGTGCCTCTGTAGCCAGGTGGGCTGGTGCAACCGTGTGTAACACATGCGTCTTGATTAGACCGGGGTTCGAGCCTGTGACCTCCAAATACGGAGGATGCGGAAAGGTCAGGGAATGACGACTGCATATCCCCGGAGAAATATGGCATTAGTTGCTAATGCTCCTAAAAATCAAATAACATAGCAAAAACAGCATTTTTCTTCTTTGCCACATGTGTAATTAGTTCATCTGAAATCTATTTAAGCCTAAACCTTGAACAATATCTCTTAGTTGGTATGAAAAGCCTAGTAGCTTCCAAGATTAATTCTTTGAGTGCTTCCCATTTTGAATTTGCTGTTGGTAATGTCATCAGTTGGTCCCACCATATAGAATTTAAATACTGTCTCAGACGACCCTAGTCACCTTTACATAAGCAAAAATCCTTCCCTTTACCTTTGATGGTAGCTACCTCTTTGAGTAAATCCCACTTCAGCACACTGCGATCACTACTGATAATCAGATCAAGAGTATAACTCCCTCTAGTTGCCTCCCGAACATGCTGCTGTAGAAAACAATCATCCAATAAATCCACAAAAGCCTTGCTAGTGTGTGAGTGACCAACCCACAAATTCCAGTCAATATCTGGGAAAATAAAATCCCCCATTATAAGACACTAATTTACTGGCCCACTCTATTTCTCTGCACAATTGCTCATTATACTCATCAGATTCATTAGGCCTATAACACACACCTACTCTCATTTTCCCTTTCCCAGTGCTTATGTCACACCAGACTCAATGTTGCATTGTCCCCCAACATTAATTGGTTGCATTTCCTTAGATTTTGTTTCTTAACTAACAGCATAACCCCTCCTCCCTTCCAGTCCTGTCTATCCTTTCTGTACACATTGTACTCCCCCAAATTCCAATTCTGCACTGCTTATGTCTGTGTGACACCACGTCTCTGATATCACAACAATATCTGCCCTTGATGTCTTGACCAGCATTTCAAGCTCATCAAATTTATTAACTACATTCCTAGCATTGGCATACATGCAAGTATATGTGCACCTGTTTCTACTCTTAGTTATCCTAACACAGCCCATGTATTTACTTGTTTCACTATGACTGCCAGCAGTTTTGGAAATCCCCATTGCCTTGCTTTCCAGGCTGCTGCTCAATTGCGTTTCAATCGAAGCAGTGCAAGAGTCAGTGTATCCCCCCCCCCCAAGCTAGCAGTTTTCCCGACCCGCTTAACCCTGCCTCGATAGCATCAGCAAATATTCTTGCACCCTTTCTATTTAAGTGTATCCCATCCCTGTAGAAGCAGTCTCTCCCTACTATCGTGTCTGGGCAGAATTGCAGACACTTTCAAATTCAACCCTAACTCATGGCTTTTTTTTTTTTTTTTTGTTTTTTGCAACATTGACCTATACTTTTCAAGTAATTTCACCGGTCTCGTACTCTTAATATCATTAGTGCCAACGTGTACAACAATATCACCCTTTGTGCCCTTAAAAGATGATATCTGCTCTACAACATCATCCTTTTCCCCTGGCAGACATACCCTGGTCCTGTTTCATCTATCCTTTTTGCACAATATATTCCCCGTTTCCCTGACAATGGAGTCACCGACAACAACTAGTTCCTTTGGGACCAGTGCATTCTGCCTTGGGGGGTTGCGGCCGTGTTGCGTGATGTTCAAGTGTAAGCTCTGGCATTGATATGGGCAGCTGAGAGCTTGATGGGGCCCTCAATTTACATCCTTCAAGTGCATTAACCCTGTCCTTCAAGCTCTCATATAGGCCCATAACAACGCTGAGTTGACGCCTGATTTCGTCACACTCCTTACATCGTGCACACAGACATTCCCATTGACAATATCATATCCTGTTCCTGATTGCTCCACAAACTTCAAACAAGCAGTGCATTTTAAAAGGCTGTTATTCAGAGGACAACCATCCACCCCTGAGTCACAGCACTTCCATTAGTTTGAGCCTTTTGCTTTGCTGCTTTGGTCTGAGTCATGATTTCTATTCAATTTCAAATAAAAATTCCAATACAAAATATAACCCTAAACTTATATCCAAATGCAGTTATAACACTATATATGTGTCTTTCAATATCAAATATTATATCTGAGTTATGTTATATGACTTATCTCCTGTCAAGTTATATGTATTAATTTTATAATGTTACGTTTGTAAAAACTAGGTCGTTATATGTATTTAGTTTAAAAAAGTACAATTTAATTGACAATGAAATTTAATAAGATTAGTAAATTTTACTGATTAATTGATACTACTATATTCGCTATCTAGTTTGGGGTATGCGTTGTATCGTATAATGATGGCTGCATTTATGAAGGGTAAATCTGCGACACTGTTGCAGTAATCCTCGCATACAGCTAGGTACTGGGTGATTTGTTCTCAGTTAACGGTTCTCTGTGAGAGTCTGACTTTCTGTGCAGTATTTGTGCTGTGTAACATTAATATGCCCCATAATTGTGTGAATAGGCTGGATGACTTCTGTTATGTATGTGGAGAAGTCACTTTAGCTTCAAGAAAGCATCCCTAACTCAAGCCATAAAAAAGGCTTACTTGTAAGTGACCAGGACAAGAACTGGGCTCCACACATATGCTGCGCTACATGTTTATCAGAACTCAGTGAGTGGGCGAGTTGGAATTGACACTTTATGCCTTTCACAGTGCGCGTGATATGGATGGAGGCAACAAATCACATCACAGACTGTTACTTATGTATGGTACCTTCTCTTAGAAAAGGGATGACCCTGAAGAAAGTGGACAGTGGCATACCCAAAATATCATCTGCAATTTGTTCCTTGCTTCACAGTGAAGTACTACCTATTCTTGAACCACCCGACCCTTTTACTGTAAGCTCTGGCGAAGAAGATGAACACACTGATGAACATCAACTTGGTATACACGAAGAAGTACATCAGCCGTCTACATCAAGGGATCCATCATTTTGTCCTTCTGAACCACATAAGTTCACAGTAAGTGAGCTTAATGACCTTGCCAGGAATCTCGAACTGCTGAAGAATAAGGCAGAGCTTTTGGCCTCAAGGCTAAAACAGTGGAATCTTCTAGACCATTCTGTGAAAGTGACAACATTTTGTATTCAAAATAAAGACTGATAAATTCTATCAAGCAGAAGGTGAACTCACTCTTTACAAGTATTTTGATGGTCTAACGACAGCAATGAACATGAGGCATGTTCCTGAAGAATGGTGACTATTAATAGACTTCTAAGGTTGGCCTTGGCTGTGTTATTACACAATGGAAATATGCTGCCTTCAATACCTCTCGTGTATTCCGCCCACAAAAAAGAAACATACTAAAACACTGAGAACATCCCCTTAGGCGTACTTGGCAGATATGTGATGATTTAAAGGCAATCTCCATTTTATTAGGACTACAAAAGAGTTACACTAAGTATTGTTGCTTTCTCTGCGAGTGGGACAGTTGTGCCAAGGATACACTCTGAGAAGAGGAGTTGGCCTCAAAGAAAATCAGTAACGCCTGGAATGAAGAGCATAGTTTTTTAACCTCTGGTAGATCTAAATCAAGTTTTGCTTCCATCACTTCACGTCAAACTGGGGCTCATAAAAAAAATTTCATGAAGGCTTTGGAAGAGAACAATCCTGCATTCACAAGAGAAATTCCCAAAACTTAGTACAGAAAAGATTACAGGCATTTTCATTGGTCTCCACAAATAAGGCAACTTTTCAAAGACTAACAGTTTGAATGTGTCCTTAGTGATGATAGTGAGAAATCTGCATGGAAAGCGTTTTGACTGGTTTTCTAGGAAATTTTAAAGCCAGCAACTACACACAGCTTGTGGAAGATCTCGTTACTACTTACGAAAAACTGGGGTGCAACATGTCATTGAAGATGTATTTCTTGCACTCGCACCTGGATTTTTTACTGCCAAACTGTGGTGCTGTCAGCGATGAATATGGTGAGCACTTCCATCAAGACATCGCAGTGATGGAACAAAGATACAAAAGCAAATGGAGTGCTGCCATGCTAGGCAGTTATTGTTGGATGATGAAAAGGGATGCTCCCAAAGCTGAATACAAGTGAAAGGCAAAATGGCCCAGTGTTTGATATAGGTATGTTTGTGGCTACATCTTACTGCCATATAAATAAAAAATACATTGTATAAATATTAAAAAACTACTTTTTTGAAAACAAGCACCACTGCCATTTTACGCACTATTTCTGTGTTTAGCACCCCAAAATCTATCAAGTAAACTTATTTTCATTACTGTAACAAGGTATAACTCAAAAATTGTTGTTCAGTGTTATTTAATTGTATAAAGCAGTAGTTAGTTTACATCTTGAGTACTGCATAAAGGTTTAGAAGCCTCTCTTTGAGAATTGTGCGGCCTGTTGGAATGGATATGGAGAAGAGCAATATAATTAGTAAAGTATGCAGAAGGGGATTTCTATCATTTTAAACTTGTATCCCCTTTATGTGTGTTGCTTAAGAAAGAGTAAGGATGCCATCAACATTTAGTTTAGTTTATTTGGCCCATTCAGAGCTTTAAACACTTCAGTCAAGCACTCTTTGCAAGTGCCTAGTTCTCAAGCATTTTGCTTGAGAACTAGGCACTTGCAAATCCAGTTTGCAGAACTGAAGTCTTTCTTGTTGAGCATACTTTTTTGTGTCTTTGATAATCTTGTTGCTTATCCCTTCACAAAATCAAACACTTCCATATTTGTCTTAAATTGAGACTTCAGACCTGTATGCAGTACTCAAGACATCCTAACCATTGCTTTATATTGTAGAGTAATTGACACCTTGTTGCTGTAGGCAGAATTCCTGTATATCATTGACCAAACCTGATGAGCTATCCTAGCAGTCCATCTTCTTCCATTTTCAGAACTTTTGTCAGACCATACAGTTACCACAGTATCTATTTATTCTCCATGAAAGTGTGGTACTGTTCTTTGTCAACCTGTATGCACAATTTTCTGTTATGTCATTACTACCCTATCAACCTTTGTATCATCTGCAAATAGTTAAGGGGGCTAGCACTGAGCATTGTGGAACACCACTAATAATATTAGTCCAAAAGGAGTAGTGCCCATTTATAAACCATCCTCTGTGTTCTACCACTCAAATATTGTTTTATCCATAGCAGTAACTTGTCCCTAATGCCACACTGTCCCAATTTGCACAGCAGTCTTCCATGTGGAATGGTGTTTTTTTTTTTTTTTAAATCTAGTTCATTTTGTTATAGTATCCTAATGCTTTGTAGACTGATCAGCTACTATAATGCAGTTGATCTCCCCCAAACAGATCCATACCGTGAGTTCCCTATAACTGGCTCCATTATTTTCTGTGGTGGTGGGGGGGGGGGGGAATTGGCTTTTAGGTCTATAATTGCTCATGTCACCCTTTATCTCTCATTGTGAATAAGTGGCACTGCCCATCTCCAATCTATTCATAGTTCCTCTGAATCCAAGTATGCTGTCATAATTATTGTTGGTTGTCTCTTTTGCTCTTATTAATTGGTTAGATTCCATCAGCCCTAGCTGCCTTTACTTTTAGCTTCAACAAATTTTTTTCCACTTTCTTTTCAGTCATCACAAAATAATTTAGCTCCCATTTATAACTTGATATACTTTGTTGATTTTTTCCCATCCTTAAAAACTTTGTATGTGGACTTAGATATTTCTTCAGTTAAGAAAATGAATAGGATCAGTAGTATTAATACTATTCATATGAAGTGGGTCCATGTATTTGTCGATTTCCTTCTAGTGTTAACATAAGCAAAGAATTCTTTGCATTTTTAGCCTAAGACCTCATAGTCTGCCTTAGGTTGCCTAATCCCATTAGTGACTTGATTGCAGACTAGTTTGTACTTATTGTAGATTTGTGTATCCTCTGATAATTTATAATCATTCTTGCATTTTTGTTCTGCCACTAGTCCCATCCGACATCCATTTATGTTGTTTATACTCCAACACAAGCACCAGGTCAGAGAAGTTTACAGTAAATCATGAATTTAATCGTGTTTAACAGATATGAGCTTGAACCACGGTCCATACAAGCAGCATGTGCTGCTGCACTGTCGCTCCTTGCCACTTGGCTACCTTGAACATATCTCTTAATTGGCACAAAATGCATAGTAACTTTACTTCTCTGATTGCCTCCCATTTAGAATTGCAGTTGGTGACATCATCAGATGGCCCCACTGAAAAGAATTTAAACTGCCTAAGACCATGTAGCCATCTTTTTAATATAAGCAAAATCCCACATCAGTATATTACTACCAATAAGTGGTTAGTTTATCTTGATATTTTTAATGCATGAAATGTCACTGTTGATAATCAGATCAAGATTTCTCATTACTTTCTCTCATAGTCTCTCTTAACATGCTGGTACAAAAAGTTAATCATCCAGTAAAACTGTGCTACAGTGTGAGTGAGTGACCAACCCACAAATCAATTATTCAATATCCATAAACTTAAAATACCTTGTTATGAAACATTTTGATTTCTTGGCCATTCTTGTTATCTCAGTAGCTGTTAATAATAACAATTTTCCATATAACATACTTCTACTCTCATTTTGTTTCCCCAGTGCTTATGTAATGTCATGTCATGTCAAACTGACAACATCACACTGGCCACGCAATTTGATAAGTACAGGTGACCCCCGCTTAACGCTGATCATTCGTTCCGGAAAAACAGAGCGCTAAGTGAATCCGCACTAAGCGAGCGCCACTTTCCCATAAGGTAACATGTATTTGTGAGCTGCGGTCGGTGCCATAGGATATTTCCTAATCAACAATAAACGGTAATGAAAAGATGCACAAATGTCGGTCAAAATATTTAATATTCAAATATTTGCACATATAAAATATTCTGCATTATATACGTATAATTATGTGGTAACTACTTGCGTATCAAAAGTAAACTTAAAATTCCAGTTAAAATAATGAATTTAATTGATTTAATTTAATGGATGAATTTAATAATGGAAAATGTGTGGATTTTGAGTTGAACTTTGGCCCTCTTCCAAATAAACTAAAAGGGGTATTAATTTTAAATGGCCCGCAGCATTACCACCCAACAATAAAGTCAACTGATCCTTCGCCGCTTTGAAATTTGGCATATTTTTTGTTCTTTCAATATGAAACTTCTTTTAGGCATTCGTTTCCACAAAAGTCCCGCTTCATCTATGTTAAAAACTTGTTGAGAAATATAACACATAATACCCCTCTTCAATAATTTTAACAAGTTCTTTTTTGAAAGTTTCGGCTCCTTGATCTGCACTAGCGGCTTCTCCCTGGGTTTTAAATGTATTCTACCAGCCCTTACCAGTTTTAAATGGTTCCACATTTTTTTTTTTTTTTTTTGACGAGTTTTCTTCAGATCATCATATTGGCTAATCTCTTTCTCTCTCTCTGTTTTTTTTTTTTTTTTTTTTTTTTAAATATTTAACTTAACTGACTTCTGCGTTGGAATATTATCTTCAATAAAATTAGTCTTTCCATTTCAATCCTAATAGCTGTCCTAGTTTCTTGCAGTGGAACAGCTATCTTTGCCGCTGATAAAATTAATTTTTTATAATTGTTCTTACAGTTAAACTTGCAAGTCCTAAATTATGGCACACATCCGCTTGTCGTTGACCGGAATCGATTCGCTTCAAAACGTCTAATTTAATTTTCAAATTCAGTCTTTTTCTTACATTTATAGTCTTCGTACTGCGCCCAGACGTTGTTGCTTTTTCATTCCTGTCGGTCATTATTAGCTCTTCGAAAATATAACTGCGTTGGTTGAATTAATTATGATACAATGTTCAAGTAAACTTTCCGTTACGCACGATGTCTAATACTGTACTGAGTGATGACTAGACTTCGGATAAATGCATATAACCCAAATATTACAAGCAATATATTCGATCATTTTTTAAAATGTTGATCTCTGAACTACGTAACAAGTCACTGTACTGCAATTAAATTAGCGTGCGAGAAAATTTCACTGAGCGTGGGAAAATTCCTCAAGTCGGCGTGGGAAACGTTTTAATGCTGTTTTGCTATTCATTTTCAAGCTATCGACTCCATCAAATGAAACGATTTCGTTAAATTTGTCAAAAATGTAATCTGTAAAAGAGCGTTATAGTGATCTGTGACAGCGTTATAGTCAGATACGGGTTATAATATAAGAACAGCGTTATAGCGAATTAGCGTAAAGCAAACCGTGTTATAACGGGGGCCTGCTGTAGTGTGTTTAGTGTCAAACGGCACCAGGGGGGTCCCCATATCTGCGTAGTGTGCATTGTGGGTGTGAAACAGAACACTGTCAATGGCAGAGGTTTAAAGGTGTATGGATTTTGTATATGTGTGGCGTCATGTACAGTTCCTCTTGTCATTTAGTTGCTGGGGCCCCTAATGGGACCCAACGTTGCTCACACCCTGCCCCATGATGGCAGACCAGGTACACCATTATCTATATATTTAATGTACAAGCCGTTTTCTTTCGACAGTCAGTGTGAACGATAGGCTTAACCAGTCGGGCTGGAAGTGATCCCAAATTGAAGGTACTTCTTCCTAGGTGTGCACAACGTTGTTAAAATATAAAAATTTTGAATATATAATTTTTTTTTTTTTTTTTTTTAGTACAAACTAGAATAGTTCAACATTTTACTTCAAATATAGAACCACAGGAAGATGCTAACTGTTATACAGTTGTCTAAGTTGATAAGTCATTTTTTTCTGATTTAACAATTTTTTATTATTATTAGCTATACGGTGCAAGGAAGCCTGGTGCTTGTGCTGCACCAGCCAAAAAAAAAAAAAAAAAAAATTCCCGAGTTACCATGAGAGAGAGAGAAAAGAGTCCTAGGATGCCCACATAATTATGGTTAAGTGTTTGTGGTACTTCCTTTGCTGCTTCCTTTAATATACCTGGATAAATCTCATCCACCCAAGGTGCATTTCTTATGTTTAACTTCAACAATTTATTCTCCGCTTTGCTCTCAGTTATTACAAAATCATTTGGCTACCTGTTAAGAGTTTGGAAAGCTGCTGTCCTTCACTTCCGTACAGAATTCCTCATGTGTGAATGTAGATAAAAATACCCATTCAGTTTGTCAACAACCTGAGCAGGATCATCAGAAGTCGAACCATCTGTATCTAGGGGACTAATCTGAGTCATCCCCTTCCTTCTAGAGTTTACATAAGTAAAGAAGTCTTTGCTGTTTTTCTTTGCCTCATTTACCAAAGATTTGTCTTAATCTGCCTTTGCTTGCCTAATCTCCTTTGTGACTTGATTACAGACTAGCTTATATCTGCCATAAGCTTCTGTGTCACTTGATAATTTATATGCATCCCATGCATTTTTCTTCTCTACCACATGTTTTAGTAGTTCATCTGACATCCATTTAGGCCTTGTGTCCAAGCACTGGGAAATTTTTCCCAGTGCTTGGACACAAGCACTGGGAAAGCAAACCAAACTTACTCAACATTACATCGTCTACCCATGTCAACTGGATGCACTGCCTTAGATTTTGTTTCTTAATTAACAGCATAACCCTTCCTCCCTTCCTATCCTGTGTATCCTTTCTGTACAGTTTGTACTCTTTATATTCTGCATTCCATATATCTGTGAGGTACCATTTCTCTAATATCTCAACAATATCCACCCTTGTTGCCTTGACCAGCACTTCAGATTTATTTGCTATACTTCTAGCATTGGTGTACATCTAAGTATACATCATTGCTAGGAGTATGTTCTTCATTGTCATTGATAAATGCACTTTCCTTATTCACTGATGCAAGATTTCACTAGCAGATATACCCTATTTTGTGGTTACACCTTTATTTCTCATGTTCATAGATCATTTTCTAAATTTAATCTATGCTGAGAAACTAAACAGTTTCTACTGTAGTTAAATATAATTACCATTTGGCACACTTTTCTCAACAGGTTTGGGTAAAAATGAAAACCCATACCTCTGAAAACATTTTTTGAATAGTTCTCGGTATTTTACTTATAGTGAAGAATAGTATATCCGAACAATTATTCTTGTGGATTTGCAGATTTTAAAATTCTGACCTAATATTTCATTGATGTCCATTTGGCTCAAAATATACTAAATTGTTTCCTTCTAAAATTTTATTACATTGCTTAAATACAGTAGACTTTCGGAATAATGGCACATTCGGGGATTGATTTCAGTTTTTCCATTATCTAGAAAGTTTTTTATTTTTAATATATTTAATGTTAAAAATAATGAGACTAAATAAGAAATATAGATTAAGAATGCAACTTTATTATTTGCACATAAAAAAATATATATATATATATCCTGTAATATGTAAACAAAAAAGCATAAACATGCTTTAGTATATAAACATAAAGGGAGAAAAAAAATTTTCTGTTCTAGCTGATCCCTTTCAAATATCTCTGCTTTAGATGTAGGTGGTGCCATTTCTTCTAATGCTGCCACTGTAATAGAGGATACATTTCTTGATGGCTTTTTTTTAGCAATAGTTAACTGCTTTTTTCAAAAATTTTCTTAATATCACTTTGTTTCATTGATTTTTTTTTATTATTATTATTATTTTTTTTTTTATTTGTGTCAATGTCCTCTTCTACATCTGAACAAAGTGCAACATCTAGTTTCTCAGGAGTAACAGCACTATCAATTTCTTGATCTGCGAATGATCGTGATAATTCGACCTCATTATCAACAGCTAACCATGCATCAATGTCTCCAACTTTAAGGCTATGTAAAGGATTTTTCTGTTGTGGTGGATTGGACTGTTTGCATTATTTCTTCAATACTGCTTTGCCTTGACCTTACATTAAATCCATCAGATGACAGATGTGACACTTGGCCATAATTTCCTCTATGCTCTCACAAGAGTGATTCACAGTATTCCAAGCAATTGCTATAAATATATCACATCTTTAATGTGAAGCCTTGTTGAGAATGAAGATACATTTGCTAATCATTTGTTTCATGAAATAATTTCTGTAAGGGCATTTAAAATTTTGGATAACTCCTTGATCTATGGACTCAATGAGAGACGTGGCAATTGGATGGTAAATAACAGGAAAAAATATTTCTGCAATCAGAAACTAATTTGGATTCATGAGGATAGGGCCCTACAGTTATTAAGAAGTAAGACATTTAGAATTTGCACCCTTCCCCATATCACGTAAATTCTTTCGAACTGCTGGAATGAATTCATGAGTAAATCTTGAAAAATTTCCTTAAAGCACTTTGGGGGAGAGGGGTCTTATAAGTAACCTACAAATTTGTAATTCCCTTCAAGACTCGTGGATGATGGTATTTACCAATTACTAAAGGCTTAATTCTATGTTGACCCGATGTGTTTGCACACATAAGAACTGTTGTTCTTTCTTATTTCGCTTAAAACCACTTGCATTTTTTTCTTTGCAACCTACCAATGTTTTGTTTTTTTTGGCAAAGATTTCCAATAGAGACCAGTTTCGCAGCATTGTATATTTGGTTAGCTGTGAGATTGTCATTAACAAGCTTGTTAAATGTAATTCTTTAGCCACCTCTGTGTCAGCAGATTGTTTTCCTCCCGCAATATCTAATTTTTTAATTCAGTATTTTATCTTAAATTTAGTTAATCACCCATCAGTAAAAGCAATTGTATCAATTCCCATTTTCTCTTTAAAATCTTTTGCTTTGGCAGTAATCATTAATCCTGAGATAGTTTCTTTACCTTAACTTCAAGTCGTTTTAATAAAAACCACTTGTGCAGCACATTTTTTAAGTTTTCTAATTTTGGCTTGTGTAAATTCTTCCTATCAGGTATCTTATTATTAGGTCCTGAAAATGCAGCAAATTCTAAAGGTTTTTTGTGCTTTTTTTTTTTTTTTTTTTTTGAATGTTTAATATCATACCATACAATGTTGATGATCCAATTTTATATTCTGCCATTAATACACTCCACTCCCACTTATGCTTCGTTCCATTTTCTTTATTATATCAAGTTTGTCACTAAGCTTTAATGTTTTACTTCTTTTCTCTCTGTATGAGCTTTTTTTAATTTAAAATAATTGTGTATGATCCATGATATGAATAAGAAATTCACTTCCAGAATGGCGAAAATAAACAAATACAATAATCGTGTGACTTGCGGTTTACTTTTTCCAGCACTGCAAGCCATCTGCACTGTATGTAAACGTCCAATCTCAATGTGCCGATAGTTCAAATGTTCCATTATTTGGGATGTCGTTATTTTGACAGTTTACTGTAGTTGTCAAGTACATAGTTTTAGCATGCTTTAATGTGATACTTAAATTATGGTATGATCAAGAAAAAAAAAACTTATTCAACCAGATAAATAGGTTCAAAGCCTATTATTATTACTGTAAAATATGCCAGTCAACTAAATAGATCCTTAAAACATTTCAGAAAAAGTGTGAAATTATATCTGCTGGCAACAAACATCCTTGCTTAATATAAGTGAGATTTGCTTTTTGTGGGAGACTTGAATACCTTTCATACTGTTTACATTAGATAAGTTGTTGCTTAATAGGGTGATTGTGCTTATTTAAACTAGTGATGATCATAATATATTAAGAACAAACTTTAAAAAAAAAAAAAAAAAAAGTGGAGGGATTTGAACTGATGTTATCAAAACTAAAGCTTAAATCGTGCATTATCTTATGCAATAGCATTTATTAAAATTCGCTAAAACCAGTAGTCTATTATACAAAAACTGAAAAATGAATACTGAAAGCAATGAATGAATCAATCAATACAGTGATAAATAAAATATGTAAAGTAGCTTTTGAAGCAGTGTGCCCCTTTATCAACTTAATAAGATACACAACACCAAGTCATGTTTTGCAGAGGCAAAGCCTTACGCATGTGATAACATCAACCAGAAACTAATCATGGATGGCAAAAGAGGGAAATGGAAAAGAAAGAAAGAGGACATTTAACTGTCAGACTCTGTGGAAATGGTGCTGTGCACATTAGCCACATGTTATTAGCAAAAGATGCTCAAGGCCTTTTTTCTAATCTTATGCTCACTTGCACACATATCAAAATATGAAATACTACATTAAGTAAATTCAGCTCCCTCACAATGGAACTACATTTTTGGAAACATTTGGTTTCCATGTTCAATCATGTCATCAGAAAAGCACTAATTGCACTGGGTAGTGAAGACCATTTTAAACATTAAGTAGTTCTATTATTATATTACTTTACTTTATGTGCACTAAAATTCACTTCAACAATCACATGGTCTCTAATTCAGTGATGAGCCAAATGCAAGCCATTCACTGCCTACAATCTGATTTTGGGAACAAGAAACAAAAAAAAATTATTGGTCTACAAATAATTTTTATATTCCTCTAAAATGCTACCAAACAATTTTGATGTATTACTAATAATACAGTTAATCTTGAAATGCGAAGATGGTAATCAAATAGAAGATTCAACTCTCAGAATTAACACTATTATAGTATCTTTCTTAGGTTCTGGACGACAACAAAACAGTGACATAAATGTAAGGCACTTCCAACCAACATTTTCATAATTTTATATAAAATATAGTGACCACCATAATATAGGCATTTGCTTATTTCCATGGAATTGCTCAGTTTTTAATGATAAATAACAATCAAAAGTATAATTTCATTTATGGCTTAGACAAAACAAACATTTGGAATAGAATTTGTAGAGATTATTAATCAAATTTTATTACAAAATATCAGACTTAATTTTGAGTTACAGTGGAACCTCTATATTCGTCATTAATCCTTTCCTGAGGGACGGATGAAATAGAATCTATTTTTTTCCATAGGAATTAAATAAAATTGGAATAATCCATTCCCAGCCCCGAATCTGATACCTAAATAAATAAAAATTTAACCAGAGGTAAAGTAAAGGGACAAAAAAAAAAAAAAAAAAAATTTTTTTTTTTTTTTTTTTTTTTTTTTGTCCCTTTACTTAACAGGTTTTCCGTAGCCGAGTGGTTAGGAGTGGGAATACAGTAGCACACGCTCTTTGAGTAGACCGGGGTTCAAACCCCTGACTGCTCAATACGATCGATCTGCCAACCCACACTGGACCAGCGTGGCATATTATGGTCCATTTCCCTCAGCATGAATTGTTGAGGAGGCTTCCATCCTGCAGTGGGTTGATAATGGCTGCAATTTACTTTACTTACTTTTTACCTTTACTGAGGAGCAATGATGGCAGAAGCTGAAGAGGAGGAAAGGAATTATTGCTTAGAAGGGGAGTCACCTTCCATTAAAACATCAGGTAACTCCAATTCTTGTGATCAATGGTTTTTTTTTTTTTTTTTTTTTGTCCCTTTCCCGATGATTCACTAGCACTTAATTTAGCAAAGAACTTGTCCGATGTTGTCTGGTTTTTTTTAAAATTTTCTGAAAGTAGCTAATCACATTATCATTGAATGAATTTATATTTTAATTAACTACGGCAATGTTCGGGTGCCACTTCTCGGCCATACTCTGCGTTTTGGCCCAGTTGGACAGCATTTCCTTAATGTCAGCAGTTGGGATGCTGCCTTTACTTAACCCTTCCTCCTCTGGTGAAATTTCCTCTAATGCTTCTGCTTCCTGTTTTTTATGAAGGTCCATCAGTTCTTCTGTGCAATTTCCCTTGGACAATTGCACGAGGCTAGGATGACTTTTCGTGATGAATATAGAGGTTTCACTGTATTAATTTTCGGTTAAAAATCAGCTTTTCTTATTGAAGGTTTACTAATTAACAATCACAGACAAATGTCATATGTTTTATATTTTGTAGTTAAAAAAAAATATCCAGGATCAAATCTGTGTACTATGTCACAGTGGGTGGAGATGACTCTAATTTTTACTGTTCAAGTTCAAAGTAGGTACTTTTGTGGGTTTCTGTAACACTCTAGCAGAGTTAGTTGGTCTTGAGAAAGGATTGCACGACTTATTTTTGTGGAAGGGGTGGTTTTTCATCCCCCAAAATTGGCCATTGAATGCACGTCATTTACTCTATCAATACTATGATTTTTAGTGTTTTCCACCAACCATGGAATAAAACGAAAGACGAAAAAACCCAAATTTTTAAAAATTAATATTTACAATAAATTATTTACAAACCAAATATTACTGATAGTAATTTTAAAATAAAACAACTGTGATATACAAAATAATAATAGAATGCCGAATTTAAAATGCAATAAAATATACTGGTTAAAAGCGCTAAAATACTAACTGAAGCTTTCAAAGGCTTCTGCCTTTTTTCTCAACAGTGTAATTTCTGTTTTGCGGTGCATCATTAAATACCAGCAGGTTCACGGTGCATCTCACGTGAACGTGTACTGTTCCCGTCAGAACCGGAAGTGGCTCGGGAGCGTTTCAGGCAAAAACGTTCATCCCCTCCAAGGATTACCGCCTCAAAGAGGGGATGAATACGTGTGCCCCTATCTCTATTTATATTTTTCTCAGTAGCACTAATTCGCAAGCTCTCGAGCCACTTGCGGTCCCAAAATCTATGCGCCCGATCAGTGATGACCGCTTCATCTGGGGAGATTTGATGTTGCTTCTTCCAGAAAGCAAGTGGCTCGAGAGCTTGCGAATTAGTGCTACTGAGAAAAATATAAATAGAGATAGGGGCACACGTATTCATCCCCTCTTTGAGGCGGTAATCCTTGGAGGGGATGAACGTTTTTGCCTGAAACGCTCCCGAGCCACTTCTGGTTCTGACGGGAACAGTACACGTTCACGTGAGATGCACCGTGAACCTGCTGGTATTTAATGATGCACCGCAAAACAGAAATTACACTGTTGAGAAAGAAGGCAGAAGCCTTTGAAAGCTTCAGTTAGTATTTTAGCGCTTTTAACCAGTATATTTTATTGCATTTTAAATTCGGCATTCTATTATTATTCTGTATATCACAGTTGTTTTATTTTAAAATTACTATCAGTAATATTTGGTTTGTAAATATTAAAATTTTTAAAAATTTGGGTTTTTTCGTCTTTCGTTTTATTCCATGGTTGGTGGAAAACACTAAAAATCATAGTATGAGTATACCCAACCCCAGAGGCCTATTTGAAGTACTCTATCAATATACTGATGGCTCATGCCATCAATATACTGATAGTTGCCTCTGCATAAATTCAAGACTACCAAAGAGTAACTTGGACCTGTGAAGAGGAGGTTGGATATGGACATTGTTTGAATTCAGCTTTGGGCTCAACAAAAGCTGAATTCAAACATTTTGGATAAATAAACAGTCATGAAACCAAATAGGGAAGAAATTAAGACAATGCTTCTCCCCCTCCCCCACCTTTTTTTTTTTTTAAGGCACATTACAAATTCATAGTGTCTGTTTGCTTGTAACAACTCTTTTCCCATTAGACTGATAGTGAAATTCTGGGTCTTTCAGAAAGATTTGCTATATTTTCAATTATCTCCATTGCTAAAAAGGAAGTAAGAGGTGCAAGCCATATATATATTTGAATAATGACATAGTTAGGAAAATTATGAAAATAAAATAAGAAAATAAATATAAAGCTATCATTACAGGCAGCAAAATACACAATCCTCCACATGATGCCCAATGCATAACCGATATTAAGAATAAAATTAAAACATAATGCTAGTAGTATGGCAAAACTGTTGAGTGAAAATTTAAACATGGTTAAATTAACATTACCCCAGAGGCTTGCATCTGGTGAGTATGGGCTTGGCACACCTAGTGTCCTGAGCTGGATATCATCATTCTTCCCCCCCCCCCCTTTTTTTTTTTTTTTTTAGTATTGTCTCTCTGTCTCTCTCTCTCTCTTAGGTAACACAAATGTTTTTTTGGGCTGGTGCTGCATAAGCCTCAGGCTTCCTTGCACCATATGGCTATTAATAATAAAAGTTGAATCAACAGGGAGGGGAAAGCAAAAGTAACAAGACGAAAATTGTAGCTGAAAGTCTCTGAATAATTTAGAAATTCAGTTAAAAATAATTCCATTCAAATTTAAAATTTAGCACCCCCCCCTTCCATAAGATGCCAGTTCCAAAATACATGAAATATCACCAATAGACTAAACAAACTATGAAAATAAAAAGTAACAAAAAAAAAAAAAAAAATACTGATCATTATGCCCCATATTGACATAGGACCACGGGCCCAATAATGGTCATGGCATCGCTGCATTTCAGTCGATAGACAAATCGTTGCAAAGGTGAACCAATCGAACCACCAATGCAGAGGATTTGAATACCTGTGGTCCTTGTGCAACGAAAAATAAACTATAGAACAGACTAGCACTCCAGAGCAGAGCCACACCACTGACATATTGTAAGCTTAATCAGCTTATATGGACAGATTAATTAAAATTTTAAATGGAATTATTTTTAATTGAATTTCTAAATTATTTGGAGACTTTCGGCTACAATTTTAGTCTTGTTACTTTTGCTTTCCCCTTCCTGTTGATTTAACTTTTATGCTAATTTAACTATTATGTTTAAATTTTTGCTCAACAGTTTTGCCATGCTACTGGCATATGTTTTAATTTTATACTTAATATTGGTTATATATATAATCTAAATTAAAATAGGATATTTGCCAGAAGCATGGCAAACCAGTAGAGTGAAAAAGAACTTAGCCAAATAACATAACAATAATAACCTATTTTAATTTAGATTATTATAAGCAACATGTAGTGGATTGTGCTTTTCTGCTGCCACTGATGTTAGCTTTCCTACTATTTTTTATTATTTATATTTTAAAAAAATATATATTTTTCTATTATTTAAGATGTTAGTTATAGTGGTAGAGTCTAATGGTGTATTTATAATCAAAATTTAGCAGGTTATAGTGTATACCGAGAAACCAACCGGTACAATATAACGGCCCAAGAAACAAAGAACCTGTGGCAACCTGGAAAAAATATACAAATGCAATATAATATAAGGCAAAACCTTACATATCAAAATTATATTATGAAATAAAATTATGTTAATTATAGGTATATAGACACATTGAAAGGGACTTTTTCGAGGGCTAACCCTCTCAATGTATCAACCATAATTAACAGGCTATCCGTTTCTGTAGTCATCGTCCAGCTTAACGGTGTCCAGAATATAGCTATGTAGTATGAGATAGCAATACCAAATGAAGGTAATGTAGTATTAGATCATGAAACCAAAGTATATTATGGTTAACTAAAATTAATATATCCCAATTTAGTAGTTAGCTGGCTAGATGACTGTTAGCCCGACGGATAGCTAATTTACAAAAAGATAATAATACGTAGCTAATGTGGAAAGAGATCCATCCTTTGTTAAACATGTACATATGTGGTATATTATATATTGTATAGGTAGCATAAGCTAAAGAAGGCGAACGGAAGTAGAGTAAAGTATAGATGTAGTACCTCAATCCCCCTCGAATTACTCTAATACTCTACTACTTTTCATACCTCATGAACTATTAGAGTAATTCGAGGGGGATTGAGGTACTATATCTATACTTTATTCTGCTTCCGTTTGCCTTCTTTAGCTTATGCTACTATTGTTTCGTGTTACTTTTAGCGTATGCTACTAATACTTATGCTACCTATACGATATATAATATACTACATATGTATATGTTTAACAAAGGATGGATCTCTTTCTACATTAGCTACGTATTATTATCTTTTTGTAAATTAGCTATCCGTTGGGCTAACATTCATCTAGCCAGCTAACTACTAAATTGGGATATATTAATTTTAGTTAACCGTAATATATTTTGGTTTTGTGATCTAATACTACATTACCTTCATTTGGTATTGCTGGACGATGACTACAGAAATGGATAGCCTGTTAATTATGGTTGATACATTGAGAGGGTTAGCCCTCGAAAAAGTCCCTTTCAATGTATCTATATACCTATCAAAATTATATTATAAAATAAAATTATATGTAAGGTTTCGCCTTATTATATTGCATATATATATATATACAGTGAACCCCCGCTATTCGCGGGGGTTACGTTCCTGAGAAATGCCGTGAATACTGAGTTATGGCTCCCATAGTAATAAAGGGGTTCCGTTCCAAAGTATGAAATATATAAGAAAAACTAGTCTAAAATTTTGTCTACGTATGTATTATACGTATCTTCATAATATGACTAAGTACATAGTGAAATGCAAGCATATGGCATTGAAATGAAAATAAGAAACAATTTAATATTAAATAATATTTATTAGAAATTTCAAACAAATCTTTCAAACCAGCTTCTTTGTTAGCTAAAAAACTTATCCCACCAGTGCTATCACCAGTTTCGCTAAAGTGTTGATAAAGGAGTTTTGCCTTTTCACGAATGATGAGTGAACTTAACGGAATTTTATTTTTAGTTCGGTCTTCTATCCACAGATTTAAAGCCTTTTCCATTTTTTATAATTTAACATCACGAGTTACAGAGCAAATTTTTGAAGCAATTAGCGCGTTTCACAGACACTACAGCGGATTTTTTCTTCCGATTTTTTGATCGATCGTACCATTGACTCATTGATTTTATAATGTTTTGCCACTGAGGAGACACTTTCACCATTAGAAATTTTGTCTAATAACTCAGTTTTATTCGCTAATGTCATCACCTTCTTGGATCTTTTCACATTTCCCTTGTTATTCGTAGCCATATTTTTGTACGGGTTAGAAAGAACTTGTCCACAATAAAGTCACTTTCTTCCGTTAACACTCGAAAAAAGTCTGTTTTACACTGCAAAACGGTAGATTTATCACTTCTGTAAGCATATAAATTAAAAGAAAACGACGAAACCTCTATGCTCGCGATTTTTTCACCCCTCTCCCCCCCACCCACTGAGCGCTGTTTTGTCCGTGAAAGATAATTTTAGCCACGCCCATGTTTTTTTATGGCGGAAAATGTTCGTGGTGCTTTAAAATTCACATTTTTTTAGGTTTCATTTTATATTAAATCAGCGACCGTGAATAGCGGGGGTTCACTGTATATGTATATTTTTTCCAGGTTGCCATGGGTGCATGCATAGGTACTTGTTTCTTGGGCCGTTATATCGTACCGGTTGGTTTCTCGGTATACACTATAACCTGCTAAATTTTGATTATAAATACACCATTAGACTCTACCACTATAACTAACATCTTAAGTAATAAAATAATATACAGATGGATGTAGTGTTAAATCATATAAAATGGCATTAATCGGATTTGTGTTGGTTTATTTAGTTTATTGATTATGCATTTTACATACTTTGGAGATATGTCCGAAGCAACTCGTATGGTGAGATTGGGAAGAGGGCAACCAGGCACCTCACATATTCAACTATGCAAGTAGTTGAATAAATTTATTTAAATTTTTTCAGCTACTTGCAAAGGAAACCTGTTCCAGCAATTGTTGACTCACTGGCTAAATGAAAACTTCCTACAATCTAGGATAAGCCTCTTCCCCTGTAATTTGAATTAATGCCCCCAACTTCTGGAATTCTCTATAACAGCGAAAATTCTGCCTTCATTCATTTTACTAACCCCTCTGAGGTGCCTGGTTGCCATGCTCTGTAGTCAACATAATCTGAGTCTTTCCTCATGTGGTTGCCCTTTTGCTGCTCTCACCATGTGAGTTGCCCATCTTTGGACCCGTTCAGGTTTATTCTTTTTTCAGATGGTCCGCATACTTGGACACAGTAATCCAGGTGTGTTTTTATAATTGCCTTACACGTTGTGATTATGACCTTCGTATCTCTCTCTCTCTCTCTCTCTCTCACACACACAAACTGCTTCGAATGCATGCCGCAACCAGTCTGCATCCTTTCACTGTCCAACTTTTTATCTTCCTTTAAATAATTCTGTTTGCTGGGACAATCTCCCTTCATACATATTTCTTGAGAATTACAGTCTACAGAAATTCAAGTCTAATGTTAACAAATATATATTCTTTCACCTTCTCAACTCTTCAGTGCACAAATGGTATTGACTACTATAGGTCTCTAATGCCTTTCTTGCTTGGGGATTTCATTAAAAAAGAAAAATGAATAATGTTAGGGGTGTGAAATTTTATATTTATGGAGAACATATGCAAAATAATAAGAAAAATTTTTAAAATATTCATATACATGCATAGTTTGAATTCTGGGTCATTATTTTTAACCCATGCTTCATTTGGGTTAGAAAGAGCAACTTTTTGTTTTAGTTACTCTGCTTGAAAAAGTAATAAATTTATATTTACAGTATTAAGATGTTATCAGCCAGAATACTAATCAGAACTTCTATTAGAAGTTGCAACATCATCTAAAATTTGGATATGCAATCAGGTTTAAGAATACAGTTTATTTACAGAGAACATAAATGAAATAACAATGGGAAAAATATTTACAAAAAAAAAAAAATCTTGAATGACCATGCTTGTTGTTTTTTGTTTTTTTTTTTTCCACTTATAAAACCTTAAGTTATGAATCCTGGCATGACTGCCTGAAGGGTTAAAATGTTCTTGCCAAACATCTTGGATTAATTACAGTCACAGTTGACATTAAATGTGTGCTAAAAAAGAACTTTCTAGTATCTTAAAACTGTTGTTTTAATTATTAACTATATGGAATGAAAGTGACAGTTATTTTCCTTATTAGGGTTTATTGGACAAATACTTGATTCCCAAAGCAAGTAATGCAGAAAGCAAAGTCTTCTACTTGAAGATGAAAGGCGATTATTACAGGTATTTAGCAGAAGTTGCAACAGGAGATCAAAAAAATAGTAAGTAAACTTCTATTTTTTACAAAAAAAAAAAAAGAAAAAAAAAAGTTTCTGGAAAATAGTTAATGCTTTGCATTAATTGTCTTAGTCGCTTTTCCCCGATAGAGAGAATGAGAGAATGAATATGCTTGCCCTACCCAAGAGTGAAATAGAATGAACTGTAAATGAAAGTTAGCATTAGTAAAGACATATGCAAGAAAGCAAGCTTATATAGCAAAAGTAGGCCAAAAAAAACCCTTCCCATTTGCTTCAAAATTTTGTACAGTTCTTCCTTGAATTTATATAAGCTATCAACTTCCACAACGACTATGCTGGACTGATGGAAGTTTGTTTCAGCAATCAACCACCCTCTGGCCAAAGGCAAATTTCTGCACATCTATTCTACAACTGTCTTTCCTCATCTTCAATTTATGCCCTTTCAGGTGTACAATCTGAGCAAGAGAAAGAATTCCATCAGCATTGAGCTTGCCATCCATTCAAGGCCTTATACACCTCAGTCAGATCACCCCTAAGGTGCCTATTCTCCAGACGTTGCAATTTGCAGAATTTAAGTCATTCTTGGTAAGAGCAACCTTTGTTCCCCTCACCAATCTCTTTGTTCTTCTCTGTACTCGTTCCAGTAGCTCTACATCCCTCCTAAGATGAGGCCTCCAGACCTCTATGCAGTACTCAATGGTGTGGCCTTACCATTGCTTTATACAAGGGGATAATCACCTCCTTATCCCTGCTAGAAAAATTCCTGTATATCATTAACAAGACACCGTGAGCTGCTTTGGCAGCCTGTCTTCATTGCTCAGAAAACTTCATTTCTGACTGCACAAGGTCCTTTTCATTTCCCCCTACCCATAGTTGGTAGGTTACTCTAGGGTTTCTGCTTTCCATATGTGATACTTTGACAAATGCAATGTTAAATCTCAGTTGCCACTTCTCAGTCCATCTTTACAACTTTTCAAGATCCTGTTATAATAGCATATTGTCATTAACAAACCTGCTCACCTTTGTATCTGCAAACTTGAACATTAAGCCTGATATACCTTCATGAATATCATAGATAAATATACAAAACAGCAATGGACCCAACACCGAATCCTGGGGGACTCCACCAATAACATTAGTCCACAATGATCAGCGTCCATTGATTACCACTCTGTCTTCTCCCACTAAACCATCCCTTTATCCATAGCAGCAACTTGCCCTTAATGCCACACTGTTCCAATTTGTACAGAAGTCTTTTATCCGCAACAGTATCAAAAGCTTTTCTGAAATCCAAGCATATGGATATCAAAATTATTTTTTCCTTTCAGTTCCTTTGTAGTATCCAATCAAATTGGTCAGAAAAGACTTCCCCTTAGCAAACCAATGCTGTGTCCGAACTATAAATGCAGTCTTGTCTAGATTATCCTGCAATTGTTCTTTAACCAGTGACTCCATAATTTTTCCCGGAACAGAAGTTAAACTAACTTCTGTTCACACATGAGGAGTTATTCAGCGAGGGGAATGCCAGAGGTGTATTCAACTCTAGCAGTAAGCTAGAGAATCTTGTAATAACTGAGAGCAAAGTGGAGGAGAAATTGTTGAAGATAAACACAAGAAAGGCACCTGGGGTGGATGGGATCTATCCAGTTATATTAAAGGAGGCAGCAAAGGAGGTAAGCAAACCCTTAGCCATAATTATGAGAGCTTCCTTGGACTCAGGGGAGGTACCCATTGACTGGAGATGTGCAAATGTGACCCCAATTCACAAAGGGGGATCAAAGGCTGACACAAGTAATTATAGACCTGTGAGTTTAACTTCTGTTCCCGGAAAATTAATGGAGGCACTGGTGAAAGAAGCACTGCAGGATCATCTAGACAAGACTTCAGTTATAGCTAGGACACAGCATGGTTTTGTTAAGGGGAAGTCTTGCCTGACCAATTTGATTGGATACTATGATGCAGTCACAAAAGAACTGGATGCAGGGAATAACTTTGATATTATATACTTGGATCTTAGAAAGGCTTTTGATACTGTTGCACATGGAAGACTGCTGCACAAATTGGAGCAGTGTGGCATTGGAGGCAAGTTGCTGCTATGGATAAAGGGGTGGTTGAGGGGGAGAAGACAGAGAGTGGTAATCAATGGACACTGCTCATCGTGGACTAATGTTATTAGTGGAGTCCCTCAGGGTTCAGTATTGGGGCCTTTATTGTTTTCTGTATTTATAAATGATATTGATGATGGTATATCAGGCTTAATGTCCAAGTTTGCAGACGATACAAAGGTTGGCAGGGTTGTCAAGGACACTACTGACACTATGCTGCTGCAACAGGATTTGGAAAGGTTGAGCAGATGGGCTTCGAGGTGGCAAATGAAGTTTAACATTGACAAATGTAAAGTACTACATATGGGAAACAGCAACCCCAGAGCAACGTATCAACTCTGTGGTACTACACTGACAGTGGTAGAGAATGAAAGGGACCTGGGGGTGGTGGTGCAGGCAGATATGAAGTTCTCTGAGCAGTGCAGACGAGCTGCAAGAGTAGCTCATGGTGTATTGTCAATGATATATAGAAATTTTTCTAGCAGGGATAAGGAGGTGATTATTCCCTTGTATAAGGCAATGGTCAGGCCACACCTAGAGTACTGTATACAGGCCTGGAGGCCTCATTTCAGGAAGGATGTAGAGCTGCTGGAACGAGTACAGAGAAGGGCAACTAGATTGGTGAATGGGACAAAGGGGTTCTCTTACGAAGAAAGGCTTAAGTTTTGCAAATTACAGTGTCTGGAAACTAGGCACCAGCGGGGTGATCTGATAGAGGTGTACAAAGCCTTGAATGGTTTGAGCATGCTCAATGCTGATGGGATTCTTCCTCTAGCTCAGAAAAATCACCTGAGAGGGCATAAATTCAAATTGAGGAAAGACAGATGTAGGATAGATGTGCGGAAATTTGCCTTTAGCCAGCGGGTGGTTGGTGGGTGGAACAGACTTCCATCCCTTGTCGTGGAAGTTGATAGCCTAAATAAGTTTAAGGCTCAGCTGGACAGGTATTTCGAACGAACAGAGGGGTGAAGTGGAAGTGGTTATTTTTATTTATTTATGTTACTTTTTTTTTTTTTTTTCTTTTTTTTTGGCTGATGCTGCATAAGCTTGCTTTCTTGCATCAAATGCCTCTACTAATGCTAATGCTAACAGGTCTGTAATTACTTGTCACTCTTTATGAATTGGGGATACATTTGCACATCTCCAGTCCGTGGGGACTTTCCCTGAGTCCAAGATGCCCTTATAATTATGGCTAAGGGTTTGCTTAGTTACTCTCCTGCTTCCTTTAATATAACTGGATAGATGCCCCCCCCCCCCCCCCCCCGGTTGCCTTTTTTATGTTAACTTCAATTTCTCCTCCGATTTGCTCTCCATTATTAGAAGTTAATTTAGCTCCCTGTTAAGAGTTTAGTAAACTTCTGTCCTTACCTTCCTTATAGAATTCCTCATGTGTTAATGTGGGTGCAAAATACTCATTCAGTTTGTCAGCTATCTGAGCAGTATCATCAATAGTCGAACCACCAATATCAAGTGGACCAATCTGATTCATCCCCTTCCTTTTAGAGTTTATATAAGTTAAAAAATCTGCTCTTTTTCTTTGTATCCTTTGCCAAAGATTTCTTGTAGACTGCCTTTGCTTGGCTTAAACTAGTCTGTATAAAAAGTATTTTTACAGACTAGTTTATATCTACCATAAGTTTCTGTGTCACTTGATACTTTATATACATCCCATACATACATGTTTCTTCTCTGCCACATGTCTCATTAGTTAATCTCGCATCCATTTAGGCCTAGACTTTGAACAGTATTTCTTAGTTGGTATGAAAAGTCTAGTGGCATTCCAAGATTCCTTGAATGCTTCCCATTGAGAATTTGCTGTTTTATGAACTGAATGTCGTAAAGCCAGTGTTAACAATTAATTCTCCATGAATTCATTGTTAATTGTGGAGGAATTATCTATAACTGGTTCCAACAGACAGGCCTTGAGCCTGTCTGTTGGAATGTTGCCAATTTTAGTTTCCAGCTTAGATCTGCTGTAGAAATTTGGAATCTCTATATACCAAATGCTTTAAATAACAAAGCTGCTGTATTTTGGAAACTGTTGAATATTTGCCATTTGTACTCTGACTGGTTTTATTCTTATATATATAATTGCACCACACACACACAGTTCTGATTATTGCAGTTGTTCTGTTCTTCATCGCACTACAACTATTTTTTTAGATAATTGATTTTAATTTCATTTCAGAAATACACTGATAGTGGTTCTAGGCTAAACAAGTATAGGCAGCATCGTTCTCACTACGAAAAACTCCCTCTTGATTAGGGAAATTTTGAAATTGTAAAACCTGAATATTAACATCAAATTCAAAAATTTCAAATGATATATGACAAATACTCTAAAAATAAGTGAGATAAATAAATGTGCATGTGTGTGTGTAAAATTTTACACTTCCTGGACAGGTGGCTCAGCAATCCTTGTTATTGGTGTTCTCTTCTCATTTTATAAGTGCCAAACTTTCTTCCATGAATGGCTCTCTTCAAAGATGAAGGTATTGAGATTGTCTTATATGGTTGATGGGGAAACAGTTCAGCCATATGCATGAGCACATGTGCCTCAGAATTTGTTTTATCCATATTGTCAAGATTATACTTTTCATGTCCCAGATAATAGTGGTGATTTGTATTTTCTTTCATGGAAATCTTAAACCACTAAATATTTAATTAGTTTATTGATATGCAAAGATGAATTGATAAAAACTGGACCAGAACAGTCCTAATAATTAAACAAAATTAATTCATTTTGAATTTCTATAATGAGACCTTGATTGACAAGATTTTTGGGGTTTGGTAAATGATTATGTGATCACAAGGAGCCTAATTGCATGATATTGAGCAGTACCAGCTAAGGGAGAGTTTGTGTAGCTAGCATTCCTTGTAGACTGTTTGGGTCTAATTATATTACTTGATTCTTTCATATATACCAATATAGAATTAAATACTTCCTGTGTTAAGTGTCTTATTAACCTTTAAAATCAGTTTCATCAACTTCTTGATATGAATTCCTGATAATTTAGTATTATAAGCCAAGACAACAGTGATTGGTAGGTAATCACTTCCTCAGATTTTAAAATTGTTTTTGTGCTAATCTGTTATAAATTACATGTATAATTACATTGAAACATTTTAATTTATCTTAAATTGTGTGTGGGTGTGAACTTTTTTTTTTTTTTTTTTTTTTTTTTTTCAGTTAAAAGGCACTGGCATCTGTCTTTTATTTTTAGGTTTAGGCTGTTTGTTGTCTGGGCTTTTCTTGTTATATGTGGGTTGGAATTTTTGAGTTTGCTGTTAAAAATTGATAAGCATTACTGTTTTAGATTTTAAGATTTCTAAATTAAAATTTTGGCTAACATCCGCTTCTATCAGTGGGAAAGTTGTATCCCGTATTTAGTAAATACAGTGATGTATTTAGAACAAAGGGTGAAGAACAACTTTTTCCATTGAGAAAAAAGTGCATTGAGTAGGCTGAAATTAACATACAGGTTAGTACAAATGCAGCAACCTACTAAAGTGATTAAGAATTGACATCAATTAAGTATATCTCATATTGTGAATACCTTTACGTGTTGCCATGAAATTGTAGTGCTTCACCAATGGAGAAGACTATTGTTACTTATTCTTGGTGGATACCACCACCCAGGCGGGCACACTTTTGAAGCTTATTGGCTTCTCATCCGTGGGTGGGCAGGTACTGTGGTGTTGCAGTGATGAAAACCCACAGTACAACCACAGTTATGAAGTATAACTCCAAAATATCAGAAATGCTTGATGTTGTGTAACTAGTTATCAGACTGAAAGCATCTTAGGCCCAAAGCCTCATGTTGCATGAAAGTTTACCGGTGTACATATTGCCGAGTTATACTTCATAACTAGATTGTCATCCTGGCAACACCAGGGTACCTGCCCACCCACCAATGAGAAGCCAATAAACTTCGAAACTGTGCCGTCTGGATGGTGGTATCCGCCAAGAATAAGTAACAATTATCTTCTTCATTGGTGAAGTGTTACTTTCTTGAAGTGGTGCAATATCGTGGCAACTCATGAAGGTATTTGCAATATGAGATATTCCTAAATGATGCCAATTTTTAACCACTTTAGTAGGTTGCTGCATACTAAAATTATGCATTAGCCTTAAAATGCTTCCAGTAGGCTGAAATTTTAATTTAGAAATTAAAATCTAAATGGTAATATGTAGTCCAATTCCAACATCAAATTCAAAGTTTGTGTGTGCATCTGCATACATACTCCAGAAAAGGTTAAATATTCTTACTTCAGTTGAGAATATTTAACCCTTATCTCTGCTGTTAACCTTACTGGTAGTAAGATTAACAGCAGTAGGGGTAAACGTGCAACATTACCAGGCGTATCTGATCCACAGTGATGTTCAAATATGTTCTGGTGATCATGAGGCTTAAGTGGGATTAGAGCACTAAGTGCATGCCATAAAAACATACCTACACCACACCCAGCAACCTGTACCCTCACTACATAACAGGGTGATTCCATTTGATACTTGTGGAGTTTACTCCACATATGCAGTCTGCCTGTGGTTCTGAAAAGTTAACTGGAGCTCATTGGACCACTTCACTTGGCTTGAATCCTCCTGTGTCCATCTTTTTTGTTTCAACATGAAGTGCAGATGTTAACTGTTTTGTCATTTAGCAACAGTTACATTTTGGGCTATAGACAGCATGCCGGTGGAAGATTAGTCAGTCTGAGCTGCATTTTCATTGCTGCTTTTTTTTTTTTTTTTTTTGTTATTTGGTTTTTAGGAGCATTAGCAACTAAGGCCATATGCCCCGGGATATGCGGTGGTCATTCCCTGACCTTTCCACATCCTCCGTATTTGATGGTGACGGGCTTGAACCTCGGTCTAATCAAGAAGCGTGTGCAACGCACTGCTGCTCCTTCCCACCTGGCTACAGAGGCGCTGGTCATTTTCATTGCCTGGTTGTCTATGTCGAATGTGTCATTGATGCCATTATGTTTGTCTGTTCCAAGCCAGCATTAATATAACGTTTTTGATCACCAAGCTGCCTAAGCTTATTGGTTATTAACTGATTAAAACTGCTCTATGTTTACAGAGACCTAGGTGAGGGAACAGGGGGTCTAGTGGAAGTATGTGGTTGCAGTTTTTTTGGAGGTAGTAAGGTTGTTTTACATTCCAGTTAGCCATGAAGTTTCTCTTGCTATATTTTGATAGAATATTTATAATTTTAGAATAAATTCTCCTCTCTAATTGAGATATTGTCTTCTCGGAATTTTAATAGTATTGCCATGTTCTGAAATATGGCTAAATGGCAGTTGTGATCTTTCTAGTGTCAGTCTTTGATATACGGTTTTTGTTTTTTACCACACAATTATATTAGGAAGTGGTGTTTATCTCTTCCTCATTACTTTTTGCAAACTGTAAAAGTTGAGCGACTTGTACTAGGTGTTTTTGAAAGTTTGGCTGTTTTTACTGAACGTGTTGTTTTTTTTTTTTTTTTTTTTTGTGGTAATCACTGTTTATTTTTCACAGCTAGATTTCTGTTGACCTTTTTAAGGTTGGTTAATGATTGTTTTTAGCTAAACCCAAAAGGTTTTAATTTATTGATCTGTAGTTCATCTGAGGTAGCATCGGTATTCATCAGCAAGAGTGTTGTCGCTCTTCAACCTACTCCACTCCCCCCCCATGCAACTTGATGCAAGACTGCATAGTCTTCACTTCCTGGTAACAAACTTTGATATAAATGATTTTCAATATAGTTTGAGTCATTTACCTGTTAAGTGTTTATTAATCCTCTACCTGGCACAATAAAAATATAACATAATCAGGCACAGTTGGAATTGTTTTACTGTTATGTTTATGAAGGGCATGAAATAATTCAGAATTGATGCCGACCTTAATTTAAATCTATCAGTGAATACACAACTGAAAAATCCATTTTTATATTAAAAATGTATGTTTTTAACTTTTTAAATAATCCCATACACACAAACATTTTCTTCTTTCACTATCGCTACCTGCTTTAGACATGCACTTAAGACGTTTATATATAATAGACACACACACACACACACACACTCCCCCATTAACATAAGGGTTGTGTTCTGCGGAACTCTACCTACATAAGTCGGAATTTCCTCATGCTTGTGCATGGGGAAATGATTTGATTTCCCCATGCACTGAATTGATTGTGAATTGATTGAATCAAAAAAGAAATGCTTGACGAACATGTAAATAGAATTATTTATTGTATTTATTCAATTTTTTATCTCATGTGCAGGAAAAATTACAAAAGCATGCAATTTAAAAAAATTTTCAAAATTTATAAAAAAAAATTACAAAAAAAGAGAGATAGGCATAGCGTCAGTAGTTTTACCTCTTGAGTATCGTTGCCAGAATCGACGTCTTCAGCTGATAAGTATGCTGCGAAAGTTGAGGGCTGTGGAGATTTAGAAGGGTTCGGCCGCTCAACCTTACAAAAGAACATATTAATGGATGACTGGACTGTGGCTTTTTTCTTTTCATCGTAGATTTCTTTGTAGCAAGCAAGCATATCGTTTACCCCTCTGTTAACTTTTAAGAATTGTTCGCTGTTAGAATCCATCTCGTCATTGTCGATGCAATTTCACGATATGCCATTGCCATCTCTCTGGCGATGAAGAGTCTCGGCTCCTTATTTGGTTCATCTTGAGCTTCGTCAGCATTTACTTCTTTCACTATTGCTGCCTGCAAGTCAATAAGTTCTTTGTTAGATAATTCCTTCTCCTCCTCGATTAACTCCTCCACGTCTTTGGCAACAACTTCCAGCTGAAGTAGCTCTACAACTTTTACAATCTTATCTGTATCTTCCTCATGTGATTCGTCTTTTTCAAACCCTTCGAAACCTTTTACGTGCCATGGGCATATTTTCTTCCATGCACCATTTAAACAACTTTTAGTAATTTCTGCCAGGCCTTAATGTTTAAGATGCCATGGTAAATATTGTAAGATCTCTTAATGTAAAATTTTTCTCACCATCTACTGCAGACAATGCCTGAGAAAATGTTGTGCGTTAATGGTATGCCTTTTAAATTTGAAATAACACCCTGATCTGTAGGTTGGATGAGTGAAGTCGTGTTTGATGGTAGAAATATGATACTTGCATTCGAATCGAAATCATCTAGATTTGTAGGATGTCCTGGAGCATTATCTAATAGAAGCAAATTCTTGAAAGGAACGTATTTGCAATATTTTTCAACCTCGGGAATGAAGCAGCATTTAAACCAATCCTCAGAGATATTGTACATTAATACCACTGCTTGTGTACCACAATGGTACACAAGCAATGGTATTAATCTGCAATTTCCCGCTGAATTAGCCCCAAGGAAGAGCGTGACCCTATCTTTTGAAGACTTGAAACCTGGCATTGTCTTTTCCTCTGTGGCAATGCATGTTCAATCCAGGATTTTTTTTTTTTTTTTTTTCTTCTTCCCAATTCAGAGCAGTCTTGTCAGCATTAAAAATTCGCTTCATTGAATAGCCGCCTTCAATAATTTTTTCCCACATATCACAAAATTTCTCTGCAGCTGCAGAATCGGCACTGGCAACTTCACCGCATACTTTAATGTTTTGGAAACCAGCGCAATGCTTGAACCTATTAAACCACCCATTGCTTGCCACGAACTTGGCTTGGGGTTCGCCATATGTATTCTTAATATCTTCATAAATACTTGCCTTAGCTTGAATGGCCATTGGACTCAGGGGCACTTGCTTCTGAATCTGATTTTTCATCTACATTATTAATAGCTGTTCTATCTTCGATATAGCACCTGAACGCTGTTTGTGATCACTGTTGATCTTAAGTGTGTTGATCCTTTGACATGTTCTTTTATACGTGCACTATCCTTTAAAATAATATTTACTGTTGAAGCAGTGAGACCTAATTCCCTTGCAATAGAGATGACAAACTTTGTCCTACTTCATACTTCTTAATCATTTCATCTTCATTTCTAAACCAATTTTGTTTCGTTTCCTGGCACTGCCAGCACTTGCACTTTCCATTAGTCCCTTTCTCTTCATCATTGTAATATGTAAATAGTAATGAAGAGAAGTTTCTGAAAATTTTCAGTTATCAGGATTATTGCAGATGCAATAAGATAGTTTACTACCCATTTATAATAGATTGCGCTAACAGAAGAGCCCAATAAAAGAGAAAGTGCAGATTATTTTTTGGTCGTGACCTCCAGAAACGTGCTTTAGAAAAATATCACGAAGGCATTCAAAATTGATTCTTATACTGGAACATACGATAACAATGAAAGTGTAGTGCAATTTCCATTATAAAAATGATTCTTTTAGAGAGATAAATTGCTTATTTAGCATTAGCAAAGGCACATGATGCAAAAAAGCAAGCTTATATAGCATCAGGCAAAAAAAAAAAAAAAACCCTTATTTCACCCATCCACTCACTCCAAATGTTTGTCAAGTTCTGCCTTGAATCTGTTTAAGCTATAAACTTCTACGACAGATGGAAGTTTGTTGCAGCAATCAACCATCTGCTGGCTAAAGGCAAACTTCCGCACATCTGTCCTACAACAGTCTTTCCTCGACTTGAATTTATGCCCTCTCAGGCGATTATTTTGAGCAAGAGAAAGAATCCCGTCAGCATTGAGCATGCTCAAATAATTCAAGGCTTTATACACCTCAATTAGATCACCTGGCAGGTACCTAGTCTCCCGACACTGTAATTTTCAAAACTTAAGCCTTTCTTTGTAAGAGCAACCCTTTGTTCCATTCACTAATCTTGTTGTTCTTCTCTGTACTTGTTCGAACAGCTCTACATCCTTCTTAAAATGAGGCCTTCCGACCTGTGTAGAGTACTCATGGTGTGGCCTGACCATTGCCTTATACAAAGGGATAATCACCTCCTTATCCCTTCTAGAAAAATTCCTGTATATCATTGACAAGACACCATGGTCTACTCTTGCAGACCGTCTGCACTGCTCAGAAAACTTCATATCTGCCTGCACAATTACCCCCAGGTCCTTTTCATTCTCTGCCACTGTCAGTGTGGTACCACAGAGTTGATACGTTACTCTGGGATTACTGCTTCCCATATGTAGTACTTTACATTTGTCAATATTAAACTTCATTTGCCACCTCAGCCCATCTTCTCAACTTTTCTAGATCCTGTTGCAGCAGTGTACTGTCATTAACATCCCTGCCAACCTTCATATTGTCTGCAAACTTGGACATTAAACCTGATATACCATCATCAATATTATTTATAAATACAAAAAACAACAGTGGACCCAACACTGAACCTTGAGGGACTCCATTAATAACATTAGTCCATGAAGAGCAGTGGCCATTGATTACCACTCTGTCTTCTCCCACTCAACCATCCCTTTATCCATAGCAGCAATTTGCCTCCAGTGCCACACTGCTCCAATTTGTGCAGCAGTCTTCCATGTGCAACAGTATCAAAGACCTTTCTAAGATCCAAATATATGATATCAAAGTTATTCTTTGCATCCAGTTCCTTTGTGACTACATCATAGTATCCAATCAAATTAGTCAGACAAGACTTCTCCTTAACAAACCCATGCTGTATCCGAGCTATAACTGAAGTCTTGTCTAGATGATCCTGGAATGCTTCTTTAACCAGTGCCTCCATTAATTTCCCTGAAACAGAAGTTAAACTAACAGGTCTGTAATTACCTGTGTCTCCTTTTGATCCTCCTTTGTGGATTGGGGTCACATTTGCACAACTCCAGTCCGTAGGTACCTCCCCTGAGTCCAGGGAAGCTCTCATAATTTTGGCTAAGGGTTTCCTTACTACGTTTGCTGCCTCCTTTAATATAACTGGATAGATTCCATCCACCCCAGCTGCCTTTCTTATGTTTATCTTCAACAATTTCTCCTCCACTTTACTCTCAGATATTACAAGATTATCTAGCTTACTGCCAGAGTTGAATACACCTGGCATTCCCCTCCCTGAATAATCCTCATGTGTGAATGCAGATGCAAAATATTCATTTAGTTTGTCAGCTACGTGAGCAGGATAATCATCAGTTGAACCATCGATATCAAGTGGACCAATCTCATTCATCCCCTTCTTTCTAGAGTTTACGTAAGTAAAGAACTTTTTGCTGTTTTTCTTTGCATCCTTTGCCAAAGATTTTTCTTAATCTGCTTTCGCATGCCTAACCTCCTTTGTAACTTGGTTACAGACCAGCTTATATCTATCATAGGCTTCTGTGTCACATGTTAATTTATATGTATCCCATGCATTTTTCTTCTCTGTCACATGTCTAATTAGTTCATCTGTCATCCATTTAGACCTAAATCTTGAACAATATTTCTTTGTTGGTATGAAAAGCCCAGTAGCTTCCAAGATTAATTCTTTGAATGCTTCCCATTTTGAATTTTCTGTTGGTAACATCATCAGTTGGTCTCACCGTATAGAAATTAAATACTGTCTCAGACCACCGTAGTCACCTTTACAAAAACTCTTCCCTTTACCCTTGATGGTAATTACCTCTTTGAGTAAATCCTACTTCAGCACACTGGGATCACTGCCACCTAGTGGTTCCTTTATCTGCAGATTCTTGATGCATGAAGAATCACTACTGATAATCAGATCAAGAGTATTACTCCCTCTAGTTGTCTCCTGAATGTGCTGATGTAGAAAACAATCATCCAATAAATCCACAAAAGCCTTGTTAGTGTGTGAGTGACCAACCCACAAATTCCAGTCAATATCTGGGAAATTAAAATCCCCCATTATAAGACACTAATTTACTGGCCCACTCTATTTCTCTGCACAATTGTTCATTATACTCATCAGATTCATTAGGCCTATAACACACACCTACTCATTTTTCCTTTCCCAGTGCTTATGTCACACAAACAGACTCAACATTGCATTGTCCACTCACATCAATTGGATGCACTTCCTTAGATTTTATGTTTCTTAACTAACAGCATAACCCCTCCTCCCTTCCTGTCCTGTCTATCCTTTCTGTACACATTGTACTCCAAATTCCCGTTCTGCACTGCTTATGTCTGTGTGACACCATGTCTCTGATATCCTAAAAATATGTGCCTTTGATGTCTTGACTAGCACTTCAAGCTCATTGAATTTATTAACTGTACTCCTAGAATTGGTCTACATGCAAGTATACATGCATCTG